>NW_019174280.1:1171702-1547321 GCF_002260705.1 Seriola dumerili | reverse complement strand
TCATGGGTGTTTGTCTGACAGAAGCTCAACATTGACTTTTATCTAGTTTTTAAGCCACATACACGTTTGACACCTTGGTGTTTTCGAAGCTCTATATTTGAACCAGATGAACGGGATTTTAGGTCGATCGGACGTCTGGATCGGGAAGTTATCAGAAGAAACAAAGCTGCGACGGGAAATTTAAACCAAACTCAGCTCCCAGGCTGCTTGGAGACGTCGCTTGTCCTGTGTCAATGAAGAGCGTCGCATGAATCACTCTGGATTTCTATGAAAGTCAAAACTGCTTTCTTGGGTCTGTTGTTTCTAACTGGTTGAATCACCTGGGTGTTTGTTAGTGGAGAGGGAGGACACCTCGTGTGGAGAAATTCAGCTCTGGTAAGAAAAACCTGCTGAACGTCTGCTTTCATAAGTTATCAGAGAAACAATCAGAACAAAGGATGTTACCATCGATCTGCGAGTCCGTCCAACTCTCTCCCTTGAGTCTCTTGTTCCTCCGATACAGCGTCGCTTGACACCTGCTAACCTTTAAATGAGAAACTGCTTATATTTCAGTGCTCTTTTTAACAGTTAGAAATCACGGGTCTGTTTGCATTCCTGAAACCACTGACACTGGAAGCGAATCCAAACCAGGAGGAGTTATGGTAATGGTGGTGAGACAAACAACTCCATGATTGCCCACGCTATTTCATGATGCTCACCAATGCTGTCTTTCGCTTATTGAATTTTGAATTGAGAGACTCCTAGAGGCAGAAGTTACTGACTGCTGCCTTTACAAGCTCCAGGAAACCCATTTAGAAATCAGCAAGTGGGTTTAATGTTACATTTTTTAATGTGTTAATATGAAGTTATTTTAATAAACCGAAGAAAAATGATTTTATCTTTGCCACCATTACGCATAAGCTCCTCCTGGTTTGGATTCCTTCAGTGTCAGTGGTTCAGGAAATCAAACAGACCCAGTGATTCTAACTGTTAAAAACACTGAATAAAGCAGTTTCACAATTTAAAGTTAGAGTGTGTCAGCGACGCTGTACGGAGGACAGAGACTCAGGAAGAGTTGGATGAGATCGAATGCTAACCTTTGTTCTGATTGTTTCTCTGATAACTTATGAAGGCAGACGTTCAGGCAGGTTTTTTACCAGCAGCTGAATTCTCCACAGAGGTGTCCTTCCTCTCCATAACAAAACACACCAGGGGATTCAAACCAGTAGAAAACACGCCAGAAAGCAGTTTGACTTTCAAAATCAGAGATTCAGCGACGCTCTTCATTGACACAGGACAGGACGTCTCCAGGAGCTGAGCTGACTGTCTAACATTTCCTCAGCTTGTTTCTCTGATAACTTCCGATCCAGACGTCCGACGACTAAAATCCTTCATCTGGTTCAAATATAGAGCTGAAAACCACCAAGGTGTCAAACGTGTATGTGGCTTAAAACTAGATAAAGTCAATGTTGAGCTTCTGTCAGACAAACACACTGACACATGATCATAGAGGAATATGATGTCACTGACAGGAGACCAATGAAACGTTACCATGATTAAAAAATCAGATTTCTCTGTGTTGAGAATTGATGGAACATTTGTGAAATGTAAGAACACAACTCAGCAACATATAGAAGATAGGTCTAGTTGTTTCTAGACATAAATGGAACAGTTACAGATTATATACCTTAGTTAATGAGACTGGTATAAAGTGAACATAGAGTGAGCTGCATCTCTGCATTCCACATTCTGAAGAAAACAAGAGAACTTACTCATGAGTCTTGACTCTGTGTTTTTACCATGTTAACAAAAAGAAAAAAGAAAAAAAATTAAGGTATTCACCTGAGCAGTTTAAAATTTCACCCCCCTGGCCGAAAGCAGATAAACAAGCTGACAGTTCCTGGAAAAGATGTTCACAAAAACATTCATCAAAGCCAAAAAGTAATAATAATATTTTTTTTCAATTAAAAGGATGTCAATATATCATGTATTGTGTTTAATAAAGTTTATATTTTAAGGGTATGATATTAAACTATTAAACTTTGTGATCCTCTTCAGTTACATTGAGTGAAATTTAACTGAAACCAATATTAACCAAACTGAAGTAACTGTGGCTCAAGGCAGATTTTTCTTTAGAAGTGAAATCACATATTAATGATGAAAATCTTTTTGAGTCCTCCTCATTAAAACACAGAGCAGGAATATGTTCTGATTTATTATGCAATGGCTGTACCACAGGCCAGTGTCAGCTCTAAACTGACATGGAGGCTGAGGTTGGCTGACAAGCACTAAATAGGACACAATAGTTCTACTTAATGTCACCTTCCCCTGAATGTTCACAGGTGTAGGGACCAGCATTCAAGCAAACAACTGAAAGCAGAACGTGGTGGCAAACAAATAGGACACTAACATGTTGGGGGACTATTACTCTGTGTGTGGAGTAATAACTGTGACACAGCTGTAATTAAGCTGGCTATAAGAGGACAAATTATGTTTGAAGAACAGTGCGAGTCTCTGAGATTCAGTTGGGATTTTAGTGGAAAGCCCCCAAAACCCAAACCGCCCACTAATTCCCAAAACCTTGCAGGGAGGCTTGGCAGCTCAAAAGGCCCAGGAGAGCAGTACACAGCCAGGGTACAAGCTCTTTTCATCACTGTGTTAACAAGGGGAGGAGGGTGTAAAATATTAACGACACATTATCTCTGCCAAATACTTGACATGATGGTGAAAGTGTGTTTCAATATGCTTGCTGTCCTTGTGCTGAACGCCACCGGCCTGAGAAGGGTTCAATCAGGATGCTTTCCATGGTTGCTGAAATACACAGCTTGGCTCTGGAGAAATGTGCTCACTATAAGGCAACACTTTGGCCATAACAAGGTACATTAGATAAATACAACGGGCAGGCAAAAGAGTCTGGAGCAGCTGGTGAAACTGCGACAAAGGACGAAAACTATGGAGTCATTTGAGGGCTTGAAGACATAATCATTCTTTACAATCGTCTTCAATTTTTCTGACCCCACGAAAAACAGAGATGCCTGGTCACCCGTACCTGGATCTAGAGCTCCATTTCACAGGTTTTTGGTCATTGTTTTTTTTTTATTTATCAGCTACTGTTTTTATTTAAGAATTTAAATGAATTGTATAAACTAAGAATGATGAAAAAAGTGAATATTATACAAAAACCTTATCATTGTACTTCAAAGTCAATGCATTTCCTGAAGTGTTTACATCACAGTGTTTCTACTGGTTTGAATCCCCTGGTGTGTTTGTTGTGGAGAGGAGGACACCTCTGTGGAGAATTCAGCTGCTGGTAAAAACCTGCTGAACATCTGCTTCATAAGTTATCAGAGAAACAATCAGAACAAAGGTTAGCATCGATCTCAGCTCCAACTCTTCCCTGAGTCTCTGTCCTCCGTACAGCGTCGCTGACACTCTAACTTTAAATGTGAAACTGCTTTATTCAGTGTTTTTAACAGTTAGAATCACTGGGTCTGTTTGATTTCCTGAACCACTGACACTGAAGGAATCCAAACCAGGAGGAGCTTATGGTAATGGTGGTGAAGACAACAACTCCCATGATCCCACGCTATTTCATGATGTCACCCAATGCTGTCTTTGTTATTGTTTTGATTGAGAGACTCCTAGAGGCAGAAGTTACTGACTGTGCCTTTACAAGTCTCCAGGAAACCCATTAGAAATCAGCAAGTGGGTTTAATGTACATTTTTAATGTGTTAATATGAAGTTATTTTAATAAACCGAAGTAAAAATGATTTTATCTTTGCCAACAATAATAATGACCGTGAAGATGTTTTCACAGATAGCAGAAGTATTGTAGCTGTAAATGAGGATTGAAGTTTGCACTTAAGTTTATGTAAAATACATTCATGTAGTATTTCTGCTTCTGGTAATCCTCCTAATCATGCTACTAATTTCTATGTATGTTTGTATTTGTTTTATTTCATGTTTTATGGCTGATTTACTTCTTATTAATTGTGTTAATTGTGTGATTATTTTAGCATTGGTGAAGACATATGTTTTCCTGATGAATCATCAATGAACATCAATGTTCTCATCAGCTGTTGGTTCTGCTTGGGGGGAGACTGCATCCCACAGCGGGAGCTGTCAGCTGTTAACACACACCTGCCTTCCAATCAAATGATTTCATGGATGGCTTCAGCTCCTTTCACCTTGAGGCAAGCTGTGAATTCTGGAGTTCCGCTGCCCTCAGAGCTTCTGGTTGGAGCTGTTCATTAGCTGCCAGCTTTTATTGCTAAGCAGAGACATGTATCCTGTCAGAAGCTTATTCATTTTTTGGATTTAAATGTAATGGTTTTATAAAGTAATAAAATGTCTGTGGTTAAATTACTCAACTCTCTCACATGGATTCCCGTTGCTGTGTTTCCAAATTACCTAATAACGATTTGATCAATATGGTTTTAGTTCCTCATTACAATCACAGGCTTTACCTCATATCATTTATGCGTTACGACTCGAACCCTCAATTACCTCGAACGAGCACTTCCAGTTGCCATGAATCAAACCTCCACAATAATCAGACTTCAGCTCAGCAATGCTCTCTGTGTGTCTGGTGTGAAGAGTCCAGTGTTCTTGCAGAACCAGAGGCTGCAGTTTCAGGACCACATTTGTGACCGTAGTTTTTCATGACACTGCCACCTAAGGAAGTGGACAACAGGAACACGATTCAGTAAGAGGATGGACGACAATCATAGTGTGAGTATGACAGATTTGTATATATATTAAGAGTAGTGAACTAATTAATTTATTATTTTTAACCATCAGTTGACATCAATTAGTACGATACTGAAGTGGAAGCGATATCTCTCCTTGCATCTGATCTCAAAACAGAGTATTTATCAGATTTATCAGTTATCAGATTCTGGTCTGATAACTCCTGACTCCAGTCATCTGTTGTTGTTCACTTTTTCCAGCCGACATATGGATGTTTGAATGATGTTTTAAATATGGAGTTAAAATAGATTGCGTTAGTTCACTTAGATGGGAGGGACTTAGATGAAGATAGTTAAAGATAAATTTATACATAAATACAGACAATTGTTCCCCCTCTCAACCACTCCAATCCTCTTGGCCTTTTTTCCGTCCCTTGCACCAACTGTAAAACATAAGGTGATCACGCCTTTGCTGTTTTAGCCACAACCGTCTAGAATCATTTCCTCCAATCTATCAGATTTGCTGAATCTTTGGATTGTTTTAAGCAGCTTTTAAAAATCCTTCTTTATAGTCAAGCCTTTTTATAGTCCTCTCATCCCTGTCTTGTTTTAGTTTGTTCTGTCTCGCACTGTGTTACATTTTGTAATTTACATTATATATCGATTTATATTTTTCATCTCTGTGTGTGTGTGTGTGTGTGTGTGTGTGTGTGTGAAGACTTTTGGACTTTCATGACATGACCTTACAGTTTGGTCAGGTTTAGGCCTAAAATAACCCGGTTAGGTTCAAAGAAAGATCGTGGTTTGGGTACAAGTATGATAAAGGTAGGGGACATGTTTTATTCCTCCTTAGTAGAGTATCAAGATGGTTAGGGGCAGTGCTTGAAGTGGACCAGTACCGGCACTCTTTAGCATACTGTTACTTTTTCTTGCATACTGGCACTTCTCACTAGCTGCCAGTTCTCTTATACATTCTCCATTTCTGGTTCTGGGCGAGTCGTGTTGACCTCAGTGTTTATTTTTGTAAAAAACAGGTTGGAAGATCTGACAGAAAACTCAAACAACCATGTGTCATGGTGTCCCACCCACAGCACCATCTGATTGGTCACTAGTAATAGCCTATCACACTGAAGGCTGCTGTGTACACAGACGGTCACAGACTAGAGCAGCTCTGGTTAACGAACGCAGCTGTGTGTTGAAGGTAAGACAGCAGACATCATGAAGATGAAATAAACATCACAATCCTCTACACTGAAGTTACAACACCACACTCTGAAGAACAAGTTCATCTGTTGATCCGAGACACACCGGGAGAGAGAGAGAGAGAGAGAGAGGGAGACCCAGTGCTAACTGCTATGCAACCAGGATTTGAGCCAATAGTCCCCATGTCCAGTCCACCCATGCTCTGGTCTCAGCTCTGTATTTGTCTTTTTAGCTGAAACGTGGTTTCTTCTTCAGTTTTTTCCACTCAGTCTACTGCTCATTGATAAACTTCTCCAACCACTTTTAGGTTATGACTGGTTTGGGTTTACTTGATGTTACATTATTCACAGTACTTTGAGGACATGACATGCATGAAAATACGGGACAAATTGTGTCCCATATTGATTCAATACAGGACGCAGGATTTTATTTTCCATTACAGGATGATCCTGTTTTATACGGGACGTGACTGTGACATCTCACCTGTGGGCAGTCCCTGTGTTTACGGACATGGGGGCGACCAACTGTTTAATACACATGCACTGAATGCCCATGCATCCAGATCAGACACCAAACCAAAGAACAGAGAAGCTCAGATTACAACACACAGGGGGGGTATGGCTTCGTTCTCTGCTCAGGACGCCATTACTCCACTGTATCTTTACAAAGAAAACAGTTGTTTGCTGCTGTATTATTGTTTCAAATCAAGTTTACAGAACCTTAAACACATCCTGTGTAGACATGGTGTGACATCTTCAGAATTTGAATAAATACGTTTTGTGGGGGATATACTATTATCATATATATACATCCTCTGGATATATGAATATATAAGTACATGAAATACCAATAGTAAAATTGTAATAATATTGTATATACATACAATTGTATCCATACATACAGTATGTTAAAAATCTATAATGATTTTTTAACATGTTAACATGTTGTGACCATATATAAATGTATTAAAACAATGTACATAAAAGCATATATAAGCAAATATAATTTTTATCTCATTCATTTCTGATTACTTTTAAACATGTCTATCTTCCCATTCAGTGGTCTCAGGCTTTTGAACCCCTCTGTATATGATACGAACATATATAGACAGGTAACCTGTATTTCTACATTTCTACCACATAAGCATACATACATTAATATACATATTTGTATGAGCTAGACAAATATGTCAATATGGGAAAAAATTAATTTTACAAATGTTTTCATATATTTTTATGTGGATTTTCAGTATATGTAGCTACATATATTACATTGGCTTATGGATGAATAATATTTTTCTTTTTTTTTTGCCAGTAGTATCACTTTGTTTTTTTCATTCATTACATTCATGAAGCCGAGAGGCTTCTGTAATAAAGAGACTAAATGAAAAATAATAGAATAAATGGTAAAAGAAAAACACAGGCTGGCAATGAATTGTTTTGTTACTGCTTTGAAACTAACATCATTTTAATTTGAACTTGACGTACTCATCTCTCTGTTATCTCTTTGTTAACCATTATTTGTCTTGGTGCTAATGGACCAGAGAGCTGATCTGGGCCTCAGCACAGTGGTATTACACAAAGCAGATGGTGGATTTATCTGACTAAGACATGGCGAAGCAGTGTATTGTTAAGGCCACAGAGAAGGCTTATGTCCTAATGCACAGGGAAAGGAGATTGGAAATCTGGATAGTGCATAAACCGGTCAAATGCATGGATGTCTGTCTGGTGTCTTGACATGACCTCTGAGGTCTACATGGAGCATGAAAGTATAGCCTATGCCTTGAAGTGACCTCTAATTAAGCCTCCACTTTGAAAGGCCTGGGCATCTCATGACCACTGTTCTCTCCACTCCTCCTTCTGTCATGGCTTCCATCCAGGGCAGGTGGCAGGAAAAAACTGCCTCCTGGAATCCACCTACACTCTCTCTCCTGGTGTCATGGGAGCACTGTTCCAAAAGTGAGCCTCACTTTGATGCTTCTTGGCTGAAAACGAGAGTCCCACTGGCAGCCTGCTATCTGACTGCCTGGCTGCTTATGCAAAGTGGGGAGGTATCCATCCCACAGGCCATCTGTGGACACCTCTGTGTTTTGCATATGGCTCCTCATAAGAGTCTTCAGAGAATAGGCAAAGGGGATTAAAATGCATTCAGTGTCCGGCATCTTGTTAATGGACAGAAATGAGATGGAAGTGCAACATTATCTGCATTGAATTACATGCAGACCCAGTACCCACTGCAGTCTGAGCCTCTGTGGGCTCTTAGCAGAGCGCTGCAGAAAACACTCACATCTACAGGTGATTTCACCTTCTATTCAGTTCCCATGGAAAGCTCTGTGTTTATATGATCTAAGCATGAAGTGAAGATGTCCATTAAAGGACATTCATGCGCACACATGCAATTTTCTTAGCACATTGCATCAGTAGTGTTGTATGTTTTTGTCACATCTCCTGAATACTTGGTTTCCAAGTGCTTCTTAATGTTCAGTCAGCTTCAGCATGTGTAACTGTAATGTGGGACATACACCCCCACCTCAGTTCCCTATGTGCAGAATCTGACATATTTGTTGTGTAGGTGAGTATCCAGGAAATATTTACCTTCCAAAACAAGCTCTGAGACTTGGGTTTTTGCTGCTGGTGGTGTCATTTACAGGTGGAGGTATGTTGTCTGTTTGCAGTATCACATTGCTATTGTGTCACCAAGTTTTAATGCCAGTGTGATCAGACATTTGTGTGCTGCACTGCCTCCACTGGTTCAGTTCCAGGTGCAGGGGTGGCTCTGCTGGTGACCCTAAGGTCGAGGTTTGTTACTATGGGTGACCAGGCGTTCGCTATTAGAGCCCCGACACTCTGGAGCTCTCTCCTGACACAAAACAGACGCTGTGACTCATTAACTTCCTTTAAATTTTAAACTTTATTGTTTTTACATATTTTTTTGCCTCTCTTGACTTACTGTCAGATCTTTTTGCATAATGTTGATATATAATATGTTTTTATTTATGCTATTCTGCACTTTTACTATGCTCAAGTTCTTCTACCTCTTCTTTTATCTTCTGTGATCTTTATCTTATTTTTTCTGTGAAGCAATTTGTAACTCTGTTAAGGAAAGCCTTATATGAATAAAGTTATTATTATCATTATTATTACGATATATCAATTCTGGGGTCCTTGGCAAACTCAGCCATGGGGCCTCTGTCTGCCTTATTTTCACTTTCTCTAAATGAGAATTGTTATTGGAGGTGGTATTAATGGTACTTGCATCGTTTAACTGAAAGAAACTAACACCCTGTCGAACACACTGTGGACACTGTGAATACTGTGTTAGAAATAAAAATCCTGTAAAAAGATGCTTTATACACTGCTGTATATTTGACTCTAATAATGTATCATTTGATCTGTTAATAATAAAATAATATATTTTGTGTGTAAAATCATCTGAATCAATCAGCTGTGTAAATACATTAGAACAACTACACCTTTTATTTAGACTTAATTTAGGTTTACTTAATTTTTCAATGTAGGGTTCATGTGTTTTATTATTTTTACATTCATTCAGCTATATAGTTAAAGTAGTAGTAGTACTATTTTTGGCAGATAGATATAAAAAAATGTATGTGTGAGGGGTTTAAATGGCAGTAGAAAACAATTTAATGCACTCACAACAAAAACTTCAGGTATAAACCACACTCACTTTAAGTGTAATATGAATACATATCAAATATTTTTTTTCCTTCTTTTACTTTCACCCAAGGATTCCATCAAACATCAGCTTTAGATTGTAAATACCCACCTATTGCACCAACACACATTCCACAATCAGAAGACCAGTGTTGCAGTGGAGACCACCTGAACTGGGACCAGAACCATCATTTGTATATTTTCAGTATTTGTCTTAATTAGCTGTCATTTACACACACACATTTTCACACATCCTTTGACCAATCAAATCTGAGAGCCCGCCTACTCATACACCACATAAAAGAGCTAGTGTTGAGGCGTGCTTCCTCTTTAAGCACCAGCACAAGATGGCTTCCACAAAGAACTCAAACACTGACAGGTTATGGCTTTGAATACAACATGTTTTCAATCTACTCTTAAGAAAAACTTGCTTTTTAATGCTTCTAATGCAGAGTACAATTGTTTGTATTTATCCATTCACATTGAAACCACAAATTAAATAAAGAAAACAAAGAAAATTGTCTGTGAGAATCTGTCCACCTTTCTTAACAAAAAGGGTTTTAGCAAATAGCTAGTGATGAAACAGTCTTGAAGGGGTTGGTCAGGGTGGTGTCAATGGAAATCCCTGATGAGATGAGATTAGCGGGGACCAACGACCTCTCTTCCGGACAGTAACCCTCCCAGTTTACCAGTTATTGGAGACCTCTCCCTCGACGACGGGAACAGAGGAGCCGGTGGACCGTAAAAGTGGGACCTCGCTCGATGATACGAGGTGGAGGAAGAGCAGGGCCAGCCACATGAATAGGCTTGACCTTGGACACATGGAAGGTAGGTTGAACCTGCATGGACAGGAAAAACTTGAGCCTCACTGCTACCAGGTTGATGATCTTCTCAATCTCACAGGGGCCAATGAATCTAGGAGCCAGCTTCTTGGATTCGACCTGGAGGGGTAAGTCACAGGTTGAGATCCACACTTTCTGGCCAACTTGGTAGAGGGGCCGTTGAGATCGACGACAGTTGGCAGTGGTGGAGCTGTGAGCAGCAGAGCAGATGAGGGTGTCAGGGGCAGACTCTCCTTCTCCTTTGTCCGGGATCTGTTGAGAGAGGGCGTCAGGTTTGATGGAATGAGGGCGGTAGGAGAGAGTGAAGTTGAACCGCCCCAGGAACAGGGCCCATCAGCCTCTTGGCAAATGAACCTCTGATGAAACTTGGCGAACCCCAGGAAATGTTGCAGCTGTTTACGGGAATCAAAAATGGGCCAGGCAGTGACAGCTGAAACCTTGGCAGGGTCCATCTGGATGCTACCTTGGCCAACGATGTAACCCAGGAAAGAGACAGAGGAGGCATGGAACTCGCACTTCTCTGCCTTAATGAAGAGGTAGTTCTTGAGGAGCCTCTGCAGTACTGCCTGGACATGATGACCTGGAGAAGATCAGGTTATCGTCCAGGTACACGAAGACATGTTTGTTGAGCATGACTCGGAGGACATCGTTCACCAATGCCTGGAAGACTGCTGGAGCGTTGGTGAGACCAAAGGGCATGACCAGATACTCGTAGTGGCCTGTAGGGGTGTTGAATGCCATCTGATAGGAGAAGAGAGGCCTTGAGGAGGCGAGGACCCAGGTAGAGGATTGATGGCACAGTCATAAGCATGCAGGCGACAGAAAGGTGGCCTTGGCCTTACTGAATACTTCCCAGAAGTTATGGTAGTTGGCAGGAACCCCAGAGATGTCAGGAGCTGGACTGGAGGACAAGGCAGAGCGCGGAACAGAGGCTTGCTGGAGGCACACTTGATGACAGGCGGTGCTCCGCCCTTGGATGACACCGGTAACCCAGTCCAGGTTGGGGTTATGCTGCTGGAGCCAGGGGATACCCAGGAAGAGAGGTGCACTGGGGGACTGCATGATGTGAAACTATCGTTTCATGTTGGTTCCCTGAGATGAGCATCTGCATGGGCGTAGTCTGGTGAGTGATGGTGCCCAGCAGATGGCCATCAAGTGCACGGGCCGGAATGGGTTCAGGTACAGGAACTAGCTCGATGCTCAGTTGCTTACCTAGGTTCTCGTTGAGAATGCTGACGTCAGAACCAGAGTCCATGAAAGTGTCAATGGTGTGGGAGCCCTCAGGAAGAAGCAGACAAGCATGGCAGAGAGGGCACGGTTTGAGGAACTGTTTGTCGGTACAACTCACCAGAACTTCCCCTCCTACTGGTGAGTCCAGCCTTTTACTGGTCAACAGGAGAGGAAGTATCCAGCTTGACCGCAGTACAGGCAGAGATCCCCCTTGTGTCGTCGTTTTCGTTCCTCCGGTGTTAGACTGGTGCGTCTCACCTGCATGGGTTCTGGCTCTCGCGTAGAATGGCTGGCTGTGGAAGCCGAGCCTGGATATACCAATCCAGCCGAGAGGACAGTTCTAGCAGGGCGTCGAAAGAAGAGGGGAAGTCATGGGAAACCAGCTCATGATGTATTCACTGAGACCCAGCAGATAGGCATCACACTAAGCCGCCATGTTCCAGTCCCTTTGGTGAGCTCAAGTGCGAAAGTCAATGGAGTACTCAGCAACACAGCGGTTTCCCTGGTGGAGCCCAGGCAATCAACCAGCAGCATAAGGACCTTGAGTAATTACCCTGAACACCTTGCGATGTTCAGCTTTGAAGGCTTAGAAGGTGGAGCAGGCGAAGGTCTGGCATTCCCACTCAGCTATTCCCCACAGACGAGCCTTGCCTGTGAGGTGGCTGATGGTGAAAGCCACCTTGGCAGCTTCTGTGGCAAACATCAGGGGTTGCAGAGCGAAAAAATAATGGTACAGTTCGTGAGGAAAGGGCTGCAGTTCTCCGGATCTCCAGCTTAGCGTTCAGGTGTCCCCACATGAGGCTCAGAGACATGACCAGCAGGTGCAGACGAGGCGACAGGGGCATGAGCTGGAGGAGGCGGAGCTGGTGACTGGGCACGGGCCATGGCGAGCTGTTGGACTTGGGTGGCTAGTGCGGCTAATGCTTGGTCCTGATTAACCGCCATCTGCCGGATCTCTGCAGTGATAGAGGCTAGTCTAGCCTCATGCTGCTGCAGGGCTCCTTCCACATGATCCAAATAAACCATTGGGGGACTTGTGTGTGCTGAGTCCATGTTGTGGCCAGATTGTACTGAAACGGGTGTAGTATGGACCCAAATGCAGCACACATATAGTTTGTAATGACCTTTATTTATGAACCAGCAGAGATATTGCACACAGGCAGATATTGGGGATAAAGGAAGGGGTCAGGGAGTGCCGTGGGTCATGTGAGTGGAGTGGATTGGGGAGGCTCACACACAAAGGTAATAGTTGGAAAGGAAACAACGGTACTCTTAGGGAACAGGCTGGAGACGTCGTTGAGGGAGCAGGAGGATCGGAACCAGGTGAGCAGTCAGCGGGGCGAACCCACAAAGAAAGCTGGGTTGATGAGGCAGGAGTCTCTGACGGTGAGAATCCCACAGGTAAGATGGGTAGGAAACTCACGTGGCAACGTCGGAGCAGGGGAACACCAAACAGCTACAGGGACAGGCAGACAGGAACCAGGAAGGGCACAGGCAGAACTCTTGGTCATGGACAGAAGGCTGAGGCGTTTACCAGGGCAGAGACGAGCAGGGGCGATACCAGGAAGTCAGTCCAGAGATCAAGAGAACAATCTGGCAATGAGCGAGTGGACCAAGGCTAATTAAATGCTGGTTTTGGAGATGGAATGCAGCTGGGAGCAACAGGTGGGGATGGTGAGGCTGATGAGGAGGTATGGCAGAGTGGAGAGTGAGACGGAAGCGGGGTGAGTGGAAAAACACCAGAGAGATCAGGTAGTAGCAGAGGCAGATTGTGAAAAGTGAGGGAATTGGTGCTTCGCGACGAATAGAATGGAATAGAATAGAATAGCCTGTCCCTCAGTTATTTGGCTAAAAGATAAGTAGCTGTGTTCTGGATTAAATGCTGCTGCACGATTTAGAGAAAATATCTGAAAAAATTCCTGCGATTTAAAAAGTCGGCCATATGATGCTTGCGATGTGATTAATTGGGCAGGCATACTAAATAAACACTGTTTCTATTGATTCAATTAGATTTTTTGGAGGAAACTTTATCATTTAGATGAATCGACTAATTGGTAAAATAGTTGATAATCAATAGATAAATAGCTGTTCGTGGATATCTGTCATATGTGTGTAAAAACAGGTATTGGTGATGCGATTTCTGATTAGAAGAAGGTTTCTTCTGTGTGTTGCATGAATTCACAGTGAATATGGACAGCCAGCAATCACTCAGTATATGAGGGTTGATGGTGACAAACTGTGACAACTACCCTCCAATCAACCTTTCTCAGGCAGGAGGAATGAGCCTGTGGATGTGATGTGGAGAGTTCAATCCCCTCCAGGCTCCTGCAGCATTTCTGAGTGTTTTGGACCATTTCTGTTTGTGTAAGAGCTTTCACATTTTCTGTGGCACTCCATTCAAAGACTCTCTGACTCCGCAGCAGGAGAGCCTGGGAATTCACTGATTCCTCTCTTTCCTACGTGGTTTATTGTAAAATGAAAGTGCATTAGAGATTAGCTTTCACATTGTGTCAGTGCTGCTGGGACCTCCATACATTCTCTCACAGTACAAGACAAAGCTTTTCTCTTTGCACCATTCACAGTCTTCAGTTTTTCTTGCAGGCTATTGGAGACAGGCAGTGTTCTACGAGCCAAGATGTGCAGACAAACGCTGTGTCAAATAATCCACCTTAGTTTTAATCTTTTAAATGTCATCAATCACATTTCATATTGTACATCTGCCTGCTATGTGAATAATTCTGTGTCTTTTTGTATGTTCATGTATGTCATTTCCTTTACATACTTTTTAAAGCTGTACTCTAGGGGTCTGCTGATACTGTTCATCAAGAGGGCAATACTCAGTGACCAGTGAAATACTCTAACTAAACATTAACCAAACAGTATTATTGGGTAGGACTACAAAAATGGCCAAAAAAGTGACTACTCTCTCATTTCATTTCTAAATAAAACAGAGCAGACAAATGTTACATAACCTCTTTGTCTAACTTCAAAACCTCTCTTTGACATGTTTCTATTTATGGCTCCTTGTCTTGTTTTTTTTTCCCTGTGATTTTATATTCTGTTTATACGGTCTCTGGTTGCACACAAACTAATCAAAGGAGATACATAGGAGTGTTGGAAGGTGTATGTTTGAACTTTGCACAGAGCCAGACCAGCCATTCCCCCCATTTGGAGTCTTCGTCCTGGCTACAGTTGTTTATGTAACACACAGACACTGATATCAACTTTTCATCTCACTCTCAACATAAAACCAATAAGCACATTTTCCAAAATGTCGAATTATTCATTTGAAGTCTGCTGCAGACTGCTGCATGACTCTTCCTCTATAGCTTTTCGTTGTCATCTCCAACTTTACACACAGAGGTGTTACTTAAGCCAACCGGCAGATATCTGACGATCCAGGTATTTCTTCTTTCAGATCAGGCCCGGTTCTAGACTGCTCCGATTAGGGGGCATTAAGAAATGCTGATGGGTCACTAGACTTTAAGACTCAGGGTCCTCCGTGAATGTTCTTTAAGGCTGTAAGCTATAACATGCACTGTTTTAACTTTATTTATATCTAATTATCTATTCTTACATATTTTTCCAGTCTACTTATGTATTTTCTTTTTCGGTTGGGGGTCAGGTCGAGTAGTAGTAGCGTGAGATGGCACTGGAAAGCCTACCTCTTTTGACTACGGCCCTGTAACAGTGGCACTGCAACGTTTAACAACCAGAAATTGGTGCATGGTGACAGAGAGAGAGTAAAGAGAGAGAGAGAAATCAGTGAGTGATCCACTGAACACTTTTATGTTTTTGAGAGAGAAATGTGCCGCTACTCTGAGATGTAAAACTGATGTTAGATAACGCCAATATACACTCAGCTAACTAGCTAACTGCTGCATTTAGAAAGAGATCGCAAATGATTGACAATGAATCATCCCAAAAAACACAATTTGCGATCTGAGATTTGAGATCCAGAGATCAAACCTCATGGATTAACTAAAACTAAAACCAGAGTCAAGTCACTGAGTGTGAGCACAGTAGGCTGGTAACCTGAGTGTATTGACGTCTGCTCTCTCCGCTGTATCCAGTTTTATATGGCCACACCAACCAATCAGATAGAGATCAACTTTGATCATTTGAATATGCCATGTTTATGATTGGTCATGATTGGTTGCCAGGTTGTGACCGGTGTTTATCCTCCAGCAGGACACTTTGTCTTTTAGCTCTTTCAGAAACCATGTTAGACCATGTGAGGTCTGACCTTCCTTGGATACAACTGCATTTATTAGCAGTTTATTAACATTTACAAATGAGGACTTGATGACTTGCACTGTTTTGTTTTTTTACATTTTCTGATGGCTTGGTAACAACATTACTAACATGTCCCTGCACAGTTAATGTTTTCTAACATATTAATGATGGGTTAACAAATATGACCACAGGTTTCTTAAAGAGTAAAAACTCATGAGCATTAACGTTAAGACATGAGGGTGTAGAATGAATGCTTTTTATTATCTATTAACGTCACTTATCATTGCAGACCTGAGGGCTTGTTGGCTTACGACCTACTAACGACCTTTTATTGACAATTTTATTTCAATTAGATAATTAAAGTAAATAATAGATCATATAAATAACAGAATAAAAACTGAAGACACTGAGTGCTCAAGAACGAATTCATGTAAAAATGAGATGAAGGCAATGACAAACAGAAACTATTACGCCTACAATTTAACAGCACAAAAAGTTAATATATTATTCAACAAGCTACACATCCAGACAATGAATATGCATTAGTTATGTATATAAACACATATACAGACACATACCAAAATTTACCAGCAGGTCCTCCAACTTTAAGGACCTTGTGCCTCCCCTCCGGTACTACCCACAGGAGCGTACCACCGAGGCAGGTGCACCAGTCCGTTGTCTTCACAATTGACACAAGGTTGTGGAAGTGGTAAGTTTGGGTAATTTTGTGGTTGGCTTAAAATAAGTATATTTCCGTCAGGTTAGAGGACCTTTGTTGTCATGGTTACAATAATAAACACACGGTTAAGGCTGTGGAGCAGTGATGGATAAAAGAAACAACAGCTGACCAAAATGAACGGTGTGTGAAAGAAGTCCAGTGTTTTAATTTCAAACGACATGAATTCAGATCAAATTTTATACATGTATATACATGAATTTCCCCTAGGGAATAAATAAAGTATCTATCTATCTATCTATCTATCTATCTATCTATCTATCTATCTATCTATCTATCTATCTATCTATCTATAATATTCATTATATTCATATATTTAATCTAAACGTGACTGAATAAATACTATATGTGTATATGTGTATATATGTGTGTGTGTGTGTGTGTGTGTGTGTGTGTGTAGGCCTGTATGTTATATATGTTCAGTCCAGTGTTCTTTTTTAACCCTGATTTGCAGTGATACCAACCGCTGGTGTTTCTTTCAGAATTCAGATCATCATCATCATCATCATTATCATCATCATTATCATCATCATCACGATCATCATCTATTTTTCAAGTACTGCTCCTGCTATTATTGAGCTGTCTGAGTGTCATATGAAACACCCAGTGTTTGCATTTTGAATGTGTCACATGTCCACGAATTTCCAGTCCATCTGCCGTCTCTCTCCCCGCCGTCAACACAGGGCGCAGTCAGCGCGTGGAGAGGACTACAGGCTGCAGGTATTTGCAGTCAGACCAAATCGCAGACAACAGCGCAGAGCGAGGAGAGAACATGTTTTTAATTTCGCTCTGAGGATATCTTATCTTACTTCGCGGTGTGACTGGATCATTTCCTTAAACACATATCAGAACAGAAATGTCCGAGTCGGTGAAAGTTTATTCACGCGTGTCTCTCCTCAAACTTAAAATAGCCCTCATTTGGAGCTGATCGATGCGAGGAGCCTGTGGAGCTGTTCGCTCGCCAGTAGCGTGGTCCGAGCGGGGCGGTGAGCGGCGGAGCGGTGCGCGCCTCCCTCGCTTTTTACGCGCTAAAGGAAAAGAGTGACCGGGCGAAATCAGGAACCAAGGACGTGGGGATGGAAATTACAAACGCTATTGGAATTAACGCTGACGTGAAAACTACAATGCCTTAATCATCGACCGGATCTCCTGCTCTGAAAAACGCCTAGAACACAAGAGGTAAGAAGTCGCATTGAGCCTCGCTGTGACTCTTTTAATAATCATAATCTGTAACCACAGCCTGCATCTAACAGTGTGACATGCTTATGTGTTGTCTGAGCGTTGTAACCAGTGATGCTCCAGTTTCCCGGTGTCAGCTGGACCAAACTGTTGTGTGATTTTATTCCTGATCCCGGTGCCTCTACATGATCTGCTCGCCGTGCCTGCTCCGCCGTTATCACGTTGCCCTATTTAGCTCAAATGGACCGTGCGGTGCTCATCAGACAGAGTGGAGTTTCATCGCTGAGAATTTCAATTATTTCCCCTCACGCAGGAACCTGATGTTAATGTAGGATAGTGGAGGCACACAGTGGCTCTCCTCCCAGCTGCCCCTTCATTCAGCCCAACTTATTGTTGCCGGACAAATGAAATTCCAGTGTTTGGTGTTTAGTCAACATCATGCAGACTGAGCTTATTGCATATGTTCAGAGGCAATACACAATACACATGAAACTTGTTCAGTATGTTCCTGGTATAATCAAATCAGCTCATTAAAACTCAGCAAAGACAATCCAAGGTGAAGAAACCAAGGGGAACCATCTCCTGCTTGATTGCTGATCATGTGATTCTCCTTCCTGGCCTTGCTCCAGCCTCTGAGGCTAAGAGCCATGACTGTTTGTGTATGGGGACACTTCACAGTTCACGACCTTGACTTTTCCCATGCTCCTTGATCAGGTAACCTCGTGAGGCTGTGTGTGGGAGCTGAATAATTCATGGCCTTGTATGTCCCTCTCCGGTGAGGTAGCTGTACAGAAGTTGTTTACCGGGCCGCAGGCTTTCCTGCAGAGGATTGTGTGTGTGTGTGTGTGTGTGTGTGTGTGTGTGTGTGTGTGTGTGTGAGTGTGCAGATTCAGGTGAAGTAACACGCCAAGTGAGGGAACCTCCGCCCTAATCCCACTGTCTACTAAGAGATGACCTTTGCCTCGTGCAGATTAGAGCCACACACTAATTGACTTACCATGAACTCTTCCAACACATATTTTGATGTCATGCTAGAAGTGGCCGAGCTGCAGGAGTCCAGCAGCACCATGTTCTGATTGTTCGGGGGAGGGGACTCTAATCTACCTCGTCGTCCATCACTGAGTTTTCCAGGCCGAGTGCCATAGTGAAACTACTAATCCCTCGGTAATCATAGCTTAAATTTGTCAGAGCTATGACTTACTTTACCTCAGTGGTGCACTGAATAGGATATGAGCGAGAATGCACCACTGTGAAGCATGAAATGTGTAACGAGGGACCTGTTATTTCCTTTTTCATATTCCAGTGCTGCAGAAAGTGTCATTTCAGAATGAGAAAGTGCTTTTCTGCTATTTTATATCCATGCTCTTGTTTCAGCTCTGGGGATCTAGTAAATACTGGTCTCAGCGCAGACTCGATAATCTTTATTGTAATTCTATTCTGATGACAGTATTAGGGCCTCTCCTGAGAGGAGTTGTGTTTTGTTTGTGGCTTCTTTTTTGCTGCTAAATGTCCTGTGAGCTCAGTAGTGGCCAGGCTGGTCTTTCAAATAATACCTTGTCTAAGCAGCCCCTGGGCCTTTCAGCTTATCTGCTGGCTATAAATAATGGCACATATGTCACCATGCTCTTGGCTGACGTGCACTAAGCCCCATCCTGAGCTCCATAGGGACCAGCAGAGAGCTGCCTCTGAGTCTTGACTGAGGCCCGGACACAGACTGTAACACACCTCATGCTCCATCAACGTCCTCCTGAGCAGCACTCTCGTTTTGTCCCTACCTCTGTATCATCTTTGCTCATCATCCCTCTCCCTGTCAGTCACCTCCTCCCTGTGCAGCCTATGCAGAGATGGAGGAGCAGCATTAGCAGTAACGTGTTGTTTGTTTAACAATATCTAATGTGCTGTGAGAAGTCCAATCACTGTGAGCCGCAGGAGACAGCAGCAGCAGCACTCTGGGACACATCAAGACAAGCTGTTGAGTCATCAGCTCGCAGAAACAGCAGCGCAGCACAGCCATGTACACACATGAATCACAGTTGGTATGGCTGAGCCCTTGTTCACCTTTAGCAGTAGTTTATCACAGTACTCACCCATTATTTCCATACTGCCCTGAAGTTTCTACAATTAAACCAAAGTTTTCTGAGGAACATTTTCAACCATTGCAGTGCATGGCAGTTAATGGAGCCTGAAAGAAAACACTTGTTATTTATATTCTCATATATTCAATTTACAACAGAAAAGCATCTGGGTGTCATTTTTTTGTCAGCATTATACAGAAATGTTTTTATTAATGTCAAGTCTAGTCAACCTTATTTCTAGAGCACATTTAAAAACAGCTTGAGTTGAACAAAGTGCTGCACAAAGGACAATAAAACAAAATAAAAGCAAGTAAAATAAATGTATAAAATAAGTAAGAAAATAACAAGGAGCAAATACACAATTATCAACATGACAACAGACTAAAGAGCTAACTAGCTAAAAAGGCCAGTGAATAAAGATGTGTCTTTAGGCTGGATATGACAGCGTCTGATTTCTAATGGTAGCTGGTTCCATAATGTTGGAGCAGCAACTGCAAAGACTCACCTTTTAGTTGCAGTGGTGATTGTGGGACGTACGGGAGAGATGAGCTTTCAGGTCTGACAGATCTTCAATGCCACAAAATGTTCATACTGACTGGCTGATGCACTTTTATTAACTGTGCTGAAGAATTGTCCTGCACCTGCTGACGCTGCTTCCTGCAGTCAAATGAAGTGAAGATTTCATTTTGCTGATATTTTGCTTTCTAGGGTGTCACTGTGAGGAGCGTAGGTGTGTGTGTGTGTGTGTGTGTGTGTGTGTGTGTGTGTGTGTGTGTGTATGTGTGTGAGTGTGAGTGAGAAAGAGGGAGAGAGAGAGGTGCATAATCTTCAGCTAAACTTGTTAACACAGAGACGTCAAAACGAGCCACTACATTGATAAAACCTTAGGTTCTTAACTAGCTATTACATATAGTGGACATAAATTCTTTACTAGCATTAACTAGCACAACCAGCCATTATACTGATTGACGTTGTTAACTTCACCTTGTGTCAGGTCTGCTCTGTGGACTGGATGTGTAGACTGGATGCTTTCTGCTGAGATGCTGAAGCATTGACGTTGTGCTATTGCGGTAAGCTAGCTCGGTTTTACAATGGACACACTGTACAGAGTTTCTGTTTTTTTACAGTTTGAAATGATTCAAACATTAGACAGTTGCAGTTGTTTTCTCTGGCCTGTCTCTTCCCCTCACTCCTTTCTATTTTCCCTCTATTTCGCATTTACCAAACTGCTCCGGCAAAACACATCTGCTTCAACTCACGTATCAGCAGTGTAAGAATTTCATACAGACTAAACAAAACCTTGATGCTGCGATGATTTTTGTTAATTGAGTTAATCGAGTTCCTGGAGGAATCGTTTCAGCCCTAATGTTAATAATGAATGAATTCATCTGGAGCCTAACTGCTTAAAGTGATAACAAAACAGCACACAGTTACATGAAGGAGGACGGCTGGCAGGCGAAGGATTTCTTTGTTCAAGTCAATGTAAAAAGAAAATCTGTCAGATTGTTTCTCCAGACTTTCACGCCTCACATATGAAGGTGATGAATTTAGGAGAAAGTAAACAGGTGAGAGTGAATGAGGGTGAGAGGGCATGGAAGAAAAATCCCTGGGTGGACCATTACGATTTAATGGCCAGTGACTTGTCATTTTCTATAAACGGCTGATGATAAGCAATGCAGACACAAACCTGTGCTTTAACCGGACGTAGCCTAGTGTGAGTGGTGCCCTGTGGCCCCATGTTGTGATGGTCAGTAAAAGAGCAGCTACTGAATCAGTTACAGCAGCCAGACACCGGGCTGGAAGGAATAAAAGGCCGCAGGCAGAAAGGGCGATGCACAGGCTCTACCACGTCTACTCACCCCCTCCTCCCCGGATGAGTCCTGATATCAGAGTCTCGTCCATTGCTATGGGTGGCTGCACTGCCTCCTCATTTGACATCGATTCTGCCGCTCCCTCAACATCCCTAAAGCTGGGATTATATAGTCATGCCTGCCAGTTCTTCAGCCTCAATTTTCTCCAAGAAAAGCTGTATAAGTGGATATGTATGAATCTAGTGTTCATACTCCTGACTGATCTGCCTTGGACAGAGTGAGTGATTGAGTGAGTGAGTGAGTGAGTGAGTGAGTGAGTGTGTGTGTGTGTGTGTGTGTGTGTGTGCATGTTTCAATATATATGTGATTTTAGAAAAACAGGAGCCCACTATACTGTGGTCCGGGGACCAAAATGCTGGACCCAGCAAGGTTACATGACTAAGGGTTTTAGGTGGCAGAAGCAGCATTTGAGTTAGTGGTCTGTCGTCCATATGCCCTCCACCTGCCAGAACTAACACATGACCATCTGGGCGAGATTGGCTTTTCCTGCTCTGAGGATTACACAGTGCTCCTTCACACTGCACACATGTTTATTAGGAAAGTTCCTTACTGTGGGGATTATAAATGACATACATCCAGAGTAAGAGACTAACAACAGATATACAGAGATACATAATTTAAATGGATGACTGTTTTAAGTAAGTTCTTCGCAGTTCTCACCTCTGTGCCCAAATATTTACATTTGCCAACTGTGGGGACACAGTCCAACAAATTTTTTGTAAATGAGACAAGTGAGGATGCACACTGAGCATCAACAAACCCAAACAGAGGCTAAAATGATCCTCCCAACTGACTGAACAGAAGCTGAACTGACCTCAGATTCTGTAAACGCAGTCAAACAGGTCTGGACAAGGTGACTGGCACAGAGAGGAGGGAGAGGGCAGGAAACCAGGCTCTGGCATGTTGTTGAGCTCAGTCCTGAGGGACTGCTGTCTGGCTCTGTGAGTGCTGATCTGTCAGTGCCAGGATTGGGTCGGCCATATGAGAAGGGATCAGGAATCATGAATAAATGAGCAGGGATTCTGGCCTCAGGCCCACGCTGCTCACAGACACTCAGGATGCTGAGAGGATTAGGTCTGCTCCTCATACACCAGTCCACTGGACACATCATTTACCTTTTCTTTCATTTGACTATTCATGCACGTCGTTCTAAAACAGGGCTCCAATAATAATGCTAGTGTTTAATCATTATTGTTGACTCTCTCAACATTTTTTGATTACAGGTACAGCATGTAACTTTATTAATATCTTGAGGTGAAATATGCTCCAGAACTACCTAACTAACTAACTAACTAACTAACTAACTAACTAACTAACTAACTAACTAACTAACTAACTAACTAATCAGAAAAGGCCAGTGTCAGGGGTGGGAGCTTGTGGGTGAATGTGCTTCTGGTCTACTACTCCTCTCACACTGAGTCTTCACTGAGGCTAGTATTAGGGACGATAGGCAGTGATGGTTGAAGTGACGGCTATGGCGCCTGTATACATTCCAACACATTGTCATAGTGGTGGAAATTAAATGTTGCTAGGCAACATTTAACTAATAACAACGGCTACTTCACTACTTCAGGAAACTCAGGTCGCTCTGAACATTGCTAAAATATGTCTCTTAAAATGACCAGAGGGCTCTTGAAATTTGCTTTACAGGACAATTTCATATCAGATGAGGACTTTGTACAAGTCTGTTACTTCAGCACCATGGACAGCGTCATGGTTTCATCAACACACAGAACAGTGAGGTTGTGGGCTGGAGAGGGGGGAGGGCAGGTTAACTACAGTTTGTGTTAATAAAGGGGTTAGCAGCATCCCCTCCCCCCCAAATCTCCTACTGGAACATGAGCCTGGCTCGCTACTTACTGTGGTCGCTTCTCAGCATCTTGAGCACTGCTGGCAGTGGCTGACATGACTATGATTAAATTGGAAAAATCTGTCAAATTAGCAAGTATTATTAACAAATACACTCATAATCCATAATACAACTAACGGTATAATTGAATATAAACTAAATGACAAATTTGATTATTAAATGAAATGATTGAAATATGACTAAAACATATAATTACCCACTGACTCTTTAACGTATCACAGGGTACGGCAAACTCGTCTTTCTCTCGTAGACAGCTGGGCTGCAACAGTAGGAAGTGTCGACACAGGATCGACATGGGATCTACATCATCACATCATGCTATAGCCATCACTTCAACCGTCGCTGCTTAAAGTCCCTATTAGCTGCTGGAAAATGTCTCCATGGCTGAATCACAGGCTAGCAACCTCCTGACTCCTGCATCAGCAGCAGCGAACGCCACAAGGATGTAGGTGAAGGGCTGCGTGTAGGGAGGGTTGGCAGGAGCAGAGTGGTTTGCTTTCAAGTCTCATGCTCTTGCTAGCTTGATTTCCAGAACTTTCATATTGTACCTTTAATTCATTAACTGATCAATCCATAATGTGAAAAAAGGTTAGCCGTGACATGCAGGGCCATCTGAGCAAAAGAGTCAGTCAAAGGAATCTCAGGGGTAAATAACCTTAGTAGTTTTTTCCAGTACCAGCTGTGACTGAGTACCACACATGTTCATTTCAAATTCATAAAAAAGGTGTAAGCAGTAATTATTTTCAACTTTTTATTAATATTTCTATTTTTGGAAAAATATTACAGTAGAATAATTTGGTGAGGGTTGGGTTGGGTTGTCCAGTCTGATTAGATTTAGGTGGTCAAAGGTCAAAGGTCTAAGGTCAACGTCACAAAATATTAAAAATAAAGGCCTGTCTATAAAATCAACCCGTCTCAGATAATGAACTGGTTTTCTCTTTGTTGCAGTTTTCGTTTTACAATTGTGAGAATTTTGTCTGACACAAAGAATAACAATGCATTGAATGGTTTTATCATTTTCATATTTATTTTAGACTTTTGATTTTGCATCCAGTGTATCTGCAGTATTGTGATATACATGAAAACAGGAAAAATAGTAAATTTATTGAAATAATAATATTTTGTTCATCAGGGTGCGGTTGAGCTGCTGCTGAGCTCTCCATCCATCACCTATATCCTCTGCGTGTTTACCCTTTACCTCAGAGTTCCCATTAAGCACAGTTCACACACAGACTATATATAGAGCATGTTTAGAGAACAACTACTATTCCTTACTTGATAATGTACTTCAGTTGCACAAACAATTCCCAAACAAGTCTGTAATGAATTACATTTTGACATCTTGGGGGTCTGTGGTTGGGTAATCCAGTCTCACTCACAAGGAGAGGAACTAATCTGGGGTCTGTGACACCAGCAAAAACCATGAACAGAACACATAAACAGGAAGATGCAGCGATCAGCTGTTTGTTCAAGAAAAACTCATAAATGCCTGCTTCATGTGGCATGAAGTGCGGTGTGTGTATCTGTAGAAGATGAGTCCAATGAAAACGTGAAGCTAAGTGTGTGTGTCCATATAGTAGTAGTCCATGCAGTGTGTGTGTGAGAATAAAAACAGCGAGAGGCAAAGAGAAGTGGAGGGAGGTGGATGTGCAGAGAGCAGGAAGTGAGGAGGAAGAAGAAAAAGTGTTTTGTTTTTTTTGGCATTGCACAAACAGACCCCATCCCCCCTCTCTCTTTGTTAGCTAGCCTATCAGAGGGTTACTGTGTCAGCGCTAGTGAGCCACAGCTGACCTGCCGCCACTCACTCTACCGTGGCCCTTGAGCCAATTAGAGCCTCGAGCCAAATCTTGTTTCCTCAGCCTCCCTCTGCCTCTCCTGCATACTGAGTGCCTGTGCTCAAAGGGGAGGATGTTTTTACTTTTGTTTGTTTGTCTCTCCAGTTCCATGTACCTTAATTAACTTAATGGAAAACAGGTAGATTGAATAAAAAGCTGATCCTATTTGCTTCGGCAGAGCAGTGGCGCCCCTCGGGTTCTCTGTTGTTGTGCTGTTCCAGCTCCCTAATGAATAGAGCTCTGTCCCGCCACTGCCCAATCAGCCAGCTGATTCCCTGCTCCCTCTCATTAAGCACACACACACACACACACACACACACACACACACACCTGGCACTGGGGTTTCCTGGTATTTTTAGGATCTATTTCTATAAACTGTTTTTGTAAAAATCAGTGTGTCCTGGAGAGTGTGGTGAGTGAATATTGGAGTTCTGGCCCTGGAACAATGTCACATCCCTCTGAAGTAACTTACAGTTTTCCCCTCTTTTACAGTAACATTTCATTTTTATCAGAGACGGATACTCACTGTCACGTTCTTACACTGTCCAGCCTCCTTTGTTGTTAGACATAATAAATGCCTCCCACTCTAGAGATTCATCCCACCCAACTACGTAGTGGAGGGGAAGAGATAACAGCGCTTCATCATGCTCACTGGTTACAGTCTTCTGCTAATCTTCTCAAACAGTGGCTGTGACCTTTATTCCTTATTTCATTCTGTTTTATAAGAATATTTTACCTTATTTTGATAAGAAGCCTCTGTGTTTTCTGACACTTCCTGTTTACCTGTTGTCATGATACAGTATTTTGTACATTTCTACAGCACTAATTCAATCAACATCAGTCATGCTATGTTTGCAATTTGAAAGTGTACATACAGCATACACTTGCTAATTTTTGCCCCTTTCCCAGGCACAAACACTGTGTCACACCTGTCACCTGCCCAGAAAGGTGCTGTTAAACCAGAAACACTGCGACTACACTGACTCGAGGCTGCAAAAGAGAGCACAACCCTGATATAAGAACGTACGAAGATATAAAAACACACAGTTGTCAAATGAGGTGTCTCACACGGAGGCTTCAAACACACAGGAGCAACCAACCCAGGGATGAGATGTGACTGACAGAGGTGTAGTGCTATTTGTTTACGTAATGGAGTGCAAGTTGCAGCTCTTTCGAAGATTCGGAGGAGAAGCTGTAGTGCAGGCAGAGGTAAAGCTAAGCTAATAGGCTAGGCTAGTATCTTCAAATGCCAAAAAAAAAAGTATATACATTTCAACAGGATTATGCAAATTGTGGATATTTTATTTCATCCCGTGGAGAAAAAAAGTGGCGGCACGTCGTTCCGGTGCACCTATACCTACACCCACACCTATGGCAGCTGATCCATTGTACCAGCAGCTGACAGCTCACTGTTTGAATCTGTGTCAAAAAAACAGCTTTTACTCTAATTTCATTGTAAAAAGGTTATAACACAAGTGTTTTTTTTACCTGCTAATTATTGTCACGTATATTTTACTGTTTCTTCATCTGTTGAACTATTTTCAGTGGAATTCAACACTTCCTGCACAAAAGATGAATTTATTTGTTGAGCTTGTTATCCAATGATATTATGTTTTGTTGCTCCTGCTTCTTCTTATTTCCCTTTTTATAGCTATTCATTGCAAACCTGGCTGCGGCAAACAGACCTTCAGAAATCTAGTTAACAGGCACATGACGTTTAAACATTTCTTCTGAAGCATTGCATCATAATTTTTTTGGTTTGAGAGCCTGCAGTATAATGTGAGCCTAATGATCAAGTGTTAATTCTGAGCCGGAGCTTGTTTATAGTAATTTAGCTCACATAGATGTATTGTGTAATTGATCTGTTCACTGCGTACAGTAGCTGTTGATGTGAAACAGTCCCTGAAAAGAGGACGGAGGAGCCCAGGGGAGCGGAGCAGCAACAAAAGGCTTTGAAGTGAAGCTAATGGTGAAGGAGGAAGTCAACCTACATACTGTTACAGTACAGCACAGCGAGGAGCATGTGTGACTGCTATTCATGGCACACTGCTGCGTGTGGGCCTTCTGTATCTGCTCTTCTCACTGTACCACATGAACACAGTCATGTCAGAATGTCAGTCATGTGTGAGTCACTGGATCAGAGGAACTAGATACCAGAAATTCATTTAGATTTCATTTAGAGCTAAAAATGACACATTGCTTTAATTCTCAAACCTGTTTTACTCTTTCAGTCACCTACACTCAAAAATTTAATTACACATGACGGTGGTCAACTTTTTCTCCAGGGTGAAACAGAACCTAGTACAGTGCAGGTCTGTGTAACAGTCCTCACAGTGTCTTGCTTTTTTAACTAAAGCTTTCAAATAAATGTAGTGGTAAAAAGCACAGTATTTCCTCTCTTGTGGCATTTGGCTGACCAATGGTGGAAATATGATCACTCACTCAGTCAGCAAGTCACTGACATTCGCCATTATAAGGCTGGCCCTCGCTGTTGTGGTCCAGCCAAAAAGGTAAAAGACTAACTAAACACACCACAGCCCCTCAAAAGACTGTTAACATGAAATAATAAACTCAATATCAAAGTCAAAACGTATCTCTACAACAGCTAATCCTCCATTGTCTGACTGCTCATGCTGAGCACCAGTGTTTGCTAACATTAGATCATATGCGACATTTTATACCCTCTTAGCCCGAATTAGTTGACTTTACTAGAAAATTGTGTGGAAAACCGTTGCCTTAAACCATTTAAGTTTTTACACAAGGTGAGACTAAACATGTCAAGTTGTATTAATGTAGGACCTTAATTAGATGCAGCCGACAAATCAAGTTTACATTAGCAGTCTTTGCTTAAAATCATTAGTTCACATAAATTATTTATTTTCAGGAGACTAAAATTTATAAAATGACTACTTTAAGTTAAACATACAAAAAATATAACAAATAACAAATATAACATTATTTATTGCTACTTAAAATCATTTAATATAAGTAATGTTTTCTTGTTATTACACTACTTTGATTTTGAAATTACTGTATTAAATACATTCTGTTTAAACTAAATTAGAAGGGAAGAAACTAGGGCTGGGACGATTATCCGACATAATCGATGTTGTCGATTATAAAAATTATTCGACATGGAATTTTAGTGTTGACGCGTCGTGTAAAACCACACAGGGTAAATGTTCATAGAACAAAACCGGAACTTTCTAATGGGACCGTTTATATCCATCGTCTTTGGTTTACCTGGATACAAGCGCAGCGCAAGGGCTGGGACAACGCGGTGACGTAATTGAAGTCATTGACTACGTGAATGATTTGCGTCTGTGTAATCTATTTGAACAACATGGCGGCGTCTACCAGCAGTACAACGGAGCGTGTGGAGCAACACGCGGCAAAAAAGGCTCGCACACGGTCCTCCAAAGTCTGGGAATACTTTAATCTTGACACCAACAGTGCGGTAGTCTGCAGACTCTGCAAAGTGCATCTTCATTTGTCTGTGTGTGTGTGTTGAACGAGGCAAATTGTTATATTAAATGACTAACTGGAAAATAATTGCAATAAAATTACTGTTAGGTTAATAAAAAAAATAATCGTTAGATTAGTCGAATAATCGATAAAATAATCGCTAGATTAATCGTTTAAAGAATAATCGTTTGGGACAGCCCTAGAAGAAACTAAACAATACATTGAAATGCCTAAAAATATTTTCTTGTTGTTATTTTATCCTTCTGAACGACTGGACACATACAGACATGCGTTAAAACTGGATACAAGCCTCTAAACCTTCAACTCGCCTGAAGTACAGATAAACTTTATCTTACCTATGTCAAATCACCTGAGAACTACTATGCAGTCCTGAGCACACTTCTACATTTTGTACTGTAGAACACATGTAGCTGGACATTCCTGTCCCTTATTAAACACCTGTTTGTTCTTTTGTATCATTGTTGACGAAGGGGAATGACACCACATGAGATTTTTTTTGTTGTATTTTATCAAACTTGCAAAGGTTTGGAGGGGCTACTGTGGACAATAACAATATGGTGACTACAGAGGCACAAGGTTTTAGTGATCAATTAATGCTGCCAAAATAATAATCTTCCCTGCCTCAGTGTAGACCGGTGGGATGGTCACATGTCATCATGGCTATGCAGAAGGCCATCACCAGAGGGCCTTGAGTGATGATGTCACAGCTGAAGAGCACACTCCCAAGTGCTCATGTGCTCCACAATCCTGTTGCACTCCATGTACACCTGAAAACTCTGGCTGGGGGGCATCAGCGTGACGTGAGCAATCAAAATTGATCACGCTGCACTAAGTGATTCCTGCTTAAGTTGTTTCCTTTGCACTCTACTTGTATCATGTGTGACAGAAAGATAAACTCAACATTAGCATTATATCTCTTGAACATAACTGATCTTCTGTTAAATGAGCAGGCCAGCGTTCATCTTCACAAAAAGAGAACATAAGAAAGCTCTTAGCTCAACAACTTAGTCAGTTACTTTCTCCACTGCACACAACACATGTTGACCAACCTTTGCTATATCACCAGCTAATGACCTCGTCCTCTGAAAAGTTCGCTAAGTTACTGCTATAAATAATATAATGGTAAAGTTAAAGCTAAACTGTTAGCTAAGTTAGCGCTAGCCACAAGCACACGCAAACACACGAGTTAACGTTATAAACTGTCAACCGACAGAAACAAAAACGCCAGCACATTAACATTAAGCTAACCTGTTGTCACCGTACCGGTCTTTTGGGAAATCAGTTTTCCCAGAATAATATCTACAGATATTTCCTTTACACATTCACCATTCCACTCTATGTAGTTGCCTTCAAAATCTTTGATTATTTCAGCTATTTCAGCTGAATATTGCAAACTACTAGTCTCATTTAGTTATGGGAATGTTAATTTCAAAAACATGAAAGAATGATTTATGATCACTCAAAAATGTAATTAAAACAGTGTATAAACTAGCTAACATTAGCGTCCATCCGTAGCTAGTTGACACAATCTAATTCAGAAACTGAAAAGGTAAGATACTAAAGTGTATTAAACAAGCTACATGTTAGCTACGGCTTAGTGTCTGTGTAATGCATGGGAGCAGAGATTTGAGGACACGAGCCACTGATGGAGTGCGGCAGTCAGATGAGATGTTCAGCTAACATGAAGGTTTAGAAATTGTACAGTCCTCTTTAGGGGTGTCTGAAATAGTAGTAGAAGATTCTTCCAGGCATGAATATGGGAAATATGTTGTAATATTTACAATTACAGGTAAGAAGATTATGTTTCAACCCAAGTCTTAATCAGGGGGGTCAGACTTCCCCAATCCCCCCCATAATGTGAACCCTGCCTCCACTTCTACTTCGAGGTTTTCAGGGTCAATCTTAAGCTGCTATAAATAACTCAACACTTACTGTGCAGATGTTTCACAATAAAAGTTTTCTAGTTTCCAACCAGAGTAATCTATCCTGACAGTGGCTTAGTGGTGAGTGAAAGTGGAACTGAATGGTAGTAATGAGTGAACAAAAACAGTGTTTCAGAGCAGAGGAATGGTGGGTATGTCAGTATGATGTGCCTATGGGAAGCAAAAACACGAGAGGAGACTTTTCTCCCATGAAGAGAGACAACATCAGTCTCAAAACTACATGTTTATGTTCAACTGACATGGCTGTCTAGTGGTCGATGTGATTGTGATGGGAGCAAAGCAGGAAGTCAGTGATGTTGTTATAGGGATGAGGTCGGGGTGGATGGACTTTAAGATTGCCATGACAACAATTGTATCCCAACATGAACCAAATAACATTTACTTATTTTTATTCTTTATGTTAACCAAGTCATTTTTGGTTGGGCCGTAACAGTGGAGGCAGCCTTATAAACGTCACTGTCGCTGACTGACTGACTGACTGACTGACTGACTGACAGACAACAATGCGGTCCAGACATATGCAAGGTTTTGACCCAGCCTTGTGACTCAACTTAACCAAACCTTAACTACAGTGCTTTCACATCATGAACACATTTATTTTTCAACAGTGATTTCAGTGTTTGGAAGGCAAAGACAGATGATGTCATCCTGCTGATACCTGCTCTTTGTTTGCTCCTGCTGCCTGTTATTTGAGTCGATTTATTTGAATACAGTCCTTTGGATCAGAATTTAAAACACTTTGTAAAGTCTCAGTATTCACATTGTTCTCATGTGTAGTAATGCGATCTGAATGGGGCATTGTGTTATTAAAATGTCATTTACAACCAACAACCAACAGTTTACTGTTAACTGCCAAACAGAATAATTACATATGTGTAAAGTCTGTGGCAGAGCATAATTAGACACAACAGCATAATGTCACTTATATAATGTTCCTGCTATGCTGACTACTTTAAAGCAGGCAAATTCACTATAAGTACAAATAATACAACAATTCTTGTGAACGTCCTGTTCCTGATCATGTAACGTGTCTCCATGAGTCTCTTTCTTTCTTTCTTTCTTTCTGCTCTCTGACTGAGGCCCTGCCTGACACATCCTGACTTGTTTATGTTGCAGAAATGAAATTTTGGTTTGTTTTTTCTGTTTGTTTGTTTGTTTGTTTGTCTGTCTGTCTGTCTGTCTTATAGCTATGTGTTTACAGACTCCAAATTGAAAATGAAGATTGTTCACTGTTGTGCAATACTGCTAAACCTCTGCTATCAGAATCCTCTCGTTCTCTGATGGGCTAAAGATGCTTTTTAAAAAGGTGATTCCTTGCTCACACAGGAGCAGCACCTCAGGCTCTGGCTGTCCTTTGCCCAGGCTCACTAGGTCTAGAGCTGTGCAGTCTGCACATATCAAAAAATGGGTTGTTTTGGTTACATTTTTAGTGTTGAAATGAGTGAATATTGGAGCTGAGCGTGGCTTCAGAGCATCACTCTCAAGGCTCTCATATGCTATTCTGAATTTTTCCTCTTCAGATTTTCATTGATTCATTATGGTTCATATCCATTTCAGTAACTAATTCTCTGAGACGGCAGGGGCCTTTATCATCTGTGTGTTCACATGGTCTGAGGCGGTTCTAAATTAAATCAAGTTCAGGTACGAAAATGTTGATGAATCCCGGATTTGTGTGTAAAATGTTCACGCACGTGGTTTAAGCACAGATTTGGCCCAGTGCCTTGCTGCATCACACAGCTGCTGAGCTTCAGCAGGTGGACAGACACCCTGACATTTATGGAGTGCCATCTGAATCAATATTAAATAAATAATGAATAAATACAGCTATGATATAAAGCCTGAAATAGATCAATTAGGTAATAATGTAGAAATCTATAAATAAATGTAAATATAAAGAAATAAGTCAGTCAATGAATAAATAAATAAATAGCTATATAAATAAATAAATGAAGAAATAAAGAATTAATGTTGTGGTGCTGTTGCTATGGTCTGAATATTTGAGATAACCACGCCCCCTCATTTGAATTTGACAGATGGAAATAAAAAGAGCTTGAAAATAAATATGGCATTAGGAAATAAAAGTCTCTGGAAGTGAATAAATGTGAAATTATAAAATAAAAGTCCATTGAAACAAATAAAATGTCATTATTAAAATAAAAAGCTATTTATTCATTTATTTATTTATTTATTTATTCATTCAGTCATTCATTCGTTTATTCTTTTACGTGGGTAGTTATTTATTTATTGACTCACTTACATATTTATATTTACATTTATTTATATATTTCTACAATTGTTACATTATTTATTTATTTTAGGATTTATTTCATTATTTATTTTTGTATGTATTTATTTAATATTGATTTAGATGCCATTCCATCCTGGAAAAGACCTTTTTTAAACTTGGGAAGTCATTTTCCCCTCGATGATGTGGAATTGTAGGTCCAGAGGCAGCAAAGACCCAGATCACGATGCTCCCTCCACCCTGCTTCACCTATGGGAGGGTGGTGGTGTGCAGAACTCTTGTTACACGGATGTTCTATCCAAACCTTGGTCTCATCAGTCCATCAGACATGTTCCCAGTAGTGTTGTGGAGAGTCAAGCTGGTCTTTGACAAACTTCAGGTGCAGTTTTTGGAGAGCAGCAGCTTCTTCTGTGGTGTCCTGCCATGGACTCTATGCTCCATGACTTGCAGACGGTCGACTCATGAACAGAGACGTGAACCAGCTCCACTGATTTCTTTTAGCCTTCAGCTCTCACTCTGGGCTTTTTTTTCACCTCATTGAACATTCAGAGTTGTGACTGTGGAGTCATCTAGGCTGGGCAGTGACTGCTGGGAGATCAGTCAGTAATGAATCATCTCCATTTACAGATGGTTTGACTACATGATGAAATTAAATTCTCTGAGATGACTCTGTGACTCTTTCTAGCTTTGTACACATCAGCAGTTCTCGATGCAAAATCTGCTTTCTGTTGTTTTGGATCTCAGTCTTAGTCAAGTCCAAAAACACAAATAAACAAAGTGTTTTTAGTTCTTCAGATTTGCTTTGCACTCCGAGTTTACGGTTCCTGTGTTTGTCTCCTTGTTTTTTGGTTCCTGCTATGGAGGAGCAGGGATGTCACAGGAAAAATAATTTCTTTAATTTCATATTTTAATAGGCATTAAACATAGGAATTGAAAAGGGAATTTTAATGAACTTTTAATCCATCAGTAAATACTTAAGATTTAAAAATGGATTTACAAAAACAGCATGAAAAAACTCATTAAATAAACCATTTATAAAAACCATTCATAAAAACATTTATTCATTCATGAATAGATAATAAAAATGTGAAAAACTATTTGAAAAGCATTTTAAAAATGGGAATACATGCCTGGATTTCCTCTTCCATTTCCATTTCCTTTTTCTAGCTGCTTTTCCTTTACTTATTAGCTAATTGATTAGCTTAGTCATTTAGCTTCTCCTTTTAGCCTTTCCATGACACTCTGGGCCTTCAGTGCTGGTAAAAACCCACTGGTTAGCTCTCCACCCAATCAGAGAGCTTGATACATCCCATGGCCAATTAGGATTATTTAGCCTGGTTTTAGCAGCACTGAAGCCCAGAGTGTCATATAAAGGCTAAATGGAGAAGCTAAATGACTAAAAGAAAAACAGCTGGAAAAAGGAAATGGAAAGTGAAGAGGGAATGCAGGTGTGTATTCCCATTTTTAAGATGCCTTTTCAAATAGTTATTCAAACTCTATTATTTATTCATGAATTAATAAATGTATTTCTAAATGGTTTATTAAACGAGAGTTTTATGCTGTTTTTGTAAATCCATTTTTAAATGTTAAGTATTTATTGATGGATTAATCATTCATTTACAAATTCTTTTTACAATTCCTATTTTACATGTCTAAAATATGAAATTAAGGAATTAATATATTCAGAATGGTGGCGACTGTGATGTTGTTGTTGTTTTCCTCAGTTTCAGGTGTTTACTTTCGGGCAGACTGCAGTTTTTCCTTCAGGACAGGTCTGGCAGGACTGGACTTGTACCCCTGGCCCACATCAAGAGTCCAGCAGTGTTTGTGACACAGTCATTTGAGATTTTCGCTGACATATCACTGAGTACGGTCCCAGGGATTAGTCCCTTTCTCCCTCATGCAGTGGCCTGCCATCCAGCACTGGGTTGGCTGCCAGCTTCCTGGATTGGCCCAGATCAGCACAGTGCGATTAATTCTGTAAATGAAGGATCAGAGGGGCAGAGTTACAGTCTGCATGTTGATATCTGATATATCAGCAGTTGTGAGGTAACTGTGTCATGTCTCGCATGGAGCATAGATGGTCTGATGTCTGGTGTGGTTTCAGTTCGGATGTTCAAAAGTCAGTATATCATAGGATGTTTTTAAATGCTTTATTAAATAAACTGTGAAAAGGAACAGAGGTATATGGACATTCATCACCAGTCCACTGTCACAGCTTGACAGATATCCTACAGCATGTGTGCAGCTTCTGTCCAGCTGTTAAAAGAATGTGACGTAAAGTGTTGCCAGCTCCAGTTAAGGCAAAATGGAGCGATATTCACTGTGTGTGGCATCTGACATACAAGACACGTAGCTCCAAGTGCTTCACAACTGATACAACAGACACAACAAGTGGTGAAGACGTGACATTAAAAAGTCTCCTCACTTTATTACGACATGGGCTGTGGTATATTTTTGATAATCAACTAAAGATGTATAAGATATATAACTAGCTATCAGAATGCATGTGATAAAATAACTAACTGTTATGCCTTGAGTGTGTTGACAGAAAGCATGTAACAAGTAAACTAAGACATATCGACTCGGAATGTGCCTAAAGTGAGTTGTGTAGTCAGTAAAGACAGGTGTTAAGTGCTTTAACAACATAAATGTGATCATACTGTAAAAAAATAAAAAAATAAATAAAAACCATAAACCAAAAACATAAATCAAATTGTGCTGCAAGAAAAAACCTAAGAATGTCGAATGGGAACTCAAGGCCATCTGTGTGTAAAAATAGCACTTGGACCAATGCCAAATTAGGAAAGTCGAGCTGATTTGCAACTCCAAGAAAAGAACCTGGAAATAATGGCGGAAAAATTCCCTAATAAAGAGAAGAAGGGGATGTCCTGAGGAGTAAACCCCACAATAGGTGGAGACTCCTCTGGGAATATAAAAAGATGTTTGCTGGATTCTAGTTCAGTCCCTGTGTTCATGAACCAGCCTCAGTTTTCCTAAAGACCAGTAAATCTTAGAATCATACTCTACTCTGCCTTGTCTCCGTATGTTTCTTGTCTCTATTGACTTCTCTGAACAAAAGTAATATTGTTATTGAACTAAAGTGTTGTGGAAGACATGAAGATCGTCTGAATAGTTCTGCTGTAACAGGGTTAAATTTCTTTTCTGGCCTTCATTCTTATTAGTTTGACAACACTGAGCTCTTCAAATGAATTACTGAGCTCTGGGAACACACTGACATTACTACAGCAAACTCAAACAAGGCAACACGTTGGAACATGAAGCTTTTCTCTAAATTCCAATGGATGATTAAAAAAAATCATTAAACCTTCCCTTCATTTTATCTTTTAAATACTGTAAACATGTCTGACTGTTAATGGTTTTGCCCAGTCTGTGTTACAGCTTTGTTCATTTTGAATTTGGATGAAGAAGGGAGGTTTGCAGCAGTGGGCATTGTAGGCTGGGAACAAGGATACACAGGTTAGGAGAAGAGCTTGAGGAGAATGACTGATTCACACTAGAAAGTTTTACTCTAGAAACAAGAGTGGCCGACAGCAGCGCTGCTGCTTAGACCGAACAAGCTGGTGATGAGTGGAGAGTAGCCAGGACTCTTGAGCTGGACCTTGATGAGAAGATGAGACGCAGGTGTGGAGTGGAACCAAGAGCGAGAGGCCCCGCCCACACACATACACACAGACAGAAGGGGAGGAGGAGACGCAAGGGAGAAGAAGAAACACTAGGGCTGTGCTCCAAAAGCCTTTCTTCTTATGAAGGCTCCTCACTGGGTGAAACGAGCTGAAGTATCTGAGCAGCAGCCATGATCACAGCTGCTCCACTTCTCTAAGTGATAAGGAAAGGGGCTTCAGTGCTTCCTATCTTATCTCCTTTAGGAGAGGAAACACTGGACCTTCCTTTATGAGAGGAAAGGAGAAATGCCGTCCCACAATTCCTTGCTGCAGCAACATTTAAAGTAGTTTCACCACAGCAGAGGCACATAAATGTAGAAACATCAGAGCAGCTGTTTTATGTTTGTGAGACCATCCAGAACTGATGGAAATCCTTGTGTGATCCACTGATTTAAAGAGAATGAATCTATATTCATGGATTCGGGCTTCAGTCAGGAGTCGTCATGAAGAACAATCAGATTGAATTCATAGTTAACAATATCATCATCATAACTAAATACTATAGTCTGTACATAAATGTTGTTTCACTAAATCCCCTCCCATTGTGTAAAAACCTAAACATTTATTTTCTCTATTTAACAAATGTATAGAAATGTCAAAATCCCCTACAACAGGAAACTATGTACTGTCTGAATATAATTTATTCTGATCTTTTGCTCAGTTCGTAATATTGATTATAATTTTAATGGCTCAACTTTCTTTACTTGTACTTTTCTTTCATGTCATGTTATTTCAACATTTCAGTCCTGTTTTGCTTTGTGGTTAGGAAAGGAGGATTTATCCTCTATGTGTTATAAAGTTTTCCATCGAGGTTGAGGAGTTGTGGTAAGAGAGGAGATTATTTTGACTTTTCAACTGCAGCCAAAGGTTGCAGCAGAGCCAGAACAGTCTGACTTCTTCAAAGTTGCCATGTTCTCAGATTTCTTTTTTTTACCATGGGTTTGGACTTGACTTTAGAATTGATTCGAGAACTTTGACTTTAACACCACTGACTTACGACTTCACTTGGACCTACAGTAAATTGTTTGACCTCCTTGTTGCAGCAGAAAGGAGTAGTAGTTATCACCTTTTACGTTGATACAGCAAACAGTGACTTTATCCCACCTCAGTTTGTTATGGATGAACTGTTCCAGGATCCAGGTGTGGGTTGTGATTCAGACTAAAGTTTTGTAGGTAGAATGTACCCACTGTTCCCCTGCTGTTGTTGTTTTTGTGGTGTCTTATGAAATGAACATATAAAAGGTGTTGAAGAACATTTCCCTGCTCCCAGCACATATTCACAGAGACTATAGCTGTGAGCCGTCAGTCCAGTTTTCTGTCTTGGAACAAAAACACTGAACCTTTTTCTGCTTCAATATTCCACTTCATGTCTTCTCATGGTTAAAGTGAGTCCTCTGTAGGGGCCCAGCTCTCAGGGTGACAAGGGAGGTAAACTGATGTCAGAAGGATACACAGCACTAATGCAGCGCAATGCATTAAACATTGCCCAGCAGGCTTCCATTAGAGGCACGCAAACTCTTCCACCCTGGCAAAGATGTAGTCATTCTCCTCTGTACTTCCTGTCTAGTGATTGTCTCTGTACAGCTGGTGACAGTGTGTAGGTGACACAGTCACAGGTCCACAGCAAGGTGGTGCTGTGGACCTAGCTAACCCTAAGTCAAAGAGGCCACGCCCTCAATTCTACATAACTTTAAGTCTTAATAAAATGTAAACAGGTGAGTTATATGAACAGTTGTCATGAAGGAGGAAATTAGCTCTAGAGACCAATCCAGTTTTTGTACCAGGCTGTAAACATGTTTATTTCTGCTGTAAAGTTGGACATTTTAACATGGGAGTCTATGGGGATTGAGTGTGTATATACAGTATGTATGGATATCTTTCCTGGCAGAAATGGACTTCAATTGGTTGTGCTTTTAACACAATGGTTGTTATTGTGTTGTTGGTCATTTCCACTTCTCAGAGTTACTGGCTTAGGCTACATCCACAGTGCTGCTTCTTAGTTTTAAAATGCGCCACTTTTGCAACGTTTCCACCTAGCATCCACACGACTCCAGAGATTTCAGTCTGTAAAACAGAGACTTTCAGAAACTCTGCTGGACCCGTTTTATTTTGAAAACTCTGCGGTTGTGTTGTATCTGGACGGACAGAAACTGAGACCTTTGGAAAGGATGACGTAGACACCCACGGTTGCTCTCTGATTGGCTCTCATCAGCCTGGACTAGCAGCAGTGAATGCAACATGATAATGACAGTGTTACTGACCTTGTTGTTTTTGCTAGCAGCTGTTTAGTTAAATTCTGTATTTTAACGCTACAACTGTCTTTGTTAACACTGACCTTGACCTTTGACCTTTGACCACCAACTCATCTAATCAGTTCATCCTTGGGTCCTAGTAAATCTTTGTGCCAAATTTGAAGAAGTTCCATCAAGGTGTTACTGAGATATCGTGTCCACGAGAATGGGATGGACGGACGGACGGACAACCTGAAAACAATGTGTCTCTGGCTCTGACTGTCTCCGGCGTGGAGACATAATGAAGACATGTTAGCGCCGACGCAGCCTCAGTCTACTGTGTTCTATTCTGTTGTATTAGCTTCACTGTGAAGTTGGTGTAGCTGGTGTATTTGCTCACCTCCTGTGTGTGTTTTATCACTGTGTTTCATGTTAATCAGCTCCTCTGCTCTTTGTGGAACTAAAGAGGAATAAAAATACCCAGCATGCTTTTAGATTAACATATCAGATTGTGGTATTTTGCAACTGACTGTGATTAAATTAGTCCTTGCTGATTAAATCTCACAGCATTAAAGTCATCCCTGCACTCTGTGAGGAAAAAACACTACCTAATGAATAATTGTGTCATATATCCCATGGCTATGTTGATTACAAATTACTTAAGTGCTCCTGAAGACATGCAGTGTGTTTTATTAATGACTAACAGACTCATTGAGGACCAGTCAGTGTTAATGTGCTGAAGCAGATCTTTGAATCGATTGTAAATCCAGAGAAGTGATGACGTTCAATCAACTCAGTGTTTCCAGGCCTCTTCATAAACTTTCCATATGAAATATTTAATATGTTTATTTGTACCAAAGATTAATGTGTGCAGCTGAGCACTTTCAGCCCTGTTCATATACCCCTCCATTGGAATATTTATATCTTTTATTTGCTTAAAAATTAAATGGAGCTTTCCCTAAATTGAACTCAGATTTAACAGAAATGCCGGGGCTGGGGGGGGAACAGCAGGGGAATACAAATCGCCTCCCTGCTTCTCGCTGAAAAATTGCCAGTGCTCCCAGTGGATCGTTTTGCCCGCCGTGCTGCTATTTTTTTCTCTTATTAACATTAATAAGCACTTATGAGGCTCTTGGTGCTGCAGAAGTGCCAGTGGTCATAATATTTTACAAAACACAACCCTTTTCTTTTGAACATAACAGATTCCTGCAGTCCTCCAGCAGGATTACAGCTGCTCAGTGACTCGTCTCTTGTGTTAAACAGCACGTACAGTAGGTGTACAACCTCATTACCAGTGTAATCTGCTGCCCTCCTCACTGTGCCACACATTTACTACACACTGTTGTTTCAAGTGTCCAAATACATTGGAATGCAGTAGAAGCACATCTTTACCTGGTGGACGGTTACCATAACAACACATTGTGAACATGCTTAATCTTTTTTTACATCATTGATTTCATGAAACAAAAAGAATTTAACCATAGAAACAGCTGTTTGAGTTGGTGTTTTCATCATATTGATATCATCAATGATAGATGATCAACATTTTGTAGCTTCAATTGAATTTTTTTTTTTTTTTTTCATGAAATGTCATCTGCGATGCGCCGGGTGTAAGACAGAGCCTGAGTCTTTCATGCACATAGGTGGTTGATGCGGGGACGCACTGTGGGAAGGAATAAATGTAGATTGTACTTCCTCCATTTTCTGTTCACCCCATACTCTGTCTCCTCTCTCACTGTAGCTACTAAAGAGCAATCCATTTTACCCCATGCATAGCTGAGTTAAGCTAAGCAGATGTTTACAGTTATTTTTCTTACTTTATTTTTTTGGACTGTGTATGGATGCTGACCGGGGGCTCAGGGCTAAACCTCTTGTTACACAGCGAGCAGAGAGAGCAGGAGAGAGGGAGGGAGAGAGAGAAGTCATCAGTAACGAGGCTTCGTACTAACGGCTATGACCAACTCTACATATCAAACAGAGGGAGTTAGACATAAAGACTTGCTTCTAATGAAAGTCTGTTACCTTCTGGAGTTGAAGTAAATAAAGACTAAACTGTTGTGGATCCAGACGGAGGCTGTGCTCTGTGTGAGAGACTCAGTAAGAAACATAATCTGTATCGAGGCACCTGGTGGAGGGCTAGGGCTTAGAGATATACTAGGTTTAGACCTAGTCTTGTTTTGAAGTTGCAGCTCAGGATGAATGACCAATCTCAACCTCAGTCTCTACACTGTTTGGAAATTAACTAAAAATAAAAATAAAATATCAGTATCATTCTTAAAAAAATCAATGCAAGAGTTCTAGTCTTAATTTGTATGTCCCCGCACAGGCTTATTTATACCACTTTAAATAATATATGTACCATCTGAGACAAAGTTAAAATGCTCAATGTGTCTCTGTCCCCCTCAGTGTGGAATCTGCTGCAGAAAGCAGGTCATGATATAAATAACATGTAACGGAATCATCTGAGCTCGTATGTGTTTTAATGAGCTGCGTGTTCCTTCCATTCAAAGGTCAATAACACACACACTGGATCTCACTCAAACACTAACTGTAGCATTATTTTTATTATGACGTGTAACCATAACATACTGACAAATACTGGAGGAAGCAAGAATTTTAGAAATGTTTACAACAGTTGGGAACTATTTTTTAGCGGCGGATTAATCCACATTTGATGCTTTAGTGAGTAGACCAGAGCTTTATGGCAAGATATATCAGACTCTGGAGACACACACACTATATGTGTTAGTTTTAGTGCTTAGTACTGGAAACCATTAGATTAGAATCAATTCAACTTTGTGGCTCCACCAGTATGGATCTCTTGAGTTCAAACTGTGAACCATGTTGACTCAAGCTTGAAATAACAGCAAATTAATAATGTGTCAAATGTTCCTGTTAGTCTTCTTTTGATGACTTCTTAACTCCACTAACAGAAATGATGAATGCAACATCCTCTCAGTGAAGATGCACCTCTTAATGAGGGTCGCGTAAATTAAGTGTCCTGCTGACTGATTTAATCACTGCTCAAACTCTCTCTCCTTTAAGCCCCTTTCCCGTCTAAAATTAGAACCTTAAGTTGAGACCCTCATCTGTTGGAGACAGGCTCTATGAGGGAGGAGGTGCAGGCACAGCTACTTATCAACACTAACAACCACCACTTCTTTCCCGCAAGCTGTGCGGGTAGCTAACTAGCTACAGCAGCCATCAGTCTCAGTTAGAATCGAACACTGCTGCTCAGACTCCAGCCCTCAACCTGCTTTTAATCAGGTAGTTTAACATTTATAATGTTGAAAACTTTTACAGTTCCACAGACTTACAGTTCCATGCTGGGTGGACGCTGGAGGACTGATACTGAGCTAAGGCTACATTTAGCATGCAGACACACAGAGGAGATTACAGTAGTTTTTCTGCCCTCAGTAGTGTCTGCAAGGTTTCCTATCTGGCTGTGTACAGCAGCTTCACCATACAGAGGGCTGTGGCAGCCTGTATGTCACCTCGGCCTGGACATGTGGATGCAGAGTGTAAATTATGCTTAAATTAGCCTGTAGGTATGCTAATCAGTTGTATATGAAATACAGAGATTTTACTGTTTGTCTTTGTGTTGAAGGCAATCTTGGTTTGTTGTTTTTTCAGTTGTATGTTTTGTGTGTCCATCAAGCACAGAGATATCTGTCATGACATTTCCTGTGGATGTTGATAAATCCCCTGAGGATGATTCTGACCCTTCTGAAAAACAAATTGTCCTTTCTGTTGTCAGCACATTCACGCTGTGGAGTGTACTTTTTGTCTGTTTTTTTGACCGATGCAGAGTTTGGGATACACGTCTTCCCCAATGGAGAAATTGCTCAAGGAACACACTGCGACTGTAGTATCAGTAAACAAAATATCAACATCACTGCAAGCAGTAGGCAGAGGAGAGAACACAGTACATGCAAAATACCTTCTATGTATAGACTGTTTCACATACAAATGCAACTTTATGCACACACTCATTTCTGTCACTGGAAAACATAACGGACACAAACTCATTGAGAAGAAGCTTCTGTGTGTTCAGTCTAGACCAGATGTGGAGGAGTTTGCAGAAGAGGTGCATCGGTGATTCTTTTAATGCTTCATTATATTATATTTATTAAGTCCACCATCAGTTCAACCTTGAACTAGAATCACCTCCTGGTGGTTGTCTGTCACATCCCTGTTTATCCAGAGTCATATACGATATGATCCATATGTGTGAAATTTGTTTGTGTGAATGGAGATTTGTGTGAAAGAGATATTGTGTCCACTAGAATAGGACAGATGGACAACTTAAAAACATATACCTCCAGCTCTGACTGTCACTGGTGTGGAGGAATAAAAATAAGAATTCCATTTCAAAATGCAGTGTTTTGACCAAAAGTGCAATATCATACATATAGTACATATCATTTATTGATTAATTAATTTCAAGTTTGCTTTGCCTTCAGTTGAAGTATTTTAAAATCGGAGCTGAATGTCTTGCAGCCTGATGTATAACATGTATGACAGTGTACGGTGTTTCTGATGTTGTATTACCCTTAATAGCAGCACACAGGCCTGTGCTCTGAGAAAGGAGAGCGGTGTGGAGCAGCAGGCTGGAACCTGCACTGGGTGAGAATCTAAACCATTTTGGTGTGAAAGCACAGACGTGCCATCTCTGATGATGAGTGCCTTTCCGGGTGGATTTGGGAGACGGGAGAGGATGGATGCTGAGAGAAAGAACCAGCAGGCTGCTGTGAAATCACCAAATAGGTGTGTGTGCGTCTGTGTGTGTGTGTCTGTGAGTGTGAGTGTGTGTGTGTGTGTGTGTGTGTGTGTGAGTGTGCATGCTGGGATTGCAACATGATCTCACTTCACCACCAACAGTATTTATCTATACTCCTGTGTAGTTAAATTTCACTCCTCACCATCCAGATTTTCTGCAGGAGAGAGGAGTGTGATGACTCATTCTCATAGCTGGCGGAAACGATTAAAAAATAAATACACAGCTTGGGTGCTCTCTGACTCAGGGGACTAAAACCCACTAAAACACATTAAGTTGTGAGGTTCGAAAAAACTGGGAGTTGCAGCTTTTTAGCTGAGCTCCTGCTCACACTGACATCTCACTGTCATCCGATGTCTCTGTTTCATTTTTACCATGAAATAGACTGAGCAGGTGGATAAGTAAAAACTAAGACAGGGAGACATTTTAAACCTCAGTAAAGTGTAGAGTGGTCTGTGTAGAAGGCTATTCCTAATGCGACAACATGTAGGTATATATATATACATACATACTGTATGTGTCTGAGCAGTCAGTCTCCCTCTTCTTTTAGGTTACTTGGTTTGGTTGGACTTGGTTGATTTATGTTTGGTTTTCTTACGCTTCTACCTGTTCACAAATCCGTACACTATACCCATCATGAGGGCAGGAATTTAATGGCAACCATGGCCGTTTTTACCCTTCCCCCTAGGCTGTGATGGCCCGGACAGTACTATATGTCCTGCGGCCACCAAGGCCTTTGAGCCCATGCTACTGTCAAAATCTCCAGGTAAAAGCATCACTGCAGCAGTTCTTGCTCTCTACTCCGGTCACCAGCATCACCGCTCACTCGCTCTCTCTCTCACCCGCTACGCACACAGCGCTACATACTGATCTAAAGGAGCTGCTCTACTCCTGTAACAATACTCCGTTTCAAACTTCTCTTTACAGCAGGTCTCACACAGAGATGATGAATCAGTGTAATTAACTTGTTTACCTGCTACTGCTGCCTCTTAACGCTTAATGCACAACTTTAGTTTCCACACACGTCTGCGCATGTGGATAACATAACTGATCAAAAAATACTTTTCTGACATTCATCTGCTGAAAGTTTCTCTGAAATGAAATATATTTACATATTTATAGATTTTTGTAAAATGATACATGTTAATATGATGCATCTTAAAAGGTGTCTATTTTTAACATTTATATTTAAAAGTGATTTATTAATTTCTGTTTTTTTCTTATCAGAAAGTCAAGTTATATATTTGTAGGCATCAAATCACTCAGTGGCCTTTGTGCCCTAAATGGCCTTGCCCCTAAAATGACAAAATTACTGGGCTGCACATCACTGATGAACTGATTGAACTTGATGACTTTAAAGAGTCATGTGTGGTCCTTCCTTTGAGCTTGGTGGTGACATTCATTTGGTTGTGTGGTTATTTTTACAGTTTGACCGTTTGACCGTCATCACTAAATGAAGTCATGTGGGACAAGAAACATGAGCAGTCAGATGTTCAGATGTTCTCAGTTACTCAGCAGTTACTGATATAGATGAATACGACAAACCTAAATCAAAGTTGATCTCTAATAGCCCGCTCTGTAGTTAACCTGCCCTCCCCCCTCTCCAGCCCACAACCTCACTGTGCTGTGTGTTGATGAAACCATGACGCTGTCCGAGGTGCTGAAGTATCAGACGGATTTATACAAACTCCTCATCTGATATGAAATTGTTTCTAACGCAAATATCAAGAGCTCTGGGGTCATTTTAAGAGACATGTTGTAGCAATGTTCAGAGCGACCTGAGTTTCCTGAAGAGGTGAAGTAGCCGTTGTTAGAGTTAAATGTTGCTGAGTGATCTTTGATTTCTATTATTGGTAACATGCTGGAATGTATATGGGCTTCAACCGTGACTGCTTAATGTCCCTATTCTCAGATCTGACAGCACAACACAATGTTTTTCAGGACATTGTGCAATTTCTCCCATTTTCCATGGGTTTTTCAAAGCTGAAGAACTGGTCTAAAGGTTTTCAGGTTTTTCAAGATGTGTAGGAATCTGAGCTTACTGTTGTCTTTCTAATTTGAAAATGTTTCAGTACACATAATGACTATGCAATCTGTGTCTTTCACAAGTTAATAATTATTTGTCACCCACCAAAAATAATTTATGGTGTGTGTATGGGCGGTGTGTGTGTGGGGTGAACATTTAACACATGTAATCATCTATCTGCAGTATTTGTACCGTAAACATGGCTGTGGGACATTAACAATCAGAGTGCTGACAGTTAGTGGGCTGTAACGGAGGTATTTGTCCCACAGTGGCTGTGAAGATGCCACTGAAGAAGCAGTGCATGAAATATATGCAGCTGGATTCTCCCATGAGCCTCCTCCATGTAGTCTCTGCCAGTGGAACACGTTAAGGTCTTTGTGCCACCGTGTTGCTCTTAGGATGCAGAGCAGTGTGTGTGTGTGTGTGTGTGTGTGTGTGTGTGTGTGTGTGTGTGTGTGTGTGTGTGGGGAGGTAGCTGGATTTAGCCCAGCTAATCAGATCAACTTGGCATGAAAGACAAATAGGCCTCAGGCATTAGTGTGCTCAGCCTATTTAACTGCAGCATTCTCACTCTAACAGGTCACTGCTTAGTTAAGAACCTGCACACATCTCTGCAAGCTCTACATACTAAACTGAGAGCAGCCACGTCCCTCTGTATTCACTGATGTTAATACTCCATGATGAGCCATAAAGCTTTTATAAGTTTCTACACAGCAGTGCTAACACACAGCCACTTCCTTGTTACACTTATGATAGAGTTGTAGTTGCCAAGTACCGCAGGAATCACTGCAGTGCCTCTCATCAACCACTCCAGAGTAAACTGGCTTCATACAACACATAAAACCACATTTCTTCTCCTCCACTTTTAGCTTGATTTGTCCAACTTTGAGAAATGAGTCCGTGAAATGTCCACCTCAACCACAGGACAAAAAGAAAAGAAAAAAAAAACAGTAAAAACAGTTTCAACAGCACCACAGTCAATTTCTTATTGGAACAACTTCCTTACTGTACATGAGTCCCAAAACCGAAAGACTTCCAAAAGCATTTCTTCTTATTAAATCAGAGTAAAAATGACTTGGAAACTAGTTCAATATCAATTTACATGAAGGATATGAAGTGAATCCCAACCAGATAGGGGAAATTCCTTGTTGTGAAATTCTGTGCTATGATGGACCTGACTTAAATAAACCACTCCTGGGTAAATTATCAACATCTGAATCATCAAGAGTAGGCTTTTTAACCAGAGGTTTAATTACTGCAACCTTAATAAAAAGCCTGTGATACATATTGTGTTAATAAAGATAATTTGATCGGACCTAATATAGAAATGTGTCATGTTTTGCCATGGCAGACACTTTTTGTTAGTTTTATTTTGTATTGGTCTCCTTGTGTGTCTGTGTTTTGCTTCTTGTCTTGGTCTCGTTTCTGTGTAGCGATTGTCTGCCCCGCCCTAATGTGTTTCACCTGTGTGCAATCACCTTGCCTCCTGTGTCTTTATAGTCTTTGTGCTCCCCTTTGTCTGTGTTGGTTCGTCTGTTTAGTTCAGGGTTTGTTCATGTCTGTTCATGTCACGTTCACGTGTGTTAAATAAACCTGCCTGCACCGTCTCCCATGTGTTGGCTGCATTTGGGTCCAACTTACCTCGCAAACCTTGACAGAAATGTTGATTAAAGGAAAAACATCCTTGAACAGTTGGAATAGGGTCTAGAAGACAAGGTGATGGTTTGCATGAAGAAACAGTTTAAGTTAGCTTAGTTCTTATTTTCTTCTATTAATGATGAGTAATAGGACGTTCTGGCCTTATGGAGGCTGTTTTGTATGTTAAATCAAGTATAACAGCTGTTTACTTACCAGTCTTGCCAAGAGCTTCAAATGTCATTGCATTTACAATACAAGAGGGCAGACTGGATGATACAGTGATTTGATATTGGAAAGTGGCAGGATGATGAGACAGGGGCTAGCTTGTTAGCATGCTAACTTAAGTAGAGGAAAAGAAGCAAAGCAAGGGTGTTGCGTTCCACCACTGAACATTTGCCGAACTTGCAACATTTCTTTACACTGGTAAGTAAACAGTTGTTAATTCTAACATTGGCTATGTAGCAATAGCAAAACTTACATATGGTTCTTTTAATGGACTATCTTTCCTAGCCTGGTAAGATTTTTCTAGACGGGTGGAACATCACTTACATTCTAGCTTTCGCGAAATCTGTATTAATGCACGTGTTTGAGTTGTACCACTGAGCCTCCTTCTACCCACTACCTTCCTCTTCAGAGGGGCCATAGTGTTGTGTGGCATACACAACGAGGCTGCAGAAACTACCAACAACATCATCAAGGTTTGTGGGTGTAAAGTTGGTCAAGCTCCAAAATGCCAGATCCTGCACTTCCAATAAAACAATCAACAGAACTCTTCTGATTAGACCTTTGTAACAGGCTTCCAACAACTCCTCCAACCCCAACAACCAACAGCCCTCTGATACGAAATCTGAAATACTGCCCATACAGTGACAGGCATACTGGACCATGGTTGTCATGGTTACAGTGATAAAGACACCGACTGTATCAAGAGTGGGCGTACCTACCTTTGTCGGCAGGGTTACTATATTAACAGTCATGGCTTGGTTAGGTTTAGGAAAAGATGGTGATGTGGATTAAAATAAGAACTTCCTCAATATTAGACGATCTTTGTTGTCATGGTTACAATAATAACAACATAGTTAACTTTGTAGAATGGTCATGGATAATAGAAATAATATAAACAGCTGGTTTCACATGGGAATGGAACACCACTTTCCTGTGTCATATTCATCCATCCACCACAACCTCCTCCTGACATGGACTCTGTCTCTCTTTACACTACGTCACCGCACTTTTCCCTTTGCTCCTGTCATAATTACTACGACCACTAGATGTCGCCTAGCAACAAAACGTAACTATAGGTCATAATAACCTGCTGCACAGACGAACTATGGGGTCGTTTTTCACAGGACAGGCCAGGCTTCTGTTAGAAATGTATATCTAAGCCCAAGTTGAGATAACCTGGATGACTTCACACATGATCAGTGCTATTTTCTCATACCTGTAAAAGATGCAGAAGTCATTATACAACTGGTGAAAAGTTTCCCAAGAAGGCAGATGATGGGCCAGAGGGAAGAACTGAGATACAGCTCAATACCCTCCATCTTAATGCTCAGCAATTCTCCTTCCTTCAGCAGCTATTGTGAATTGCCCCTGAGTGGGGCTTTAAACCCTTAATTATTCCACTGAAGCTCCTCAATGACCGAAAAAGGAGCAAATTATTTTTGCACAGCGTCACAGCCGTTAGGTTGAAATGCTCTTTTTAATGAATTGAGTCGCACATTTTAAAAAGTGAGCATCTAGCAGATATTTCAGAGTGAACATCTCATATCATTGCTATCATCATAGCTCATATCATTAATGCTCCATACATTCCTTCTTCAAACGTTCAAACTGTCATTTCTTATTAACTACATTCTGCAGGATGTTTTTCTCTGCTTTACTTTATTTACTGTTAATTCCCTGAGGGGGTGATCAAACTTTCATCTCAGTTTATCTCAGAAGAACATATGTTAAAGAACAAATGTTATATGTAATGTAAACTGGCAGCTGAAAAAGTCACAGATAACATTTGTTTTTACATCGAAATGATTGTTTCATTTTTACATTCTCAATGCATTAAGAGCAGAACTGTAGTGCTCAAAAGCCCGTGCTGATTCCATATTAATACATAATTTCATTTTGGTTGTCCTCAGTGTTATTCCAGAAAGCCATTCACTGCAGAATTGGGCATTGAATGTGCTTTTATGTTGGGAGACCATTAGATTTTGTTTGTGTGTCTGATAGCACTGTTCCTTCCCCTCCTCTCCAATGTAATTATAGCCATTAGGTGTCCGTCAGGGTGTAGCATTGCCAATACAAGTTGACAGCTTCTGCACACTTGCACAAGTTGTTAATCACTCCCCCTTTACTCTATAGTGTCTATTTCCAGCCAGACATGGAGCTGGCTCCTGGCAGAGATGGGCAGGTAACTTTAAAGCCTTAAAGACAGAGTCTGTGAGTGAGATTAAAGGCTGATTCTTGCTAGTAATTTTATTTACAACTGTTTGTAGAAACTATAAGTTGCTGTCTTCAAACTGCTGTCATACAGCTCCAGGATCTACAATCTCTAATTTATCATTTAACACTGCACATAACAAGCAGATCAGTGTGAGTACCTTTAATAATTATTGAAATCATCTCACATAACACCAGGGGCCGGTTTTTCACCAAGATAGACTTTGACTATGTCTTAGATATATCAAATAGACTTCAGACTTCAATAGACTTAGATAGACGTTTGATAGACATTTGAATTCTTCTCAACTATAGTTCTCGACTATATTAAGATAGACTGTGGTACAACGAATTCTGGTAAATTAAGATTTTTTCAAAATAGAAAAATGGCCGACCGAGGAACCACATCCAACCTCTCAGCTCTGTTTACCTTAGCAGAATATGTTTGTCTTTCAATTTCACAAATACATTTTTTTTAAGTAATTTTTTTGGGCATTTTTGTCTTTATTCATATAGCTACAGTGAGAGACACAGGAAAGTCAGGTAGACAGAGAGGGTATAAAATGCGGGTCAGGGGTCAGACTGGAACCCGGGCCGCTGCAGGTAGGACTAAACCTTTGTGGTACGTGCTCTACCAGGTGAGTCGCTGAGCTGCCGGGGCCCGCATTACTGATTTTTATAATTAGACAGCTTTCAGGGTGTTTGTACTGGTTTTAATCCCCTGGTGTGTTTGTTATGGAGAGGAGGACACCTCTGTGGAGAATTCAGCTGCTGGTAAAAACCTGCTGAACGTCTGCTTCATAAGTTATCAGAGAAACAATCAGAACAAAGGTTAGCATCAATCTCAGCTCCAGCTCTTCCCTGAGTCTCTGTCCTCCGTACAGCGTCGCTCAAACACTGACTTTAAATGTCAAACTGCTTCATTCAGTGTTTTTAACCATTAGAATCACCGGATCTGTTTGATTTCCCACTGTGTTTAAAAAAATCACTTTCTTCTAATTAATCAAAATAAATGTGGGTAAGTCTTGGTGTGTGTATTATCTGTTGCTTGTCTCATCATAGTATCAGTGTTATTGTACACATGTAAATGTGCCCTGATATGACTGACTAAATACAACCTTTTTGATCAACTAATTTAAAAATGTATAGAAATGCTTGTAGATGTAAAATGAATCAGTGCATAGCAGGAGTTTGATTGTCTCCTGAAATCTAGGCCATCATCTGCCCTTCAAAGTGTATTTTTGATGCTGAATAATACATCCTGTGTAGTAATATTTGGGGAGTTGTGTGTTTTTTTCTAAAGCAGTTTCAGAGCTTGCCTCAGGCACTACCTTGGCTGGAGTCTGCAATGGTGAAACAACATAGCAGTGGTCATAATATCCCCTTCGATACACTGATCTGAGAATGTAGATGAGAGTGAAGACTTGTAGGAACACTCTGTACATGTGCACACAGCCTTAAAATAAACTGCGGCACTCCTTCCTGTTTTTGCTTTGTTTCACTCTGTAGCTGCCAGTGACAAAAGTTAATTTGGGCCCGTCAGGAATGATAAGCACGCATCACGCTCAGATTAAAACTTAATGTGCTTTTGCCGACTGGCTGCTCGTCAGCGGAATGGCCAAAACAATAGGAGCCAGCGCTGTGGAAAGCAAAGTGGATCTGAGCTCCATCCAGTCTGAAGCCCAGAAAAAGCCTGGAACCTCTCCCCAAAGTCAGCCACAGATACTTGTATGTCCTGCAGCCAGTAACAAGTGCAAACAACCTATCAACTACTTCAACCAGGTACCAAATCGTTGCTGTTACTCTCCGCTTCTTGTTCTCTTGTGTGCATGCAAATCTCCTCCGGTTAAAATCTTAGTTGCAAATGGATTCATTAGTCATACATGAGTGCATCAGTCACTTTCAGAGTGAGACGTGGCAAATGAACACACAGGTATTTGTCTTAGTGACACTGCTGCAAAGAAAGTTAAGCTGTTACTTTATCACAAACCTTAATAGTGTCTGCTGCCTGTTGTGAAGATCCTCTACAGATAATTTCATATGAATTTGATGAGGGACCGGGTGGACAGGCGGCACTGACCGCTGGAGGTTTTTGGGGCAGTACGTGGCCTGGCAAGAACTAGACGTATAACTGGAGATCTGAGTCAAATTTAAATGCACAGGAGGACAGAGACTCAGTGAAGAGCTGGAGCTGAGATTGATGCTAACCTTTGTTCTGATTGTTTCTCTGATAACTTATGAAGCAGACGTTCAGCAGGTTTTTACCAGCAGCTGAATTCTCCACAGAGGTGTCCTCCTCTCCATAACAAACACACCAGGGGATTCAAACCAGTAGAAACACCCAGAAGTAATCCGGGCCCCGGTAGCTCATCTGTCAAAGTCAATGTTGAGCTTCAGACAAACGCAACACTGACACAGGATCATAGAGGATATGATCAATGAAATGTATTGTTACCGTGATTAAAATCACAGATTTCTCTGGTTTGAGAATTGATGGAAACATTTGGGAGAATGTAAGAACACAACTCAACAACATATAGAACACAGGTCTAGATGTTTTTACACCTTTTACTGTGGAAAAGTTACTTATATCAGATGTCTATCAGTGAAACTGATTGTGATTTTAAGTAGGGTTTATATATCAATAATAGAAAAATGTACACAGCATATTATCATGGTAGACTACAATTGCTGTTGAAAGCATGACTGCTAGTTTCATCATAATTCCTCATTTACTAGACTGATAAATGATATGTACATTTTTTTTCTTTTTAATTACGAATCAAAAGCAGGACAGCACTCCACTTAAACTTTTGACTCATGCATTATATACGGGTGTTTAGGGCCCCGCCCCTCCTCAGTGCTACAGCCAAGCACAGGTGAGTGGGAAAACATAAACAAGTGCAAACATGTCGCCAGTGAGACGACTCGTACCCCAAAGAGCTTGCAACAAAACACAAACCTCGTTAAATAGAAATCGTATTATCTCATCTACTGTAAAGAGTCATTACCCACTTTACTCTGATTACTCCACACTCTAAGGCTCAAAGTGCAGTTTGTGTATTTCAATGATCAGAATAACTTCATAATTTACGTTTACTTCATAAACTTGGAAACAGAATGAACCATAAAAAGTCACAGATTAGTTTTTCTTTTTTTCTGTCAGACTAAAGAGACGATTAAAGATTCAGCAGAGCAGTTAATTAAACTAGCATGAGTGGTTCAGACAGTCACGTGTTTGATTGATTTGATGATTTGTTCATTCATGTGCATTGTAAACATATTTAATCATTAACAGGCTGTAACTTATTTATTTGATAGAGCAGAAAACTGGTCAATCAAAACTCACGGCCATTTTATGTTTTTCTCTGCCTGTGATGCATAAAGAAGATGTTTACTTTCATTTTCGGAGCCAGACTCTTGTGAAGCAGCTTCAGACGGTGACAGGCGGAGTAGAGATGTCGTCACAGTGGCAGCAGTGTCAACCTGAGTGACTGAGGATGGCCCCGTCAGCAGGCAGCCGCACGTCTCACAGTCGTGTTTACTCGTTCCCCAGCTGAAGGCCTGTGTATAAGCACTGACAGGGAAAGATGCAGCAGTCACAGTGGCATTAAGGAAGGTGGAAGGGATCAGCTGTCACTTGGAGATCTTTTTATATGAAAATCCGTAGGCTGGAAGAGTACATGGTTTGTGGAGATTTAACTTACACCAGAATGAATTTGTTTATAAGCATTTCAATAAAAAAAAAAGGAACAAGGAGGAATGGCTGGAATTATTCAGATTTATTTTAGTAAAACATTTTATTCACATTAAGATGTAGTGTTGTACTACCAGCGTGAGAAAGATGAATGTACACTACGATACTACACTTACGTTGTTTATGCCCTTCACATGGCTTCACAGTCACAGTAGTATTGCTTAATCACGGCATTAACACACTTCAGCTAGCCAACTCAGGAGCAGGGGGAGACGTAGGCTGGGAGCAGATTCTGGCTCAGGATCTGGCAGGGCGTCGATTGTGGCGCTGGGCGGCTGAGTCTCTGTCGAGCTGGACGGCTTAGGGGATCAATATGTCTGAGATCCACACTTCCTTCTAGGGGCTCCAACACCAAGATACCTCCTGGCAAAAGCAGGGCGAGTCCCGAGGAAAGGAGACTGCTCAGGGTCTTCAGAGACTGGATCAGACAGGAGGCTAGCTGACTGACTGAGTGCAGTGCTCTAGGCTGGCTGACTCAGGAGCAGGCAGCAGGTTGTCAGATTCTGAAACAGGCTGCTGGCTAGCGGACTGGGAGACTGGCTGGGAATCAGGGGCGTTTATGAAGTCCTTAATGAATTCTTCAACCAAGGCTTGGAGGATGCATGCCAGCCTCTTTGTACTCCCTACTCCCTCTGAACACAGTGTGGGACTAAATGATTTTGTGCTTTATACACTATCTGTGCAGTTTTAAAGTCCAATAGATCATGACATTTTAAAGCATATGAATGAATAAATAGTGGGTTGATTGGTTCATAATAAACTGATTGGTGATTCTCATAGCTTTCTTCTGCAGCATGAAAATTGAGTGTGTTCCTTTTATAAGTGTTTCCCCATATCTCCACACATTAAGTAATGTATTACTTAACATGTCACCTACTTTCTTGATCTCTTGCTCTTTCATTTGACGTTTGATTTTGTCTGACATCACGACTAATCCCAGTGCTCACACTGTGACACTTCAAGTGATATGTCAAGTTCAACTGTGACAAAAAAACATATAAATAAAATATCTTAACCTGTTTAAAGTGTATAAAACCACAGTGTGAGGAGTGTGTGTAGTCTTTTGTGTTTGGGTGAAACTGGACTGGAAAGCTGATGTTTGGTGTATCCTCTTACAGGGATGGCCCTGTACTCCACTGGAAAGCTGTGTCCCTGTCTCAGCTGTTAAAAGGTGAGTAAAAAGTTCCTCCAGTCAAACTTTGTTATAAAAAAAACTCTTTGAACAGTAACCTGTTTATCATTATGATAACATGGAGCTTTAGTAGAGTTTGAACGTTGTAAGTATATCATCATTACTGTCCTGGATGTGATTTGGCGCATGTTGTCTGCAGAACTTCAAAGCAAACTTGGGATCTTGCTTTTAATCCTGTTAACACTTCCAGACTTAAGTTTGTTCGTCTAAGTATTAGAAGATACACGCTGACTCCATAAAGCTCCACAGAGTGCTGGATTTGAGGGCTTATGTTTGAGGGAGGATAAGTTCGACCAAAAACTATCCAAAACTCTGGACTTAGAGTGTTTTCAGGTGATGTTTTGGATCTGGGAAGAGCCGCCGCCGCAGCTGCTCATGACTCAGTGAGAGAAGACAGTTTCAGGAAGTGAGCTAGGAGCAGTGGCCCTCTAATCCACGCCAGTGATGGGCAGTGTGTGTGAGGCTTTAGCTGGACCTGATGAAGGAGAAGCTCTTACAGGCCGAGACGACCATGATCTAAGTAGGCAGCCAACGAGGCAGCGGATTGAGGTCACGTCAGCCAATCCAGAGCCAACAAAACTTAATGCGGCTGGCTGGGCTCGTTCTGCAGACTTGTGGTGATGGGACAGTTTTCGGGTCAAGTCATGCCTGGGTGTGAAATCAGAATGGAAACGTGTGAAGCAGGAACTTTGTCGAGGTTTGATATCTCAACCAACTTCAGGAAGTTTCTGCAAACATAAATTTGACTTGTGTTGTGTACCATGAGGAGACTGACTCAGAAGGAGGAACGGGACATTTGTATTTGTGACAGTGATATTAAATTTGCTCTTTTGGTCGACAGCTAGAAGACCATCAGGGTTCATTGAGATGCTTTGTTGTGTTGTTTATCTCTGCCAAAGCGCTGCTGTGCAGACTCCCTGATCATCTGACAGTTTTCAGAGACAAGAAGAGGAGGATCCGTTGAGATTATTGCCAGCAGAGCCCCCAGAACCCATCCTGTGATGCACCACAAGCCACCAATCCATTAATTATACCTTCCACAAACATCAAAAGTGTTTTCTTGGCCAAGTGTCATGGGGTGTTGATTGTATTCATGAGTGCACATGACATTGGATGCTTCATATTCAATGAGCCATACAGTCTGAGGAGGTCACAGTGCATCCTCACCCCCTACAGCTCATTTTTTGTGATTGGAACCTCATGAAAGTTGCGTTTCCTGCTTGTAGAGCCAGCCCATGGTATAGCACACACCTGTCTCTTAAAGGGATATTCTTCATAGTCTTTTCTATTTTCCTTATTGGTTATAACTGATTGTGTCTGGTGTCTGTGGCTCTGTGGCAGCTCTGCTGAAGGTCGTTGCTAGCAGCTAGCAACCTGGTGAATAGTCCCTCTGCCTATGGCACTGGAGGTGTCACTCTGACAGAGGACCTCATTAGAAACAGCTTCCCTGCAGACCAGTTTCCTCCATGGTGAGAGAACAGACACCTGGATACTGTGTCTTTAAGCTGAATCGATTTCTGCTGCACACCATGCGGACTGCACCCAGTGATGGTGTGCAGGCTGTTGCAAAGATTTTATTACTGTATACTACCACATGACCATAATATATCAAGAAGGAGGAGAGAGGGAGGTAATAGGATTATTGATCAATACTAATACTTCAGTTACTTTAGCAGGTTGTAGGTTTTCCAGCTGTCTATTGCAGTGACAAGGACAAAAGGCCAAAAGCTCTCAAACATGATTGAGACAAATGACAAAATAGTGCGACACTTCCAGTATTTTTAACGGTGATGTACCTGTTCATTAATCTTTATGGTTTCTACTACTTGTCTCTGTTGCGAAAATGTGACATTATTTACCGTAACAACAAGTCAGTGTAATGAGGTGAGTGAGTGGGGTCCGTACCACATGATGATCCAGGCTGAGGAAAGTGTTCATGTTGCTGTTCCTCCTGGCTGTTGTGTGAGGTCAGTATAGGTTCCAGATTTAATGCTTTTCTTTTCTTTCTTTCTTTTTTTTTTTTTACATTCTTTTGTTTTGAAGAAATAAAGTAACACTTAACAGCTGCTGCACCCACACATGCACGCCACCAGGTGAACCACTGGGGCCTGAGACAGACTATGTTTCTTACTGAGTCTCTCACACAGAGCACAGCCTCCGTCTGGATCCACAACAGTTTAGTCTTTATTTACTTCAACTCCAGAAGGTAACAGACTTTCATTAGAAGCAAGTCTTTATGTCTAACTCCCTCTGTTTGATATGTAGAGTTGGTCATAGCCGTTAGTACGAAGCCTCGTTACCGATGACTTCTCTCTCTCCCTCCCTCTCTCCTGCTCTCTCTGCTCGCTGTGTCTAATGTTTATTCCACTGCCTCCTTCAGTTATAATGATACATGGAAAGAAAGTAGTTTATTTGCAGCCGGAAAGCCAGAGCAGCTCAGTAGACTGTGGCTCAGCACTCCGCTGACCAGTGGTGGAAATATCATCACTCAGTCAGTCAGTCATTCAGAGAGTTAAAGTTGTAACAGAGCTTTTCCAAAAACTACCTCCAGGATGTGTAAATCTGGATGTGTCAGACTGGTGTGTAGTGTTGGTCCAGTCTTGATGTTGCTGATAGATCCGTCTGATGTTAGTCAGACTGTTTCACAAAAATAAAGACTGACTCATTTTAAGACAAAAATATTTAGACACTTTACCCCAAGGCTAACTCAGGCCTAAGACCAATGTTATCATGGTAACAAACAATGTACCCAACAACAAAAAACAGGAAAACGTGGCTCATAATTTGGGGTTTGCTAACATTTTTATAAAGAGAGCAAAGAGAAGGGAAATTATAAGTAGCTTATAATTGATCTGCCTGTAACTGTTTAAAAATAAAAGCCCTCTAACATTTCAGTCGATGAAAACGCCTTATTTCTTAACAAGGCTTTTGTAAGCCTATTGTCTCATTTACAGTTGCAGGCATTTCTGCTTCTCTCTCTCCCTTCCTCTTGCTCTCTCTGCTCAGTGTGTCTTATATTTAGTTGTTCCTCTGCCTCCTTTAGTGATAACATTACATTTAGTAAATGTAGTTTAATCACTGTAATGGAGGCGAGGCTCAATGAACTGGAAGCGTGGCTCTGTACCATGGAAACCCAATTGTTAGCTGCTGTAGTTAGCCTGCCCCCAGTTAATGTTAGCTCCCGGTAGCCACCTATACAGGGTCCATCCATATACTAGGTTTTTTCTTAGTCTTGTTAAAATGACAGGGTGAGGATTGTGTTTCTTATTCTGTCTGGCACCCAACTCCATTTTGAATATTACGGATACATATGGTGGCCCTTAGAGCTCACCGCACTGCAACTTAAGAAAACACATGCATACAGACAAAACAAAGAAATTCAGAAAACATCTTCATCAGTTTGACAACACATGTGCTGTGAATACTCACAACACAAGTGTTTCCAGCAGAGACCAAAAAAGTGATGAGGGCGCCCCTGTGGCTCGCCTAGAGTTTGTATCATGAAGGAAGGTTTGAGTCCACTCCATGACCCTTTGCTGCATATCATCCTCTCTCTCTCTCTCTCTCTCTCTCTCTCTCACTCACTTTTTTAAAATAACTTTAAAAAGTGATGAACCTGCTGGGACACACTTGTTGTTCAGTGCTTTGTGATTTTTGAAGTTAAACGTATTCAATAACAAGTGCGTCCCAGCAGGTGCATCAATTTTAAGTGTCCCTTGGAAACACTTGTGTTGTGTTGTGAGTATTTACAGCTCATGCGTTGTCAAACTGATGAAGATGTTTTCTTAAGTTGTTTGTGTTTTGTCTATTTGCATGTGTTTTCTTAAGATGCAATGCTGAGCTCTCAGGGCAGATAAACCTACACTACAATGTCTCTCTTAAAACGACGAAAATGCTAATGAGGACACAAATCGCTTTCACATGAAAACAACATTTTGAAATTTAAATGGATTCATGTTGAAATATTCTGAACCTGCAGCTCTTCTAATGGTGGTAGCTCTAAAACAAGTCTACTCTCTATGTATATATATATCTATCTCTATGTTCTCTCTATGTATCTTGGTTCTATTAAAAAGATATTTATGCTAACATAAAGCATGGTTTGGGTGGTTAGCTTATCACACAGTTCCCAATGCATGTTTGCAGTGCATTCACACAGTAATGGAAGAATGGGAAGAGCACAAAACCCTCGTGTGACATTGACCCCACTGCTTGCTGTGCTACATATTAGTAGCAGTTCATTTACAGTGACAATGGATACAAATGTAATTAGCTTTATCAACTAAATTAGAGTTGATCATGAATTTTAGTTTTAAAACTGCGAGTCCGGGTGGGTTTGCAGCCGTGTTTCCAATGGCTTGTTGACACGTTCACAGCTGTTTTAGCCACCTCAGTGAACCATCATCTTCATCACATCATCCATCACACATTCTGCACTCATCTACAATCATGATAGGTTCAACTGCAAAATTAGGCTGATAAACAGACTGAACTGCTGTTGTGTTTTCACTTCATCATTCAGTCTGATGTGTTCAGGTGGGGACAGCAGAGCTGTCGATGAACACAACACCAGAATTGTTGGAATTATGAGGTGTAGGTGGCATCTGAAACCAGGCGGTGAGGAGCTTTCTTTTGTGTTTCTTGTTGCTGTGCAGATAATGGAGGCAGGCTGCTCCCATCCTGGCTCCATAGCACTGATTAGGACTGGCAGTACTACAGTATTCACAGACTGTGAGGAGGGGGAGAACTGTTCAAGGGCAGCTAATGCATTTATTTGCAGTGCATGTTCCTGAGAGGGCAAGAAATATGTTAAGCATAAGAAACACAAGATGGAGAAGATGGAGTGTTGTTATAGGGTGCGGCTGCACAGAGTGTCCAGTCTGATGATGCTACAGAGAGAAGTGAAGGTTCTCCTCAGACTGCAGCTGTGTGCTGATGCGTAACCACTTTTCCTGTGCTGCGTACTTGCTGGGCGCCTGCAGTCGCAGCTCTCACATAAAAAGAGAATGTGGAAGGTATGAACAGTGTATTGGTCAGCACCTTTCAGTCCAACACCGCTGTAGACTTTAAAACCCCCACTCCTATTCCCTAATGTCCCCAGACGTTTCTGATTACGAAGGCACTCTTTGACCACAAGAATTTATTAATAATTCACAGAATATTTGCATGCACTCACTAATAGAAGGCCCCATCCTGTGCCTTTGCTGCATGTACTGTATCCTGTTAGTGCCCGAGTGGCTGCAGTTTGTTTCAGATTGAAGTAACAGAACATTTTCTCTTCCTCTATTGACTAGTTACAAACATCTTTATTTAAAAAATGGTCAAAAGTCTGTATGAGGTGTGACCTCATGGCTACATATGCATGGGGGCATGTGTGATATGAGCATTAGAGATTCTCTTGACCCAGTGACGGGCCGTCTAATGTCTCTTATGGTACATGATGGTTCATCATATAGGTAATTTGCATAAAGTTGAACATTTCTGAATTGCAAATACTGAGGCTGCTGGAACCTTCAGAGTCTGTGAGTGGTGGACAGGGCGAGCACATTTTTCCAAGGTTCAGTTCACAGTCATTGCTATCCTGTAGCACCTCCAGTGTTTGAGTCCATAGCTGTGTCCCAGTTCAGGGGCGGCATCCTTCCGAAAACGTGGTCTACGAAGGTGTGGTTCCGTCATAGACCACGAAGCCCGAACCAAAAGGAGATGGTCTGGTCTACAGAGGATTTTCACTTTGTGTCACCAGCTGTACCGTTGCGGCTCCTGTTGCCTAGCAACCTTGACAACACATAACTTTATTTCACAGAAACTTGAGGTTTTAACGCCCTTGGTTAGTTGTACCGTTAGCTGTTGAACTGAGCTGAAACCCAATACTGACATCTAGAAGTGAAATCTTCAGGCTCTCTGTCGGTGTTGTTTGCTGCCAAATTATTTTCATTACCAGCGCGCAATGAATCTTGGGATAGGTTGGGCCACAAAGGATCCACCTGTTGGTGCCTTCATGCCCCAGGAAAGGAAGTGTTCAAAGGAGCCTTAGAAATGGGATCTAGTCACACTGCTGTGACGCAATCAATCTTCAAATGCAGTCTCTGAAGGATGAGACCCCTGAATTTGGACACAGCTCATATGTGTGAATGGAGGGTTCGATGACTGACTGCACACCCACACACAAATGACTAAAGCTGTAAGTTATAACTCCCTCGCCAACGGACCTGCTCAAACTCTGATCCTGTTTAATGTGAAACCTGAAAATGAAAGTGAGATCATGATCTTGGAATGTCACAATCTGCTTTTAAGGCCTGGTCAGGTGGCTAGATCATGGCACAGCAAACATCAGCACGTCCTAACGTGGTGGTGATAACAGGTGATAACTGTAATTGATAAATTAGCAGTTATCACAAGCACGGCAGCCACCTAGTAACATGCTAGCATTAGTCATTCCCAACAGCTCGTCAGGCTAGCTTACTTGCTAATTGTTACCTAATTGTTGGGAAGCCAGCTATTCACTGAAAGGACCCTAAGTTATCATTTTCTTCAGTTACAGGGGAGTAATCAGTAATAGATTAGCTTTTCAAAGTAACTTTCATAACACTGTTATTTATTGTTAGTATGTTAGGTGTGGGGGATGACGATAAATACATTTGAAATTCTAGTAGTACAGCTATGGACTGGGATTTGAATGCTGTACAGTGTCACCTACAGTTCCAGAGTGTCTGCTCAGTTACCAAGTACCACAGAAGAAGACATGCTGATATAACCCATCAGGCACCACTTCCTGATTATGTAAGTTAATAGACACTGTAACTGTGATAACGGAGACTGTTTTCACATGCTTTGGTAGCTATAGCTGTTAGAGGGAATGAAAACAATGTCTTGGGCATAGAGAGTTTTAAGATTATTTCATGTACAATACCATTCGTCAGCCATGTTGGCTGCTCTGACACAGGTTGTATAGGTTTTAGGGAACAGCAGATGGTTGTGTTTGGCTCTTTATTTTGCACATCTGTGTGGTCACAAGGCTTCATGCTGACCGTCACTGTGCAGCCCAAAATGTATGATCTAACTCACAATCACACTTAGCACCTGTATTTGTATGATGATGGCAATTAAAAATTGTATTAAGAAAATAAAGAGTTTTGTCATTACTTTGTAAAAGGAATGGGCAATGTGTCATAAGTGTCGTCGATAATATCAGTATCATTCAGTCAGTCAGGTTGCAGTGTTGTGTTGTCGAGTTTCGTCGAGTAAATAGACAACAGATATTATGAGTAGTAGAGAGGTACAGTGGACTCAGTAGGAGAAGGCAGATGAAGTGAGAGCCACAGTATTGAAGACCTCATACATCCTCATGAAAGCAGTGTACTTGGTGGAGGGCTGGATAAGAAGTGCAAGTATGACATTGGTGTAATGGGTGCTTATCAGTGAGGGAAGAGGGTGCATGTGAAAGACCGCTAGCTCTCCTTGAGTTTCACAGATTGTGATAACAGCAGTGGGAAGTAGATACGGTGTGTGCACGGTGTTGGCTCTGCCCCGAGGGAAGGAGTGCGTATCGCAGTAATGAATTGCAGAGGAGATGACCCTGTGGGGTCTGCTGCCTGCTGTGAACACACATAGTGGATATATTGTGTTTCCCTTAGGCACGTGGACTGACTAATTGGCAGATGGGTAGCTAAATTCAAGTTCTTCAGTGGTGGCCAAGCAAACAAAAGTGCACTGCTCTACACTAGTCTGTTGAGTTTGGTTCCTCCTGGCCTCATTTTGTCTTTAACTGTTTTGCCAGTGTCACGTTAGTTTATTGTATCTCTTTTGTTTTCCCCACTGTGGACAGCGTGAACCTAAACAGTATGATGCCCTGAGGTAAAAGAAAGCAAAGCTCCAAAGTTTCTGTCAGACTGAAGATAACAAGGGACCTAGTGTGAAAGAAATGCAGATACCTCTCTCCTAGAGGTTTTTTCTCTGAACAAAGTAAGCTTCTGCAAGTTTCACTCTAATAAGTGTGGCCAGTTGCAATGGGCAGGGAGAAAAACACTTGGTTGACTGAATAAAATTTCAGGTCATTCTTTGACTTTAACCAGCTCTTCAAGTCCTCCATATTAAACCACCATTTGATTTTACACCCCTGCAAGCATCTTTCCTTACTGCCTTACACATCACTGTTGTATGAACATAAATGTTTTCTAATCTGACGCCTCTGTGGTAGTTAGGTTTAGGGAATAATCATGGCTTGAGTTTAAATAAACTTCATTAATATTAGGGATCCTTTAACACCATGGTTGAAATATTTACCATGTTGTACAAGTTGAAGATCAATAATTAGCCGTTTCTCAACACAGAGAACGCCAAGTCCGGACTCCTGTACTTGGGAGTTCAAACTTCACAAGTTCATCTCAGAAGTCCAGATACCGAGGACAGGAGGAGCATTTGTACCTGGAGCAGCAGCATTCTTCCTTATATCAGACTGTGCTGTGACACACTCCTCTAAACTCAAATCTCCACACAGTGTAGTAAAATATGCACTTCAGATCCAATCTGTAATATATATGAAAAATCTAATGAACTTTACTATGAAGCACTATCTATATATTATATTATATATATTTATTTTTGTTGAGATGTGCTGGTGTATTTGTACAGAAGCTCACAGAGGCAGAGCTGATGTTAAACTGTTAAAGCCATTTTCTTTTTAGCTCCATCTTCTCAGACTAACCAGCAGCAACAAATATTATATTACAACTCAGATCAAATTTCATCTTCCAAAAGTCATTTTTATCATGTTTAAAACCACTACAGACACAGAGCCACAGGTAAATGACCAAAGGGCTGCAGGGATAACACTACTGGGACGACGGTAGAAACGACTGTTTGGTTGGAAATGCATTCTGGGATACTAAGCTGTCCCAAGTCCACACATGAACCGATGCATCCTAGATAAAATGGGTGGAGCAAGAACCCTTCAGGATATTTGATCTGTACTTGGGTAGATGTAGACTTTGAATTGGAACAACTTGGACTGAGACTGACATTTCACAAGAACACAAGTACAGAGAAGAACGCAGACTGAGAAACGGCCATCATCATGGTTAAATGAAATGGGAAATGAGCAGTGGTCTGCTCTTCTGTTCATCCATCAATCCAACCCAACCACCTCCCTCTACAAACTTAGGTGGCTCTGGAACATCACTCTATGTCCTCCTTTGGTCCCAAATAACAATGTTCCCTAACCTGAAGAAAGTAGTTGTCTTTAACTCAACCCAACCCTTCTAAGTAGTTACTTTAACCCTAGTTTGACTCATCAGATGTAGGCTGTGGGTATTAGCCTGCCACTCTCCTCCCGTTCCTCTTCCCCTGCCTGCACGATCCAAGCTTCAGCCTCCACACTGAAAACTGCGAGTTTGCTGTTCTTTGTGGTGTTTTCTTTGCAGGGGATCAGTCATTTTAATGACAGCGCTCACTTCCCCATGTGCAAATGTTCTACCAAGACAAGTTCCCTTCCAGCACTATTTTGCAGGGGCGCTATCGCTGCATCCTGGGCTCAGTGCGAGCCAGAGTGTTTCTCCCCCACAGCAGAATGATAATAGGTGCAGGCAGACCATTACTCTTCAGACCTGACGCAGAGCTGTGAAGATAGATCTGGCTATATGAGGTTTCGTTAACCCAAACCAGGATCTTCTATCTCTGCCTAAACCTAACCAAACCTTAACCAGATCAGTGGCATGTACAGATCCACTGCAAGTAACACAGACTACAAGAAAAATGTTTCCAGGGGACACAAAAAAATGATAACCACTGCTGGGACACACTTATTGTTGCAATGATGACTCATGAAGTTGCTGAGGTCAGCTATCAGTCATATTATTCCAGAGATCTGCTGTTGACCCTGCAGTGTTTCAGACGCTGTGTTGTTGTGTTTTCAGTATTTGCTGCTCATTTGTGTTTTCTGCAGCATTTTTTCTGAATGTATTGTCAAATTGGTGAAAATGTTTTCTTAATTTACTATTGTTTTGGTTATTTACTTGTTTTAGGAGTGTTTGGAGTCGGAGTGTTTTGTGTTCTGCCACCGTAGAACACACTTGTATGAATAATCATATTTTGTTATGTAGTTGTATTGGCATCTATAAGAGGTCAGTGGCTCCGTCCTCAGGTCTCTGACCCTGTCCGTCACACAAGCAAATTGAGACACTGTAGATAAATGTAGCAGTAGCATCTAGCTGTTTAATACACTTTACTTACTTACTGTCAGAGGTTCTGAATTAAGACTGTATCGAGTTCCTATGGATCAATGCTAATGTTAGCTAGTTTTCTAACTTTGCCTTAAGTTACAGTTAAGCCAACTAATGTTAGCTAGCTGATAAGGCGTCCTTTCATTTCCAATGTTGCTGGTGATTTCATTTCAAACACTGGTGCTCAGTCACGAGCAGTGAGACAGTGGAGGATTAGTTAGTCTTTTACTTTTTAGATATGAGCTTCTAATAAACAGCCCCTTAGTTTTCACTCAGTAAGTCAGGAGTTTGCGTGCTGAAGGCTCAGTAATTGTATTAGCAGTGGTGGAAAGTAATTAAGTACATTTACTGTAAGTATTGCACTTAAGTACAGGTTTGAGGTAGGCTACTTGTACTGGGGTATTTCCATTTTCTGCTACTTTATACTTCCATTCCTACATTTCAGAGAGAAATATTGTACTTTATTTGACAGTGACAGCTTTCAGTTCACTGAAGCATGCGCCTGTGCTGTTCTGGGTTCCCTTTTCCCCTGGAGAAAAAGTTGACCCCCCCTGATTGTCGTATAATTCACAATCTGGTAGCCACCATTACCAATGAGGAGCTAGAACATATAGTACACTCTAGAGATGTGTGACTCTCATATCACCTGAATTTCTGCAGTGTGTCCACCACGGCCCCAACATGATGACTGTCCTGTTCAGAAATCCTCTCCACTGTTCAGTCAGTGGGCTATGATTAGTGGCATTTTACAGACACTAAAGAGTCTAATAGTCTTTGTTTATATTCACTACAAAGCTGCACATTTGCTGCTGGCAAATTTACATTGCTTAAAACTACATCTTTTGAGTCATGTCATTTGTATTCTATTTTGAATTTGTAGGAATTCTGATGTTGCAGAGGGTGTTGCGTGCGTAAGCTTTGCAGCACTGTTGAAGATTTTATCTGTCAGAGAGTATCTGTACAAGTTGGCTTTTCTTATCATCATTTCAGTCAGAGCAATTATAAAGTGACAATGAAAACCACTTCTGTGACAGCAGCAAATTAAGAGATGTGTGTAAAGTGGTGTTGTTCTTTCAGCACTATAAAACCACAAAACCACCACCACTGCACTGCCATTCTCAGATGTTACAGACAGTCTGTCTTTGTGATTCAATTACTGACCCTTTTGTTGAGCTGACAGTATTATCACATCTAACAGTTCCTCCCGTAGAGCCTTCACTCCTGTCGAGTCCACAGGGGGAAAAAAATGTTTATTGGTTTCTTCAAACAATATTCCCAGCTCACACATTTCACACTCTGCTGATCTCTAGACCTCAACTCAACTGCAGCTGTGCTCATCTAAATCATTTAGTTAGTAGTCCCCTGAACTGAAAACACACGGAGATGCAAAGTTGGTAATTATGGTAATTTTCTAATTCTGGTAGAGGAGTTTGGCCTTACTCCCCTCCATCTGGTCTCTTGCAAACACAGTGTATCTACCCTCCTTCTCTTCATCATATCAGCCAGCTCTCTCCCTTTTAACAGTCATAGTGCCAACATTTAATGCTGCAACTCTCACCACCAATCTCCTGCCGTTCTTCTTCTCCCCCCTATCCTCCTCCTTCGCCCAACAGTATGATTGTTTCCACTGGCACACTGCTGGCCAACAGCACCGCTGGTGGTTGTTAGTAACCTGACCTCGACTGATCTGGTATGGAAATCTGATTTATGATCTGCATATTTTCCACTCACCCCAGTTGCAGTAACATGTATGAGTCGTGGCGGTCTGAGTGCCAGATGATATATACTAGGAACACAAGTCACATGACATAAGTAAAATTAAAATATAGAAAGTTTGTCATAATTCCTGTGTGACGTCTTGAGTAATGGTTAAAAGGTGTATGCTGGGGTCACCGTGACCTTGACCTTTAACCTTGAGCCAACAAAATCTAATCAGTATGTCCTTTAGTGCAAATCAACGTTTGCACCAAATTTGAAGAAGTCCCTTCAAGGCATTTTACTGAGATATTCATTCACAAGGCCAAAACCGTGTTTTGTGAGGTCACCTGAGATATTGTGTCCACAAGAATGGGACAGACGGACATACGTACATACGGATGGACAACCTGAAAACAATATGCCTCTGGCTCTGGATGTCGCTGGTGCAAAGGCATAAAAAAACCGATTCAAGTTGCAATGCAATGCATCAAGTGACACTAATTACTGCAGACACAGATCAGATGTTTCTTGCATGTGAATGTCTTTCACTATAAGTTTGAACCAAAGCACTCAAACCTCTTAAAATACAAGAAGTGTCTGTGGAGTTACTTTCTCCAGTCTGTGGCATTGTGGCGTTCAAACACTGTAAAGCCAATTACTGTAAAGCATTTCCTGAGGACACACGCAGCTGTGAGTCAGCATGGACCCTCAAATCAAATTTAAAACTGCATGATGAAACAGTGCACTAAACTTTACAGCTACAACGAGAGCAATAAAGACATCGAACAACCAGGTCAAAGTCATAACTATCACGTCACACAGTACATAGTCATATTTGCAGTTTTGCGGAGCCATTTCACCGCTGCACGGTACAGTTTCGTATGGCTGCGTCCCTGGAGAACAAATATATTAACATCAGTCAATAATAACACTCTGCAGTACTCGAAACTATTAATCTAAGTCCAAGGGTAGAGACAGTCACACATGATCTCTCCCTTTCTTCATGCCTTCTAAAGCCAGAGTGACATGTAAACAGCAGTTTAAGGTGGATGAGGTTAATCTCACTAACTAGGTGACCTGTAACTGGGCTGGAGTAATCTAGAACCAGGCCTCATTAAACATACAGATTATGGTGGTCAGTCATTAGCTCAGCATCATGTCCACCCAGCATTTAACTACAGATATAGTAGCAAGGGTATTCTACATATTATACAGACTCTCACTATTACATAATACCGTTTAACAGCCCCGCCCACTATACTTCACTTCAATGTAATACATTTTATTCCAGCATTCCTGACATCATGTAAAGTAGGTGAGATAGTTTTCAGATCAGCCAGCTGCATCACACACAGTAATGAATAAACAATAATATTAAAAAATATTAACCAATACATAATATCACACTCAGACCGTTTTCCTGCGTAATGAGAACAAACCAGATGATGTCGCAGTCATGCTGCTGATGTCACCAGGGTTATCTCAGCTTCTTGACCCCGTTACACTGGGGGCATTTTTACCAGAGTCGAACAAATTATGCTGTTGCGTTGCATTGTGGGAAATGTGAGATCCAGTGTGTTTGAAGGGGATTAAAAGTCTCATCCACTGATGCCTCTATTGTGTTTTTAATCACAAGCATTATAGAAGTGCAATTCTAAATAACTGTAACTCTCCTTCAGTACATTTTTATTCCTCCACGCCTGAGTCTGGATAATCAGTGATGTAACCTGAAACTAGTTGTGGCGCCATAATTCTAGTTCTGATTACACTTTCATTCTTTTTACCAAGTAATATTTTTTAACAAACTTGTCATGGAGTATTTTTTGTTTGCTGCTGTCACTGTAGTTCACTGCACTTATTTTATTTTTTCTTTTGTATGAATGTGTTAAAGCTGTTTACTATTTAAAGACAGACATTGGTACTGACCATGTTCATGTATGCTGATGTTGTTTAATCCATAAAAGACCTATAACTAATCCGGAGTCTCTCTATAGTGAAAATGTCCAGTCCGCTGTGTGGTTGTCTCAGTGGGACTCAAATCCTCTGGATTTGGTAGAAGCAGCTGCAGAAATTCTGGTCCTGTGTATGGATTTAGTATTAACAATTATTTTGACAGTTTGCCGGTCTGTCTTACACTCAGTCATAATTTAATACAGTAAATTCTCAAATAAAAGCTAGTCATAATTACAAAAAGTAATTTCCACTGCACCAATCCCATCATTGCAACAACAGTTATGTCATAATCACCACTCTATACTTCTATACAGAGATACTGATTCACTTGCTTATCATTTCACTTCTTTGCTCTGCTTTTGAGCCACTGAAGGACTCTGCCATATGATCCACTGGAAGGCTTTTAATGTGAAACACTGGTGTATCATATAATGTTGAGGAAGTAATTATTTTAACCCAAATGACAACCTAACCATGATAGTTATTATATTAACCATGGCAACACAGGTATCTACGCCACTGTCAATACAGTCCATGTGTTTATTATTGTAACCATGACAACCAAGGTCCAGTACACCTGCCACCGTAGCGGCGCTATTTCAGGAGACAAAAACGACCAGTGTTGCCGTTCAGGTTGGAGGAGGAGTTGGTGAAACAATTTCACATCAGATGAGGAGGGCATTCATCATTCATAATAAATGATTTGCAAGAATTTTATGCAGAATTTTTCACGACATATTACAAATTGCACGAATAGAGCTCTGAGGAAATGTAAGAGTTGTGAATTTGACATCCTCAGAATCTAAAACATAGGATTACATTACACAATCATTGAAATCTGTCCCATAGTTAAAATTCTGTGGTGAAATATGTTTCCTATTCCAGAGATGGTGGCCATGTCGAAATCTTGAAATTTCAAGTGGCTAATGGGATTTTTCAAAGGAGTGGCTCCAGAGGGATAAACATACCAGTTTTGGTTCTTGTATCCACATTTGAAAGATTATTGCAGTTATCTGCTGCACTAGTAGAGAAGCCTGACAGCTGAAGATCAAGTAGGAAAGGGGAGGTGGTGTCTATAGCCTTCTTCTGAGCTGTGAGGATCAAGGCGGGCAGTGCTGGCCAAATATTTCCCCTGCACAGCGCTGTCACTCATTACAGCTGCACACCTGTCCTGAGGCTCAGAGAATCCCATTAGCAGGAGCAGAGAGTGGATGGGGTCGGGCAAAGACATAGTCTCATCTTTGTTTTAATCAATGGACGGAGTCTGTGATTGCTTTTCACCCAGGTAGACGTGTCTGACATGCCGAATGGGCCGTTCACTAGTTTGTGTTACCACAAAGCAAATGGGCCACTCGCCTTTATCTCCGCTTTGTTCCTGTTCCCAAGGTTGACGAGTCCCTGTGGTTTGATCTTCAGTCTCTGCAGACATGGAGATTTATTTAGCAACACAGCTAACGTGTTGCTGTTAGCATCCGCAGTGAATAACAATTGGAGGACTGCAGATGCTCCATGCCACCTGTGTGTGTGTGTGTGTGTGTGTGTGTGTGTGTGTGTGTGTGTGTGTGTGTGTGTGTGTGTGTATGTATGTTGTGTGTGTGTGTGTGTGTGTGTGTGTGTGTGTGTGTGTGTGTGTGTGTGTGTGTGTGTGTGTGTGTGTGTGTGTGTGTGGTAGTGATAGTGGTGGCTAATATGTTTGTCAGACAGAGCTCGGGGATGTTAGTTGATGTTATGCCCCTGTGAGGACACGGTGTTGTTGGCTTTAAGTCCAAAGTGTAATGAACATGCAAATACATACATTACAACAAACTTCACAACACACAAACAGGGGGTTGTGTGAATTTTTCGGGAATCCTGTGGGTCACAGGATTCACAGCTCACAGCCTGCGGACAATGATCTCGGTGATCAAGGATCATCAGAGCGATTGCTGATGGCTCATGCCTTTGCAGATGTCAAGGATACTAGGCTTGTTTTCCCATTAATGTATTAACTCATTATTATTATTATTATTATTATCATTATCATTATTATCAATATCATTATCATTATCATTATTATTATTTGTCATAGTAATTCAATATTAAATTTGATTTGCCCTGGCATAGTTTCATGCATATAACCGCTGCTTGCAACACTGACACATACACACTCCGATCAGCTGATTGTCACTACACTGCTACTTGTTGTGTGTAGGTGCTGCGCTGTGATATAAGAGCGCAGGAGATGGACAGACAGAACGTTTAGTTCAGTTACTTATCCTGCTGCTTTTTGAGGTTCTAAATAGAACTTTGGGAAAGCTGTTAACAGCTGTTTCTCCTTGTCTCCTCCTTCTGACCCAACCCCCAATGGGACAGGATGGGACAGGACTCATTCTTCAAGATTGGGGCAGGATGGGAGTTTTTTTTTTTTTTTCATGGTATTGGGACGGGACAATAATCTTTTATGGGAGCAGGATGGGTATGGTTGTGATTGAAAGTATTCAATAGGGAGGGTAAATTTCAACGGATGTTGGATTGTTTCGGTGGGCATCTTATCAATGTGTCTAAAACATGTTTTTCCTGCTGGCCCCGCCCACAGCAGCTCATCACTCTGCTGGTCTGCCTCTCTTAACTGTCAGCACTGACTATGCATAACTACCTCACACAACCCCACCTCAAATAACCCAAACTATCCTTTTAATGAACCATGACGTGTACATATGCATTATCCCATTGAGAGATTACACAATTAGAAAAATACATGTATGGGACCTTTAGACTAATGACATAATAGATGCGCATTGTCCAATACCATCCACACTGCCATTATTCACTTAAACTAACAAACACTAAACTGTAACACATCCACATTGCTATCATACCCATCCAACACAAAACGACCACAGACAAAACCTGCCTTCTTACTGAACAGTGGTCGGCACGTCTCTATCACGCTCTGCCTACGTGACCAACAGCTAGTTAGTTAGCATGCTGCAGTTTGTTTAGACTCACTAAATTCACTTGCTTAAGTTATTTCTACACAGATATTTTACCTTCAGCGTGCTCCTTCTGACACTGTACACACACGTAGATTGTTGAACATATTAGACATTATTCTTACACCTGTAAGGGGGAAAGAAATAAAGCAGACACACTTAAGTCCAAAGTGTAACGAACGAGCAACACACTCCGCCTACAGGAACTGGGGAGGCCAAAACAATCAAAACACAACTCTATACTGAAGTAATGGATTGGATATATTTGGAGAGATTGAGAAACATTCTAAACTGTTATTTTAAATGCAGTTTTTCAAACATTAGAGAAAGGGCATTGGAGTGTATTTTCAACACCTACTGTCATCTTTTTACATTCAGTGCACAATTTATATCTATTACATTTACAGAGCAAAGATTTCCTCCCTGGAAATCTGCAGTCCTCTGTGCTGCAGCTCTTCCTCATCATCATCATCATCATCATCATCATCATCATCATCATCATCATCATCATCATCATCATCATCTACTGTCTGCGGCCTCACCTTGAATCCTTATCACCGCAGTCTTCTCGTCCTTCTCGTTTGGAAAATGAAAAGGAAGAGTCACACCGGTGTAAATTGCAGATGTGAGTGTAACGTAGACGGGGAGTTGGTGGCTTGGGAAATTAAGGCTTGCTGATAGCTTGTGCTGAGCTTTACCAAAGAGCGTTATCACTCTTTAAATCATTACGTCTCCATTCTGCAATGCAAAGCTCCTCAGCAGCACGCAGCAGCAGCTCGGACTGTGCAATGCACAGTTTTTATCACACCGTTGTATGTTTATATGTGTCTGAGGTAACTATTATATAAAATGTCATTTGACATCTTTGAATATCCACTGACACTCTTTATTCCACTCATCTCAGGAGATTTAATTTATTGCTTTTCAAACAATGCCAAGTACTGTATGTATGTACATGTGAATATATAACACAAAGAAATGCTCTTCTGCAAAGAATTCATTCTCAGAGCATGGGGCCCAAGGACACACATTTAAGTTGAGAACATATGCCCATAAAAAATGTACAGGGAACACCTGGGACCCTATTTTAACAATCTAAGCACATGGTCTAAACTATGGAGGAGCAGGGATGTAACAAAAAAAGTAATGAAGCATTTCATATTTTAATAGGAATTGTAAAAAGAATTTATAAATGAAGGATTAATCCATCAAAAAATACCCTACTCAGATTTAAAAATGGATTTACAAAAACTGCATGAAACATTCATTAAATACATTTATTAATTCATGAATAAATAATAGAATGTGAAAAACTATTTGAAAAGGCATTTTAAAAAACGGGAATACACACCTGGGTTCCCTTTTTCCAGCTGCTTTTCCTTTTCCTATTAGCTAATTGATTAGCTTAATCATTTAGCTTCTCCTTTTAGCCTGAAGATCCACAGTCTATCGATATGATATGACCGGTCAGCTCTCCAACCCATCAGAGAGCTTGTTACATCCCATGGACTAGGACTGTTTAGTCTGCTTTTACGAGCAGAAAGGAAACACAGTGGCAGGAGCATGGTTCAGACAAGGGGTCGTCTCTTGATTAATCATGGGTTTGTTTTGGGTGTAACATGCAATAAACCGAGCACAATCAATCCATCACCAAGCCAAGTGCAAGGTGGTATACTGTGTGCGTCTCCATGCTGTATGTATGTGCAGGTGTGTGCTTGTCAGGTGATTTAATGAAGGTAAACACTGGCCCTGCGCTCTGGACCAGAAGCAGTACAGGTATGTCATGGTGCACCTTTGACTTCACACCAGGTTTTTGTCGGTCAGTCGTTTTCCGCTGCATCAAGATAGCAATGCAGCAACAATGCACCTGACCACACCTCCGTTCAAGACCAACACACCCGTGGGTGCTCATATGGGTGCGACTGTATTTGCTATTTGAAACAACACGGACGCTGGACAAGAAAATGACAACTGTGTCAGTCTGAAAGTAGCAAAGACACTTGTGCAGTGGGTGTAAGCTAATGCACTTAGAGTTTTACTTATCCAGTCATCTGTGACACATCAGTATAAATGGACTAATCACCCTTCCATGCAACAAAGTCTGTGTTCAGAAACTTAACTGTTCACTTAAAGGCAGGGTCATAGAAGATAGAAGCCCAGTTACAAATAAAAATACACAATAAGCACCCAGTAACCAGGCCAAACATTCACTGATGGTTTCTTTTATTGGTACTGATGAGGTAAATCTGGGACTGAGGATTTAAGTTTTCTTTGTTGTTTTTGTGAAAGAAAGTTTAAATGTTTTGCTCTTTTAATATGCAGTGAGGTCTCTCTTTCCTCTGTCCTACTTTCATGAAGTTATTCTCTCCACATGTATACACAGAATGCAGTTTCAGTAGGTAGGTTGTTGTTTTTTTCACATTTGCGTCTTTGCCATACTCGAGCACATCGTTGGCTGGTAAAGTGGCGACAGCGCTCTCTCTCTCTGATGTTTCTTTTATGGTACAGTGTGGTATGGATCCTGGTTACTGAGTGTGCCTTATATCTTTGTGTTTGATTTTGATCTAGATTTTTTCAATCAGATTACATAACATCAGCAGCAGAACACCCTGGGCCCAGAGGGAGGTTACTGTCCATCACCAGGTGCTGGTTGGCAACAGGATGTTTGGCCTCTTTTGAATCATCAATTTGCCGTTAACAACTGAGCACACAGCAAGTGATGCAACAGGGGTTTTGTAATGTACAGCAGAGGACCCTCCGATCTGATCCAGTGACGACCAGTGACACTGATTCATTCTGTCACTGGTTTGCCAACGAACTACCACCCACCCACTGACAGCATGGCAGCAGTTAGCTGGCCCAGCAACTGCAGTGTGGATATCAGTCTGCTGCTGAAACAGTGCAACCATCTGCCACTGCATATGGAGCCGGTCCAAAGCCTGGACAGCAACCCATGAAGATCAGGATTCAGAGTCAGAGTTGGACTACTGCATGCTGTCAGTATCCGCTGGTGATACTGATACAACTACAAACAAATCCTGTGTTTGCTACAGTTGAGCAGAGCAACAATTCTCCGACCTGGTCTTCTGCACTCAACCTCAAATTACATGGAAAAGAAAGAGATAAATGTTGTTTGAGTGCTGTTTCGTACAAAAAAGTCATGATTTGGAACATTTCTGGTACACTGTAGAAAACAAATTTAAAAAATCATAGAAGTCATTAGCCATGCAAAACTAGAATCACCTCCTGGGGGTTGTCTGTCTCCTCCACTCACACTAGTTTCAGGTTACATCCCTGTTTATCCAGAGTCATATAAAATGTTAACCAGTGAAGTCTTGAGTTAAAGGCTAAAAAGGGTTTTGTGCTCATCCTTGAGTCGCAGTGAACATTTGTGCCAAATATGAAGAGATTCCTTTGAAGAGAGATATTGCATTCACAAGGTTAAAACTGCATTTTTTGAGTCTAATCAATTCATCCTTGAGTCCTAGTGAATGTTTGTAACAAATTTGAATTAATTCCTTCAAGGTAGGTGAGGTCACCACGACCATGACCTTTGACCTTTGACCACCAAAATCTAATCAGTTCATCATTAGGTCTAAGTGAATGTTTGTGCCAAGTTTACAGAAGTAGCGTCAAGGTGTTCTGTCTACAAGAACGGGACTACGTGCGTGGTCTTCTGCAACTGAAGATTTACATCAACATTCAGTGAAATGCCTGAAGTGGTACATCCTATAGAGAGGTGAAAGCTTAGGGAGGTGGATGAGCATGTAGCTCAGCTGTTGGAGATTGGAATTTGTCTCCAGTTATAGACCTGAAATAAATGTTTCCGTTTTTATCACTAGGAATGAACAGCTCTTCCATAATGGATACATGTACAGTGACACCCACAATTTTTTACAAACATTTGTACCAATTTTTGATCTGAGTTTCAAATCATGAGATTCAGGAACATACTGGAGTTGTGCTTCTCTGACAGTCCAGGAATTCTCAGGACCGGGAATTCTCTTAATGCCGTGCTGCGTCGACAAATGTGTCAGCATGTTGCTGGTGTTTCCACCCTTGCTTGAAATCTTAGTGCCACAGAAACTGCACGATGCGCTGTAAGCGTCATTTTGTGTGAAATGAAGCCACACTTCCTCGACTCCTTCGCTGTCATTCGTGCTGACTGCCTCTGCGCGTGACATCATTGTTTTGCAAGGCACATGGAACTAAGTGGAACGCATCGATAAGGGAATCATTAAGCATAAATACAAATCATGTTGATGGATCGAACCAGTTGGAACCGGTTCTCAACTGGTACCGGTTCTTGATTCCCATCCCTAGTCTGTAGCAGAGGGGGGGGGTGGAAGTTGTCTTGACAACACATGGCAGCGCTCAGCCTCACACACACGAGGATGCAAACGGATTGAAACTTTGTATCTTGCGATTTTGTTTGTTTGCCTGCTGTCACATCACCAACTACTCTGTAAAGCTGATGATGGACTCGTTTTGTTAAAACTGCTTCATAAATACATTTGACTTGATTTTCCTTTTGTTGTGAGGAGGCTGCAGCTGTCAGAGCCGCTGCAGGAAAACACAGCTTATCTTCACTGGAGGAAGAGCTTCTCCTGCAGCTCATACAAGAACAAGGGTGTCATGCTGTTGAAGCAACGGCAATGCACAGTTGCTGTGTGATAATATAGCTTTGTAATGGAGGCTCTTATGTAACGGACTAGAAAGCAGGGGACATACAGTTCAGTTCTCATTCAAGCATGAACATGTGTATTCTGTGGAAGTCCATTAACGCCAGGGCAGAGGAACAGATGAAATGTGAGCAATGAAGTCTGTTAAAACTCAAAATTAGTTGTTTTGGATTCCTCTTGGATTCCTCAGATTTTCATCTGTTTTCTGTCACATGATTATGACATGTTCCTGCAGTACCTGACTAGGACTAGGACCCTAGATCACAAAAATTGCTATAAAGGGTTATGCAAAGGGTTATTTAAACAATAACAATAACAAGGAAAGTGAACGTTGGTAGGTGAGATTAAGTAGGTGAAATTAATCTGTATTCATGAAATCATGTCATATAGGTTATACCCTCTCTGCGTTGTGATTGATTCATGCTTCTTGGATTGATTTATGCACAAATTTCAGTGCGGTTATAATTTAGTAGTTTAATGTTGCTAATATCAGATCAGGTAAGTTCCTGCAGCAGCCTACAGGAGCTTGCAGTGTCAGGACCACAGTTGTGTATTATCAATAATAATATTTAATTTTATTACTATTATTATCAATATGATAGATGGTTAAAAATAATAAAGTGATTAGTTCACTACTCTTAATAAATTTCTAAGAGCTGTCATACTCACGCTTCGATTGTTGTCCATCCTCTTCCTGAAACTTGGTCCTGTGTTCCACTTCCTTAGGTGGCAGGGTCGCAAAAAACTAGAGCCTTACAAATGTGGTCCTGAAACTGCAGCCTCTGGTTCTGCAGGAACAAAGGACTTTTTTTCTGGCATTGTTTTTATCATGGGCTTTCCCAGTTTGTAGAGGGGCCACAGGTGGAAGTCCCCGAGCGGCTGCCTGTTGGTACATTACAGTCTTGGACAGTTTGTAGAGGAGCAGTGCTGACATTCACCGTACACATATTTGTACAAGGATTAAAGAGTCTCTTTTTCACCGGAGCATGATCTCATCGTATATCTCTCATTCATTTATCTATAAAACATTCTCGATCTGTCCTCAAATCCCATAAGCTGCTTTGCATGCAGCAGAGCGTGCTCATGTCTCCTGCCAAGGCCTTAATTGTTTGTTTTCTGTCTTTTTAACTGGCCTTGTGCAGTTTGTTCATGCAATTAATTGGAAGAGTTTGGCCTCAGGCCCCTGTGATGCTACTGTAACCCCACCATCTCCAACTCTGCAGCTGAGCCCGACCTCTGACCTCAGCGTCGAACAAGAGATACAACAACACAATAGCAGAGATCTGGTATCCTGCTAATGACATAGTTAGAGTGGAGCTGCTCACCTCATGGAGCACACACACTGCTTGCTTCAGTTGTTTCGAGTCCTTCCGCTTCATTGGTATTTAGAGCAGTCTGCATGATAATATTTTCCATTTTTATCTGGGGGAATGAGCCTCCTTCCAACAAATGAGCTTTGTTGCTCTACATCTGTGAGTTGGAATCAACACAGAGCCTGGTGAGTTCTCTAAAAATAACTTCTCTGTTCTGTGGTTACTCAGCCTGCTTTACAGCCACTTTGCTCTGCGTAGATATTAGAAACCAGTCTGTGGAAACTGGAGGGAATGGTGCAGGAACGCAGCAAGCTAGCTCATGGACAAACCTTTAATTACACTGATGACAGCTGCTGACATTTACATTGGTGACAGTGGTGCAGACGAGCGACCAAAGAGAGCTAATGTTCAGAGGGTTGGACACAGCGGTCTACATGCTGACACTGTGCAGCAGTGTGGGTTTAGGGACTTACTTTGTGTGCTCAGGGCTTATATAAAAGTTAAGCCCCCTGACTCAGGAGCCACACTCCCCCCTACTGGCTTAGGATTACATCCCAGGAGCCTTTGCTTGTGTGCCTTGCCTTTGTGTTTGAATCAAACACTACAGGACCTAATCAAAGTGCACTGGAGAAAACTAATGAGTGACTGAAAACTCTGTAGTATACTGATGACACGGCTGGACACATGTCTGCAAACCTCTGCCTCCACCCGTTCATTCTACTGCTGCAGCCCTATAACACTGATGCTACTAATACCACAACTACAGCCTACTGTACCACTGCTACAACTACTACTATTACTATTTCCTGTTACTTAATACTTAATACTGTTACTATTTACTCGTTGCAATGATCACTACTTCTGCTACTACTGCAGTTCCTTAGTTTTTCTTAGTTCAATTGGATCTGCTAATATGAATAAGAAAATCACCTCTGACATATCTGTGAGATAACCACGCCCGTCATTAGAATTTGAATATTAGAGATGGAAATAAAAAGAGCTGGGAAATAAATGTGGCATTTGGACATAAAAGCCTCCGTGTCAAATTATAAAATAAAAGCCCCCTGAAATAAATAAAAATGTCATTTCTAAAAATAAAAAGAAATGTATTAATTTTTTATTCATTCGTTTATATAGATATTTATTTATCTACTGGCTCAGTTATACACAAACTTAAACATTTCAAGGAAATCTGCGATAATGATATTTATGATGATATACAAAAAAAAATACTGAACAACATTACATCGGTGATTGCACTAATAAATGCTGCTGCCTGCAAGCTGCAAAAAAAATGAAGGCCATTTTCCATCCTTCTTTTCCAATGAGCTACTGTCATTGATGACAGACTCCCTAATTCGAAGTGTGAATCTATTGTCCACAAGGTGGCAGCAGCAGCAGCATTATAGTGCAACAGCAGTGACACAGAATTATATACAGTGACACGGCATTACATATAAGTGACACAGCATGAGTCAAATGTTAGCACAAAAGTAACCTAGGTAGCGTTTTCCCTGGAAATCTTACGTAAACGTGTAACATAACTGCTTAACACTTTAGTTTAACAAAAACAATAACAAAAGTAACTTAACCTTGTAATTCCTCAACAGCCTGCAAAATATTGTCACCTAATAAAACTGACATCAAATTTTAACCACAAATGTAAATAAACAGCAGCAATCCACATGTCTGTGGTTGAGGCAAATAAGTCCACCGACAACAGTGTAGCTGTTAGCTTGTCACAGGCAAGGATGTCTTTGTTGTATCTTGGGTGGAGCTTTTTAAGCCTTTTCCACTGCTTGGATTGGCATCATATGCTCAGCCAAACACTATGTAACCACATTAGTAATATGCACGGTCTGCTCTTCCTGTCGTATGGAGTGCAGCTAGCGCGTGTTGCAGCGACGCTCGTGTAACATAGTTAAAAGAAGCTGAGTAAATCCAGCTAAATGTGGGATAAGTGCCCTCTGCTGTCTATTGTGTGTGTCGCTGGAAAGGGTATGGAAAAAGGAATTGTGGGTAATCCTCAGTGAAAATGAGGATTCGAACAAGAGGTAACGTGTCTCACAGTCTCGTGGGAAAAAAAGAAAACAAAACTTTGTTTACAGTTGTTGGAGTCCTGTAAAATTAAGATAATACTGTGTATAGATTTGCTGTATGTTTATTATTGATTTTTCCATGCTCTCCGCAACTTCCGCTGTGTTTGTTGTGTATTGTCGATGAGAGAATCGAGTAGCATGGAGCTAGCAGTATTAGCTTGATGCTGTTTTCTTCTGTAGAGACTGATGTGCCCATGAGAGGAGAAAAGTGTTACTTACCATTGCCCTTCCTGTCATACATGCAGGTATGTGTGAGAATGTTAAAAGACAGCAGATGTGTGTCGTTATGTCGGTTAAAAATTATTTTGTGTTTATTTCATGCCAGCTACCGGTATGTTGAGTATAAAAAAGTGTAAAAAGGTAATAGCTAAAAGATGTATAGCATGTATTTTATTTTGAGGTTCGATTTTTTGAATTGTGGTTACATTTACATTTTATACACATTCACTCTTTTATTCATATTTACATTTCATAAATTGTACATTCACTTTTTATTTTATTCACAGATATTACAGTATAAAAATCCACTATACGATCACCCTAAAAGTATTGTATTTTATTTTATTTTATTTGTATCACAGCTCCATCTTATTTGTGATGTGAGTGAAAATGAGGATTGAACAAGAGAGACTGAAGTGCCCCTGAGAGAGGAGAAAAGCGTTACTTACCATTGCCCTTCCTGTCATACATGCAGACAATAAACTGGCTGTTACCACGACCAGCAGCTTCAAGTGATTATTTACCGAGAAGACACACCAAAGACGGGTTACACTCGGTCCAGTCATTTTTTTACTTTTGGGCGCACATCACCAGCTGCTAGTATCTCCTCCTCGCGTGCCTTCATAGCCTGGTTGAACTCGACGATGTGTTTTTGCTCCAAGTTGTTAAACAAGTTCGTTGTGTTTCCACCTTCAGCGGTGACAGTTTTCTTGCATATTTTGCAAAGTATTGTGCTTAGCTGGAGGTCTGACCTCCAGTAGCCAAACACCTTCCATACTAATGAAGAAGTACCTCCCTTTTTCTGTAAGTCATCGGAGGCTGACACCCTGCTCCCGCTCTCAGACATGTTTGGGCTTGCGTCGTTGTTGACACTTTTTTTATCATGTAAAAATATATATGGGTGTTATCGTGGAGGGGTTGATATGGCACAGCCCTAATAGTTTTATTTATTTATTTAATATTGATTTAGATGGCATTCCATAAATTGCAGTTGGTACCACTATTGCTAATATTCATGATAATTAATTACTTAATTTTACTACTGCTGCCATGACTAGTACCTTACCAGTGCCACCACACCTAATTACAATGATACTACTGTTATTGCTATTGCTACCATTGGTACAAATACCATTACTATCCCACCACTACCACTACTTTAAATACTACATTCATAGACATATGCTGTATATGTAGCTGCTGGTGCTGGTGTTGAACAGAGGACCTGCAGTTTTTCTGGATGAAAAGCTCTATAACGTTTATATTTCTCACCTGATTTCAATGAGTCGTTTTTATATTCAAAGGTTTTATGATTTACATGGAGTAAAAATCAAAGTTTGGTCTCCAGTTACTTAGATTACATGTATAAATTAAACTACTCTTTATAACACATTTTCTATTCACCATTCCTAATCAAATATTATGCTGCTACTATAATATTATAATATATTCATGTTACACCTTGTTTTATTTAGGATATTAATAATAATAATACGTTATACTGCTGTATTACATTGTTGTACTACTGCATCTCACTTTATACTACATTACACTTATATTCCACATTACACTATAACATATGTTTACTATTTTTTTTCTACCACAGCCTATCATGTAAATATGTCATCCTGCTTTAACATTTGAATTTCCCATCTGGGATCAATTGTGTTGTATCTCATCCTGACATTGATAGAAATATAGAAATCAGACAGACTGCCATAGTGTCTCACTATCTTTATTTATTTTATTCCATTTATTTGACTCACTAATTTGAATAATTCCTTATGGCAATTAATTATTTTCCACCATGTCAGTAACTTCTAAACTTTTATTTTTACTTCACGTAGATTATTAACCCTCGAAAATGAAAAAAACTAATTGTTTGAGAAATATAAACGTTATAGAGTTTTCTTTTATCCAGAAAACCTGCAGCTGCTCAGTTTATTCCTACCGAGCGGTCCCTCCCGGTCCAATATAGTGGCAACGGGCTGAAGCGACCAATGCAGCGTCTATGTTTATATGTCTGTGACTACATTCACCACCAGTGCAACCACTACTTACACTGTTACTACTGTTAGCATGTGCAACGCTATAACTGCAGGTGCTACTATTCACTTTTAATTGTGCTGTTCTACAACTACGTCTGTATTATAATTATGATTTTTAGAGCTAACAGTCCTTGTGTTCAGGGGGATAGTGACTAATTGATTTATAATTAATCAATGTTTTAAAATGACAGTGCTGACCTACCCAGCATGCCTGCTGTTCTTCAGGTGCTTCTAATGGATCCTGACAGACACACTGACATCTGCCCAGTCCTACCACAACCTGCCTGCAGCAGCTGGAGGTTAAGTGCACTGTAGGAGTGTGTTGATGGGAAAGGGAGGCAGTCACTCATTGTCTCTTCTCACACACACACACACAGACACACACACACACACACACACACACACACACACACTGGCAACCATCCAGTCATTAGCACAGAGCTCTGACCTTTAGGCTGCTGTCTGTGTGGAGTGAAGGGAGAAGAAAAGGTTTCTCCTCAACCAGCACATACACGCTCATCCACTACAGGAAGTCATTTCCTGTTGTTGTTTTCACTTTGCATTTTCTCGCTGAATGTTTTATTCATTTCCCGGCATGTTGGTTAAGTTAATGAAAGGAGAGATGGGAATTGAACTCATCATGTTTTATGGATCAAAGACACAATGAGGTCTGTGCTTCTTCGCCTGTGTGTTTTTCTCCCAATTAACTGAGTGGCTGACGCTGCCTGGCTGATGCCTGGACCCTGCAGCTGATGGAGATCGATGTGAGGCATGAGAGAGACACCCAGGGGAGTTTTGTTCATTGGGGTGTCAGTGCTGTCTCCCTCCACTGATATATCACAGCCGACTTTATGTATTTATTATCATCTGCATCATCCTCTTGCGTGTTATCATATTTTTTCCACGTTCTTTCACTTACGCCGTCTCCCACAGAGGCCTTGGATTACATCAAAGTTGCTGTGCTGTTTTTAGAGTACAAGCTTCAAACAAATTAATGAGTGGATGTTGTTGGCTAATTAACGTCAGCTGATATGGGTTTTGTCTGCATGCAAAAATACTTGCTCTATATTTCCTTCTCTTCCAGTCTTAAAATAGCCTGGAGGTTTTCATTGGAGGGCAGGATCTCAGACAGCGTTCTGTGTGACTGCAGTTCAGACCGTTTATTTCACTCACTGAGCTCCATTTTGAATACGGCTCATTTGACGTAATTGGCAAGTTGCACCGCGCATGAACCACCTCGTCATAGAGAAGGTTAGATGCTAATAAAAGCAGCTCTCAGTGAACCGTGTCGACAAAGTGGTCTCTGTGGAGTCCTGCAGGTCCGCTCTGAACTGTTTGTGTAAACATGCTGCTCTGGACACATGATTTCCCATAAATCCCAGTCCAGGTATGCAGCAGATATGTCTTCCTGTCCTGTATCATCACACCTAATGACTGTGAAACAACCTACTGACTGACTGACTGACTGACTGACTGACTGACTGACTGACTGTAGAACCTGTAGAATAAAAAGACTGTAGACATGGACATAAAAACAACTGAATCAACTTAAGGACAGTGTTGCTTTCGTATTTCTTTTTTTATAGGCAATGAAGAAGTTAAGTTAAGCTAAGTAATGTGCATTGCTAACGTACCCTAGTGCATTGTGTATGAACATGTACAAACAGCTTCTTCTCTGAATATTCAAAGTCCAGCTCCTGGCTGTCTTATAAATTTTTAAATCTGAAATGCAGCCGCACATCTGCCTTTAGACCGCTGACTTCATTGGAAGTCATGTGACCAGATCTCCTTGAAGGGTGGTCACGCGAGACCAACAGTGTGAAAGCTTCACACATCCACAGGAGACTGTAAAAGACATACATTTAAAGCTGGATCTCGGGATTTTATGAATCAATGATGGATTATTCAAATGAAAATCAATTTTAATCGCAGAACCTCTGGTCTATGGTTTGTCTATGGTCACTCTCTTAGATTTGGAAGATTGGGAAATCAAGATTAGGAGTCAAGGATAAACTGTTGCTGTGAGTTGGCTAAGAGACAAAGCTCAGCCCAGTATCCACAGAAATTAGGTCCTTATTGAATGGTTTCCAAACCTCATCATTTACATCCAACATCCACTTCCACTGTAGGAAGTGTGAGTCCTCTGTGTAGCAAGGCAGAAGGTGAGGATGTGGCGGTTAGGTCAGGTCCGGAGGCAAAGTTTGCAACCCATTTGGGACTTTGGGATGTTTATATACAGTAACAACAACCTGTCCCTGACCTGAGCTGTGAAAAGCCTGAATTTTGCAAATGTTGCCATGTGGACAAAACAATGTCCTGACGTGTTTGTGCAGTGACGGGGTTGAGCAGACTACAGGTTAGACCCTGATCTACTGCAGCCTGCTGTCTACAACCTGCACATAGGCGGCTCTGTCATATTATTCCTCTCTTGTGTTGCCATGTGTGTAGTTGTGTGTGGAACAGCACTAGGTCCTGGAAGTTGTCAAACTAGAAAAATAACGACATGCTAGTTTGTTCAGGCGCTATGAACAGCAGTTGTTGCTTGTGTTTGTTGTCTGTCAGATTTTAGAGCTGATGTCACACAGTCTGATCCTGACACAACACTGAACCCTGGATCTACTGGATAATAAACCTAAATCAGACCCCCCCCCCCCCTCTTTTTGTCTTTAAACCAGCACCACTTCTCCTCAGTACACCTATGTTTTTATGTGATCCCAGACTGGCTTAATATCAGGATATTTTCATATCATATTCATGGTTAGGGGAGAGACTGGGGATGGTTGTAACATTTTTTAAAATTTCAGTCTGGATCTTTTAAGCCAGTTTGTTCAAAATTTAATACAAACTTGTTCCATGTGTCTGCTGTTAAATGGTGTAGGCGATATCTCAGCAACACAAACAGATCATGTCTGTGGTTTTGTCTCAAACACAAGGAGTGAAATGTTACAATTCACCAAATTGTCTGAGTTGGTGTAACCAACCCTGGGGTGAAATGTAACATTATGACAAAAACTTGATATTGAAGCTTTTTATTCAAAACCTAGATGACTTCTGATGGGACTGATGAAGGAGTCACTAAAACATTTGATCACACTCTGATGAAGCCTTGACAGTAGTAGTAGTAGTTTGTAAGTTTGCTCAGCAACACACTTGCTATATTTTACAATTCAGACTTCAGCAGCAGCGGTCCTGTCAGTCCGTCTCACAGTTAGCCAATGTTTGCATGTAATTACAGAGTACATTACACCCCACCGCTGGGCACCTTCCTATTTCAAAGTAGTTACCGATGTAGTTGCTGGGATGTGAGTGCACCGTCAGCTGGAAGCAACCAGCTGAGTCTGGCTCCATCGCTGCAGCTCTCAACTGGGTCAGGGAGGGAGAAGCTGGAGGTGAAATAGCATGTTGTAATAAAGAAATACCTCAAAGAGCAAAGCATGCAGTTATTCATGGGTATTTTTTACTGTGTTGCACTGTTTGTACACAAGTGCGTGTGCCAGCAAGTTTCTCTTTTAACATGAGGGATTATTACATAACGTGCCACCGCTCTGGTTGTTGTCCCTTCAGCGGCATGTTCCACGCAGACCTGTGTCATATTTTTCTACCATTTTTAAGTTGTTTGTGCAAAAACCAGATAAAGGGTCATTGGAGGAAAGTGACGAAGAATTCTAATGAACAAAATTGCCTGTGGACGCATGATTCAGTGGTGACACATGTATGATGTTGACAGCAGTAGTGGGAGTGCGCTTTTGATTTTAGAAACAACATTTTTATTTATTTCTGGAGACCTTTATTTCCAAATGCCACATTTATCAGTGCTGTTGTGGTGCTGTTGCTTTGGTCTGAATCTGTGAGATAACCACGCCCCCTCATTTGGATATAACAGATGGAAATAAAAAGAGCTTTCTGTCTGATGTATGTTTTTAACCTCACATGTAACTTTGCATGTGAAAATGATTGTGACACGTGAAGTGGAACATTTCACGTGAACCAAAAATAATAATAATAAAACCGAAAATTCATGTGGTTAAAAAAGATGTTTTTAACTTGATATTTGAATGACAATTTTACATGTGAAAAAGATAATGTCACATGTGTTATGTGGTGATTTCACACGTAAGTTTGTATTTAAGTTAACGTGGGAAAAATGTTTGAGCTATATACTGTATGTGAATGTAAACTTTAAATTAGAAGAGGATAGCGCCATGTGTCAAGTGGAATTTTTCACATAAATGTAAACCTTCATATGTGAAAATCAACATTTCCCATCTGAACTGGCATCAAATAGGGACATAAAATGGAATAGTGCACATTGAGCCCTGCCTAGGGCTCATGCTTCTGGCCCATACACTCCACCTCCCCAATGCTGCCTTCCCTACCTAATGGGAATATTATAATCACTGAGTGTAATACATAAACAATCATAAACGAGAAGAACAACAAAAAGCCCAAGTCCTAAAAGCCCAAATATGACTATGATATGTGAGTTTTCACATTTATATACCATTTATAAGTATTTCTGGCCTGTGAATAAGGTATACAGTGTCTCTTTCTGAAGGTAACTACTCAGCAAACACGGGTAGGTGTGAGACTGAGATCTTTTGTACGCCTCACAAAGTAAATGTTCTTTTCCGTTATGTGACCTTTGTATTTATTCTAATGCCACTGGTCCCAGAATGCCTCAGTAGATCACTCTGCACTGCTGCAGTGATTGACAGGTCAGTTAACAGGAATAAAACTGGTACAGTGATTCACTGGTGAACCGGCGCTCAGGTGATGACCTCACAGCTCCTCGCCAGAGCAGCTGCTGGCTGTTTTTCTGAGATGACTTGCAGGATGACGATGTCACTTTGATTAGAAACCCAGTTGTGCTTGTGTTTACAGAGAACACGCGGGACTTTGACCTCACCATTTACATCAGATGCAGATGGAGTGTGTCCTGGTGGATTGTCGTGTAGTTAGTCCACATCTCAATAGCCCTAACCCCAACCGCTCTAAAGCCTGATCCAACAATATGTAATGTTATAGAGAATAGAAAGAAAAGAGGTAAAGCAACAAAAGAAGTGAGAGAGAGATAGAGTGAGAAAGGTTGAGACAGAAAACTAATGTAATGAGTGTTCATCATCCCTACTCTCTTGTTTGTGAGCGTCAGCATTGAGCAGGTCTGAAATGAAAGCAGACTTAATGTCTTGTGACTGATGAGCGGTACTGAGCTTATGTGAATGGACATGGTCTCTGTGTATAGATCAGTAATTAGAGAGAATAATGTTATCAGAAATCATGATCCATCTAATGAGCAGTGCTCACTTCACTGTGACTGATGGCTGGACTTCTGGTGGACAGTGTATCACAGTCTCTGATGGAGGCACTGCCTCCTGTGAAGACCCTCTGTCCACTAAGCAGAGGTCTCCCCTCTCTGTTCTGTTTGGCAGATTTCAGTTCAGTATTGACTGGAGACAGGGGGACAGTGTGGCAGTTTCCAAAGCGGTAGCTAACCTGGTAGCTAACTGTTTGCCAGTTCACACTTGTATGATTGTGTAACTGCTTGTGTTTCTTGCTACATTATGTTTAGTTTGGTCAGAACCAGTGAAGCCTAGGAGTTCAGGTTTATACCAGGTGTGTGATGTTGTGTTATTGTGTTATCTAAGACAAACACAACCCAGTCTGATGTTCAGCAGACATCAGTTACATTAAAGTTTGAACAGAGACTATGAATCAACACTGATGTCTTCAGACATGTGGTGCTCTGTGACACGGATGCTTGAAAAGAGGCAAAATCAGCTGTTGATGAAATCAGCTGTTAGAAAGAGAAGAGCACAGATAATAAACTGAAAAAACGTAATGCTGCTCCTGTCATGTTGCAGAAAATAACACATAGTGGCAGCAGGGGAATGTCAGAGAACTGCTTGCAAATATATTGATAATAATAATAATAATACATTTTATTTATAGGCGCCTTTCAAGGCGCTCAAGGACACCTTGCAACGCACAGTAAAGAATAAAAATGCTGGTACAAGGAATAAAATACACAATAATCAAGTATAATACATACAATACAGAATAAATTATTGTCTAATTGTAAAATATGGAGCAATGGAGAGTGTGATAACCTGTACATATATTACACAGGGGTGAATGAACATCACAATGTTGTAAATTGTGTGTGAATAATTGATGTACAAATCAAACATACTGACACATGCCGTGTGTACTTCAAACAGTTGCAGTCATTCCCTCAGTACTGACCGCATGAAGTTGCACTTTGACACAGCTCCAACAAAAGAGAAGGGGAAAATATACAGTGCTCATTCTGTGCAGAGCAGCGTTCCTGAGATCAGCTGAAGCTAACGTGAGACACAGGGAGTTGGTATTCGTCCTACTTACTGCACATGTAGGTTTGCTGCTGGTATTTTCTCCCAGCAGTGCAGCTCATAGAAGGTCCTACTCCTGCACAGAGTGAGGCCTGTGGATTCTGTCCCCCATTTTGTGGACAGGAGAAAAACAATCATAGCAACCTATTCTCTTAATACACAAATGTGATGTGAGTGGACTATTATTTAACCACACATTACCTAGAGAGTAGTTTCCTTCTGACAGCCTGTTGCAGTTGCCCCCACTCTTCTTTTCCAGCTCTTTATCTTCTTCTCTCTTATATTTTTACCAGGAACGTCTTTAACCTGTGTCCTCTCTGTTCTGTCCTCTGTCCTAACTGCATGTTGTGAAATTGTAACAAAACAATTTCTCTGTACAGATCAATAAAGTTTTTTTCTGATTCTGATTCTGGTCTAGTTACATTAACTACAGCTGATGTGATTGATGGATTGATTGATTGATGGATTGATTGATTGATTGATTGATTGATTGATTGATTGATTGATTGATTGATTGATTGATTGATTGATTGATTGATTGATTGATTGATCGATTGATTGATTGATTGATTGATTGATTGATTGATTGATTGATTGATTGATCGTGATGATTGGCATTTAAATCAGTAAAAATTGATGTTCAGCTAAAAATGAGAGGCTTCCTTATGCTACGTAAATGTTTTCCACATCGTTTTGTGCTGATAAAAGTTAAAGCTGAGATAAAAGGTTTGGTAAGAGTTTTGTTTAGCCAAACCCAGCCATACTTGCAATGTGCTCAGCTCAAATGTGTTTTTTGTCAGTTCTGTGGCTGGACCTCTGGAGTGGAAGAGTTGGCGTTAAAAGCAGAACAGAGGAGGTGTTTGACTATGTGCAGACAGAAGTGATGGGAACAAACTTCAGCGTAGCTTCTACAAGTGTGTGATAACATGTCTCTTTTTCTTCCCACAGGAAGTGGTGACGGTGAGGCCGGTGCTCTGAGCCCCTGACCCTGCACAGGTGTTAAGATGGAGTCCTGACCTCGCCAGGAGGTTCATTCACCCCATAATCCTCACCCGCCTCACTGTGAGTTTTACATCCAGCCACTGATGTGCTTGAATCTATATGACTGGAAAGGCCACATGAAGTCACTCACAAAATGTCAGAGCTTAAGATAAAGGCAGGGTGGGCGGTTGGGATCTGAAAACAAAGGCTGGCAGATATGGATTAAGCTTCAGAAACTAAAAGGTCATGTTATTGAAAAGTTAAATTTTTAGAAGTGTCTTTAAAGAATTCTCAGGTTAGACTGCAGACTGGTACTGGACAGTTTTTCAAAACCTTGAACGTTGTTTGTAAGGATCAATGATTCCCCTGTATGTCCATGTGCGGCAGCTGCAGTGTGGTTAAGATTTAGTGAAAGATCATGGCTGTGAAAAGACAGTCAGCGTTAGTTCTGATTGTGACTGGATATAACCTGAAGTCTCCTGCAGGAGAGTCAGACTGTTAGTAGCTCATCAGTGGTGTGGTTTGTCACAATCTTTGCAATGAAGGATAAAATAACTGCTGTGTCATGTCTCAGAGTTTTATAGATCTGTGTTCAGTGTTTCAGCCTCTGATATACATTCAAACTTGTGACTCTGTTAGTTAAACAGAACTTCCTAGACTGTATTCATTTTCATGGTACCTGAAAGTACACACCACCAGCAGCACCATCAGCAGGGCCGGCCCTATAATCTGGAATGTCCCTGACTGACTGACTGACTGACTGACTGACTGACTGACTGATCATATTTCCACCACTGGTCAGCAGATTGCCTCGTCACTGAGTTGGAGTCTCTGGATCAAACAGGTTCTATTAGGGGGTGTTTACAGCTAAGCTCGTTGTCTCTAGACTTAGTCTCTAACAGATTGGGTATGAACCTGGTTCAGGTCTGGGCCGTGTATGGATGCCAATCAGGGGTTTAGGGTTACACCTCTTATTACGGGCCGTCTACCGAGCCACTCTGGTTTCACAGCTGCTCAGGAACTACAGGGAAGTGGAGGAGTGCTTCAAATACACTGAGCACCACCTCCATTACAGCAAATAAACTACTTTCATTCCATGTATAATTATTACTAAAGGAGGCAGAGGAATAACTAAACATAAGACAAAGCAAGCAGAGAGAGCAGGAGAGAGGGAGGGAGAGAGAGAAGTCATCGGTAACGAGGCTTCGTACTAACGGCTATGACCAACTCTACATATCAAACAGAGGGAGTCAGACATAAAGACCTGCCTCTAATAAAAGTCTTTGGCATTCTGGAGCTGAAGTAAATGAATACTAAACTGTTGTGGATACAGACGGAGGCTGTGCTCTGTGTGAGAGACTCAATTAGAAACATAGTCTGTCTTGAGGCGCGTGGTGGAGGGCTTGGTCTTAGTCCTTGACTCAGTGGCCTGGGTTTGAGTCCAACCTGTGGCCCTTTGCTGTGTGTCATCCTCTCTCTATAATAAATATTTATTGTTATATAATGTTAATATGTTTATTTAATAAATATAACTTAGATAAAAGAAACATAGTCTGTCTCTTCTAACGTTCTCTCTGAGTGATCATTTGTGTTTGGTGAATTTGAAAGACGACGTCTCAGTTACAAGATCAGGATTTGACCTAGTCTTGTTTAATAAAGCTGTTTTTAGTCTGAACACCTGCTAATACAGAGGTTCCCAACCCAAAGGATCCAGGACCATTTCATATGGTTCCACTAGAACACCATATGATTTGGGCCCAAAAGGTTGAATAATATTCATAAAACATTAGAGGCTGATAATTACATTGGATTTGTTGCAGTCTGTTTGTCGTCACTCAAGTGTCATGTCTCCACCAATGCACTGATTTAGCAGGGAAACAAGTCTGTCAATACCACATTCATGAAATCAAACCCTGATAGGGAGAGGTCTGTCTGTGTTCATCAACAATCCCAGCTGTTGATGAATCTGTTAATTATCTTTATTCCTCTGCGCTGGCGGCAGTCAGAGCCAGAGCCATATTGTTCCTTCCTTCCCATTCTCATGGACACGTTATCAAGGTAACACCTTGATGGAATTTCTTCAAATTTGGCACAAACATTCATTGGGACTCAAGGATGAAGTGCTTAGATTTTGGTGGTCAAAGGTCAAAGGTCAAGGTCAGAGTGACTTCACAAGGTTTTAGCCATGACTCAAGACACTCCTCAAGGTGACATCATTAAAAAGTTAAAAGTTAATTTAATGTCTGTCAGGATCAATGAAACACTAGGGTTAGGGTTAGGGTTAGGGTTAGGGTTAGCTAACACCAAACTAATCCCTCATTACTCACAGGTAGAACTACTACACAGGACTCTACCATCACAATAGCTGGCAGTGTTAATAAGACACTGATAATGATAATGAGGCACCCAGCTCATCCAGTGAGGTCAGTGGAGGTTGAGACTTGACAGAGCAGAGGACAGGTATAAATGACATCTGCCACCAAGGCTGTGGATCTCAACGGTAACGCTGCTTTTAATTTAGCTTCTCTCCCTGCTGTTTATACTGGCTCTCCAGCAGCAGCGTCTGTAATGTGGTTGGTGGGGAGCAGATCACCAGGGATTGGTTTTTATTCAGGATGAATATTTTAGCAGTAGGCAGACTGCAGCCAGCACACTTTGTTCCTTGAAAATCGCCTTTTGAGGCTCTTTTCTCAGGAAATTTGCACAATGGCCCCAAAATGTCAGCTCGGCATTGTCCTCTCAGGCTGACATGTCCAGGACAAGCAGCACAAAACAAAACACAGTGACAATGTTGGAAATGCCTTTTCCTGCATCGATTTGACTCTATCTACGTTATATTAAATAAAAAGTGGTTGTAATGTCAGTGTAGTTTCTCTTACTTTATATATAAAGTTAATTTTTGCTTTTATTTGATAGAAAAGGAGAGGAGGCAAAAACTCACATCCACACCAGTGCTGGGACTTCCACAATACTCATTATTTATTAACACTATTTACACTTCAACCTTACCGTGATGGCTCTGTCTTATCATACATGAGCAAAACAGAACCCACATGTCACTTAAACGTTACTCTAGAGTTGAGGTGCGAAGAGAATAAGGAGCTCATTATCACACATCCACTTCCATCAAGGTGCGTCGCTCAACTAAAAGTAAACAAAAGCGATTTCCACTGTTACACCAGGAACTCACTGCTCAGGGCATCTGCACCCACTTGTACCCATTTCCATACGGTTACAGACAGAGGAATGGACATAACCAAGAAGAAAACAGAAAAGCAGTAGAAGGAAATACATGAGGTCTTATTTGAAACTATGAAATTCTAAATTAGACGTGCATCTTCACAAAAACCGAGACAATTCATGTCCTGCGAAAGAATATTGATTTTCCGGGACAGTCGCTCAAAAAGAGAGAACATTCCTGGGAAATCGGGATGGGTGGCAACCCTAGTTATAGTGTAATTGAATAATTTCAATGTTGGATGATTATGCATCTCTGAATTTACATTCAGTACCAGTTTAAGAAATAGTTGTCCCATTGTGTGGTGAGACAAAGTCATTTTAATTCAAACTTTCATTTATGTATATCGCAATATCGGGCAGCACAGTGATCCAGTGGCTAGCACTGTCACCTCACAGCGAGACAGTTCTGGGTTCGAACCCCAGGCCCCTCTGTGTGGAGTTTGCATGTTCTCCTTATGTCTGTGTGTGTCTCGTCCTGTAAAAAACAAAGAGGTGTGTCCAAACTCCTTGGAACCTTTTCTGGAAGCAGGCAAACCTCTCTGCCAGGTTCCATCGAGACAAAGAAAATAAATGAATGAATAAATAAACTTCCAACAACTCCTTACATGTTGTATATTATTCACTGACGGAGTACGTTGTTAAAATGGAACAACACTGTTATTATACAGAAATGAGGCTTGGTCAGGTCCTGTTTGGTGCTACAGTTTCTGTTTACCTCTGGTGGTTCTGGCCCCAGCTGACCGCCTGAGACTGGGCACTACTTCAGGGCCACTGGCCATTTAACAGGAAACATGTCTTGCTTTAAGAAGAATGTCTCCATTAGTTTCCCATTAGTTGAAATATTATGCAGTGAAAATGAGCATATATATCCAGTGAGAGGTGAGTGTGGAACGTTGGTCAGACCAGGCAATAATTCAAGTGGGGAGAAAAATAAGAGCCTCTTATCTACTGGTGAATTTTTCATTGTTGTGCTGTGTTCAACGACCAAATGTTGGGAGAGGAAATTAGACTGACGCAGGGGAGTTTTTCTTTTCTTTTTTCCCAAGAAGGAGAATAAAATGTTTTATCTTCCTCCTCATGGTGGGATGAATGTGAGGTGAAACAATAACAAGAGTAATTGATGTTGTCTGGCTGAAAAAAAATCAAATATAATCAGGTTATTCATACTGAATGTTAAAGTAGAACTACCACGAATAAATACAACAGTTGCTGGACGCTAGGCAGAAATGATTTTTAAAGGGACCTACAGCGGTTGTCCGAAAGTCAGGGACCCCCCTCCGACCCCCCCAACCCCACCATCCAAGTGACAGTAGATATCTACAAATTTACTGTCTGGGAATTTAAAACCAAGCCAAACAAAAGCTTAAAAGTCTTTTTTTTTTCTGTGAAAATCATGAGAAAAGAAAAAAAGAAAAAAACAATAATCCCTTCTTGAAAAAACAAACAAACATGCACCTCTATTTCCTGCTTTGTACTGGGAGCTGAGCCCTTTGAAAATGCGTCCCCCTATTTAACAAGTCATATAACAGAAAACCTATTAAAGCTTTCCATCAAACTCATTATCTTTCATCTCTTTTAATTGATTTATAAAAAGCCTTTCATCTTGATAACCTAAAGCTAATGAGCTTTGCAGGTGTACCATGGTGTAATCATGGAAAGTAGGTTATTAAACATTTTGGTGCAGCAGTGATTTTCTGTCAGGAAGGATTAGCTTCGTTTCAGGGAGAAGCTTCGTCACACAAAGGCCTCCCAGCGCAGGATGTATTAACACACACACACACACACATACATATATACATACATAGTGCTGCCTGCTCCTGTGTCTGATCACACACAGTGCTCACTGCAGGATATGAAAGAAGTCACACCACATAGTGATTTGTGGGATTAACAGCCCTTTTTACTCTGGAATGGACTCTGAACTTTTAATACCACAAGTTAGAACTAAACATGAGTGTGGTGTGACAATGAAACTGTGTTTCTGGTGCCATTTTTTTCTAAAAACTGAAAGACTATAGGTACAGTAGTACAGAGTGAATTAACAATGTCAATGTCTTAAATTTGTTTAATCCAACACTTTGGTCTCATATCTAAGTGAGACCATCCAGACATGAACTCTTTGTATATTTATCTACAGCTTTAGCTTTTCTTCTGTTTGAGTTTAAATAGGATGTTGAATGGAGACGCACTGATGACTCATGGAGAAAAAGCCTCTGATTTTAATGTGATTGACGTTTGTGTGCTATGACTATTATACACATTCTTTCACACAGTTTGTGCAGTGTTCAAATCTAAATGAGCTGAGTGTGTGGAGACTGCATGTAACATTACTGCTACTTCGTAATTTCATTCCCATATATTCCAGCACTTCAAGCACCTAATTTCGGCATTATTGCTGCGAGTTTCAGTGCACCAGTTTTTGGGGCACCCACAAAAACAAACCTTTATGTTGCTAATCCAAAGGGGGTAGTCAGCTTGATGTAATCAGCCCTGACAGGTGAACATCTGCTTCCAATTGAACTATGATTGTTGCTGAACATAAGTGTCAGCCCTTTTGTGTAGCCCTCTTTGTGTGAAGACCTACTCGGGTCTGAAGTCTGCTGCAGAGAAATGTGGCTAAGGACATGTCAGACTGGTGTGTAGTGTTGGTCCAGTCTTCATGTTGCTCACAGATCAGTCTAATGTTAGTCAGACTGTTTCACAAAAATAAAGACTGACTGATTTTAAGACAAAAACATTAGACATCTTACTCCCAGGCTAACTCAGGCCTCAAACCACTGTTACCATGGTAACAATCAATGACACCTGTGCTGACCAGTAGCACCCAACAACAAAAAACAGGAACATGGGTCATATTTGCGGTTTGCGGTTATGAGAGAGCAAAGAGAATGGAAAGAGTTTTCAGAGACCACAGCCACTTTTTTTTCCAAATCAGATTTTTCTTCTTTTTTTTTTTTCTTTTATTGTTTCACTCTTCGCGGAATTTTCAAAGTTAAACATCTTTGTAATAATTGAATTCTTCCAAAGACAAACATTTTCTGCTGGGGTGAACAGAGCTGAGCGGGTGGATGGATGCGGATTGAATTTATTTACCCACAATTCATTGTTCCACAGTCTACCTTAAGATAACAAGAACTAAACGGCTTTGTGCAACAGATGAATTGAGACTCAGTCTATCTGAAGTCTGACTATTTGTTATATCTAAGCCACAGTTTGTTTCTGTCTTTGTGAAACCGGCCCCTGGTCATTGCAAAATTCCTCACTCACATGTGCCTTCTTCTCTGTTGGGTTGTGGAACTGCCAGTCTGCAGTTAACAGAGATTGTTTCAATTCTGCCTATGCCAACCGGCTTTCCCTTGAGCTTCTGGCGCTCACTGAGACCTGGATCAAACCAGAAAACAGTGCTGCCCCAGCTGCACTCTCCACTAACTACACATCCTCCCAGACCTCCTGACGTCCAGGTGAGGAGGTGGAACTTGCTTCCTTATTTCCAGCAAACAGAAGTAATTAACCATCCACCGAGATAAATGGTTGAGTTTGTGGATGAGCTAGACACACTGCTGTCTTCCATTTGCGAAGTTGGTTGTCTACTACTCATCCTAAGACAGATGAACATCCATTTAGACAAAAGCGACCGTTATTTCATTCACTTCACTGTGTGCCTCTGGGAACTGCCCTCTGTTCCACCACCTCAGCTGCAACTTGTCCTCCAGCCACTTTTCATCAGTGCTCGCCTCCGCTCTTCCTTGTCTTTGCACAGTTTCCTCACCAGAGGTCAATGATGCCAGAGTCTCTCTGCTCTACACCAACATCATGTCTGGATAACCTGTGTCCTCTATCCACCACACCTGCTCGCTCTAACCTGCCTCACCCCTGGCTGACTGACAATATCTGAAAGCTGCGTACTGATCTCAGAGCTGCTGAGAAAAGATAGGACAAATGCAGTGACCCTGCTGATCTCAAGGGTTATCAGTTGCTGCCATCTTCCTTCTTTTTTTAAAGTATATATTTTTTGGGCTTTTTACACCTTTATTGGATAGCACAGTAGATAGAGACAGGAAATGGGGAGGCAGAGAGAGGGGGAATGACATGCAGTAAAGGGCCGTCCGATGCAGGATTCGAACCGGGGCTGACTGCAGCGAGGACTGTAGCCTCTATGTATGGGGTGCCTGCTCAACCCACTGCGCCATTCGATGCCCCATCTTCCTTCTTTTTAAGCATCAGTGCTGCCAAAGCTGCTTTTTACAATGATAAGATCAGCTGTATCACAGATACTCGGAAATTATTTTCCACCTTCAAAACCTTACTCAGTCCTCCACCGGACACTGATATCTTTGCTTCCCTCTTTACAGAAAAGGTGGCGGCCATCAGTAGCCACTTCTCTGAACCACTTAAGACACAACCAGTCTCCCCTAGTTAAGGGCACATCACTCTCAAGCTTTCACTCAATCCACTCAAGTTGAAAACTATTGGCCAATCTCATTACTTCCATTCTTACTTAAGGCTACTGAAAGGGCAGTTTTCAAACACGTCTCAGAAATGGAAATCACCTCCTTGATCCAAGTGATTGTCTGTGACAGAAGCCCTCAGGGCAGCTTGAGCTGCGGGTCAGTCCTCAGTTCTTATCTTGGCAGACCTATCAGCAGCCTTTGATACAGTCAACCACCACATCCTGCTGGCTGTACAATCTGATGTGGGTATCTTCGGCATTACATTTTCTTGGTTTGAATCCTGTCTAACTGGGCAGTGTGTCATTGCAAGCACAAATGTCCATATCCCATCGCTTCCCCCACTGGATTACCTATGGCCACCTCCTTGGGTCTAATGATTTGCTCACATAGCTTCTCTTATCACCGCTATGCAGACAATATCCAACTATACCTGTTGTTCCTGCCAGATGACCCCAAAGTCTCGGTGAGGATCTCAACTTGTTTCTTGTTTCAGCTTGACATATCTATATGGATGAAGCAAAGCCACCTTCATCTAAACCTCTCTTAAGACTGAACTCTTCCCATCATGACTGACGACTGGCATCCCGGCCAACCAGTCTCTCCATCATGATATCATCAAAATCAACTCTTCATCTCTCACCCCAATCAAGGTTGCATGAAACCTGGCTATCATGATTGATGACTACTTATCCTTCTCTGAGCATGTTTCATCTGTCTCTTGGTCATAGGACAAAAGAAAAGTTAAGCCTTATACGACTCAGCATTTCTCATTTCTCTTTCATTGCACTTCACCTCTACCTGATCTCCTTGCACTTTGTCTTATTGAACAGATTTAGTACTTGGTGCTTACTCAAAGGTCGCCTTTTCTTTGAATCAACCGGTTTTAAACGGCCAGTTTTAAACATGTCACTTCATGATATATGTACCAAGCAGGATGGGAAACGGGTTTCATCAAAATTTTGTTTCTTGCCTGGATTCCGTCGTGTATTTTAGTGGAATTTTAAGGTATTTGTACTCGACTGTATTTCCATTTCATGCTGCTCTATACCTCTACTCCTAAATTACTTTGCAGATTAAGATTTTACATAACAACACATGAAGAGTTTATAAAATACAGTGCACCAGTGATTGCCCACCTTTTGACCCCTTGCAAAAAGCAGTGTGGTCCCTTGAGGTCCCTTGTCACAAGTTTCAGATGTCTATGAGTTGTCAGCAGTTTCACCATTTCCCCTTTAAATGTGTGTGGCAGATCTTTTTTTTTCTCCTGACCCCTAGTTTGGTCACAACAAAACAAAACTAACTAACTAACTAACTTTATGTAACTTGAAACTAGTCTGATTGGAGGAGGAAGATAACCACCAGGAAGTAACTCTAGTTATATTGCTGTGTTGATACTATTACTGAAGGGAAGGATCCAAGTATCTTTTTCACCATTGGTCTAAAATATCCCTGTATGCCATAGTGTTAAAATCTCCATTCATTAGAAGTACAGGGCCAGTAGACCAAACTAGCAAAAACAAACTAAGACCAAAAGTTCACCTACCTTTGGCCACACATAAAAAAGCAGATTCACAGAGGAAGGAGCTGTGAGTTGACATGTACTGTAGCCTTAAGTGCATGATTATCATGTTTTCGTGTAGACAACACTGGACTCGCATAAATCCCACACAGGAACTGATCTCATTTTGTGCTCAGTTGCTCCCATCCATGTTTATCACATGTGGTTAGACAACAGCAACTGTACACATTGTTTCATGTGGCTCTGCTTTTTAACTATGGACTACTCTTGTTTTTTCTCCTTTCATTGAGTTAAAGATTTATGGAAGTGCCTTTTTTCAGTGCCACTGTCCCAAAGCTATAAAATTACCCACATTGCACTTGGAAGCAGCAGTTTCCCAAGCTTGTTCTTGCATGGGATAGCACATTTTGATCTTTTTATTTTGGAACTGACAGAAACTAATGCTACATAGAATAAGGATGGGTGTGATCACTCAGTTGTTACAAGTCGGATGAATATGCAGATGCAAGTGTCATGAGGCTAGTCTGTGACAGGTTGACTAGATGCTCACATCCTATTTACATTCTGTAAATGATGTGGGATCAGGCGGCCTTGTCATTGCATCTCATCGGCTCAATCTCCCAGACAGGATCTGCAGATATTGACGGGCCTGCCTGTGCTACTGTTTTGTTATTCACTGTGTGAACTCACCAAATCCACCCCACCTAAATACACTGCTTCCTTCTGTTTCCCAGGCAAGCGTGCTGCCAGAGGAAAAATGATGAGTTGCAAAGCCCATCCGAGGGCATCCATTGGTCAAATTCACATTGTGTAAACTGGTTGGGTTGCTGGAAACACATCAGACATCACAACTAACAACAATGAGAAAAAATTGCAGTCCCTCCAGTGGAACTGAAGCTAATTCTATCATTGTAATCCACTCTGAACAGGAACGTTCTCTAAGTAGCTAAAATGTAAAATGTGTAAATTAGCTGTAAATGTTGGCACAGCGAGAACCAAAGGTCATTACCATTCATCTCCGTCCCAGCAGAGCTTCCATGGAGACTAGTTACAGTGACACTGGTGTTACAGGAACTGATCTCAGGAGGGTTTTCAGCCCTAGAGCTGGATGTTAACACTATTAATCATAGCTGGACAGGAAGCTACTGTAGTTGAGCTGAACATCTAATTCCACTTTAAATTTAGTGTATGAGCGATATAGAACTTTCTATATGTGTCTATATATAGACATGTATTCATTAATGTGAAATAAATGAAGTAAACCATGTGAAAACACTGGTATTGTTCTTTAAGTGTGTGTTTCTGCAGGGTTCTTGTTAGAGTCCACATGCCTGCCTGTGTGACTTTTGTTTTTGTGTGACGGAGCATGTCTCAGCTGAAGGTGTGCTGTCATCCTGTGTTCTCCAGGTCGTCTGTTCCTGTTGGTGTAGGAGTGAGAGACGTGGAGGCTGTGATTAGCGGGCTGAGCCCGTGAGTGAACCTATGGCAGAGAGACAGCACAGTGCAGGTAAGAACTGCCAGACACACAGAGGGACAATCTGCAGCCAACTGAAATACAACAAAACACAACAAACTCCAGAAGGACATACCTGGGGAGGGAGCCTTCTGTTACAGAGCATAGCACACTATGACTAACAATCTAAAGCATGCCTAGCAGCAATCCATTCATTCATCCAATCCACTGTCTACACTCAGCAATACAGTCTTGTATTGCTGAGTGTAGACAGCAGAGATGATTAAACTGATGATAAGTGAGACTGACACTGATACTGATATTTGGGAGTTAACCACCTAGCAGCTCTGTAAGGCTTCACTCATACCGTTTCCACCAAAATGATCAGGTATAACAGGTTTTTTAAACACAGGTAAACCTGCTAATAAAAGCTGATTGACTCCTTTTCCCCTGCCAGTCGAGTTTGTCTTTCTGTTCGGACTGAGGACACACACAACTGCAAGGAGTGATGTCATCACATGCACCTACAGAGCACACACACAGACACAGTGGAGAGAGAGTGAGCTGCTAGCTGCTGTGTAAACTAGCAAAACTGATGTGTCTCGTCTCATCCTCAGGTTGTTGCTCCTGTAAATGTTGGAGCCTCTGTGAGAGACGCTTCCATCAGTGATTGTGTGTTTTTAAAACTTATTTCTGGGCTGCAGCTTCACTCTCAGAGGAAGGTGTAATGGCAGTGTGCTGGACAGGTGACAGGTGTGTTACAGTGTCTGTCTCTGAAAGACATCACAGCAGGAAAAGGCGTGAAAATTAACAGGTTCACTCAGGTGTTGTGTTTACATCATTGCCAGAGTCTACTGCAGAGTCATGTGACCTGGATGTGAATGCGGATTGTTCCCTTTTCCATTACCAACAAAAGCCTGATGTTAGAGAGTCGTAGCGGGTTTTTTGACCAGTGGAAAGGGGGCTTTAGACATAAGGCTTAAAATAGTGGTGGTGCTTTTAGTTAAACACTAAAGTCAGCATGCTAACATTCTCAGAGTGACAATGCTAACATCCTAACATATTTAGCAGGTATGATACTTACCATGTTCACCATCTTAGTTCAGTGTGTTAGCATGCAAACATTTGTTACTCATCAGTAACCACAAAGTACAGCTGCAGCACAGTTTTGCAGGTTTTTGTTACTTAATGTGATACAGTAATGTGACGAGTTCATTTAAAATTCAGTGGTCGTATGGCAGCTACTAATTCAAATATTGTTCAGTTACTTTGGCATGTGGGGATCAGCCTGTTTGCTGTCTGATTATTATTAGTTTGTTCTGTCTGTGGTCAAAGGACAGACTGGTCCAATGTTGTGTCATAGTCTGTTCACCCTATCATGTCTTTACCCTCACCTTATCTTTCACCCCAACCAGTTATATTTGCTACACCTAACCATAACCTAACCCTAACTCCAACCACAGAGGTCAGTGGCACAGGAGACACTGTAGGGAAGGGAACAGACTTTGACACAAGAGATGAGGTGTGCGCTGTAGCCTCTAAATGTGACTCCAGGTAATTCAAAGGCTGCCTTATTTAAATATTGTGTGGTCTTGGCTGGCTGTTGTGGTAAATGTTAGCCACAGGTACGTTCAGGACATTCAGGTGTGATTTAGAGTTGGAGCATATGTGTAACCAGAGGCACCGGCAGCCATAATCCTGTACAAACCATGTGGACATTTTTTAATTTAATTTAGCTTGTTTTTCAACATCCTGTCTTGAAAATAAAATGGTGGTAACAGGTGATCCTGTCTCATTTTTTGGCAGCATCCACTCACTAACGTTATGATGCAAATACATTTGAAGGCCACTGATTGGTGTTATGTCACAGGGTAGAGGTCATTGCATGATCAACATTTCTGGCGCTTAATCATGACATTAACAGTGTTGGATTTAACAGCAAAACAGTTGAGCATTTTTCAGGCTTTTGAAAATAGAAAGTGAACTATCCGAAACGGTGTGCAGCATGTGCATTGACTCTGCTAACGTTAGTGCTGCTAGCATTAACGATACGAGCTACTCGTCCATGATCCCTCCCACTTTGCAAATAGGTGAGCTACCATTGTGGCTACCCCCCCATCAATGACTGTTGTCTAAGCCCAGAACACTTGGATGATGATATCCACAGTATGTGCATCTCAGACTTTCAAGATATTGGCAAAAAAACATGAATTGATTTCTCTCTCTCTCTTGCCTCGCTCACGCGCTTGATGAGTAGACATATATGTGTGTGTGTGTGTGTGTGTGTGTGTGTGTGTGTGTGCGTGTGTGCAAAACCTAAGGGTAGCCTTCAAGCAGTTTTTGTGCATACTAAGAAATATAATCCTGCCAACACCACTGTGCTTAACAGCACTTGTCAGGTGGGGACTTCTGGAGAGCTGTGGCACTGAGACAAAGCTGGCTGCTGGATGGTCAGTAAGTCCCTTCAAACTGTCATGCTCCCTGCTTGTTAAATTGCCAATTCAAACAAATACGACATATGCATGTGAAGGATTTCAAGTTGTTTAAAGGCACAGCTGACAGCTGAATCAAGAAACCAATGTAACACGTTGATTGTAATTGATAACAGTTTTCAATTAACTTGCTCCAAAACTGGTCATGAACCAAAACATTAATTGAAATCTTTTTCCTGATGATGACAAGAAGTCAGGAGATCACAGTAGGCATCATCCTCTGGGGACTGTGGACAATTGTAACAAATTTAATGGCAGTCAACGTTGCCATTAAATGTCAACCTGATTGTGGCCACGTGAACAAAAGAAAACAGGATCACCAAGGTCAGGAGGGTTCATCCTCTGGTGGCCATGGATGTGTGCAAGACAATGTAAGGCAATCCAATCAGTTGTATTTAAGGCTTGACTCAAGTGATTGACCAATGAACACAGAGCCACTCCATGACCTGATATATCAGCTGTTTGTTCCTTTACAGAGACACACAAACAAGTGTCATTAATATTATTACGAATATCATTAAAGAACTGTGCCTAAGATTTGAAGTGAGTGGGAGTTTATTAGTTTGGTCATGGTCATTTCCTGTTTTATTTTGTGGTTACTTTCCTTGCGTGTCATGATGTGTGTCATCATTTGTACTTCCTGTCTTTGTCCCGTTTCCCTCCTTGTTGATTGTCTGCCCCGCCCTAATGTGTTTCACCTGTGTTCAATCACCCTTGCCTCCCTTGTGTCTATTTAGTCTCTGTGCTCCCCTTGGTCTGGGTCGGTTCGTCCTGCTTTACCCTGTGGAACTTCTGTTTGGATTTTTGATGTTGCGTCCCTTACTCCTGTGCTCCTTGTGTTTTTGGTAGAGTAAATTCTTTTCACTCCTCCTTCCAGCATTTGTGTTTTTTCTGCATTTGGGTCCAGCTAACTTAAACCCTGACGGATGAACTTACTAGTGTTTGCTGATGAATTAATTAACAGCTGAGTAAACATTCATCCAAATGTCAGGAAAGTCTGAAATTATTGAGATTGCTTACATTTCCTCAACTTTATATGTTTTACCCTACTTACCATTTTATGTTTTATTTGATTTAGAGCTGTAATATGTAACAATCCTGCATCTGCAAACAACAAGGCCCATGCTATTTATTTTGAGTTGTGTACTTAACATCAATTCTCAAACCAAAGAAATCTGTGATTTTCACGTAATGTGTAACAGTGCCTTTCACGTGGATGCCTGTCAATGGCGTCAAATCCCCTCTGCACATGTGTCAGTGTTGTGGTCGTCTGCCAGAAGCATCAAAATGTACTTTGTTTTCCATTTATATTTACTTATGATTTAACTTTAGAACTATACATTTTTAACTATGTATTTTAACTGGATCAAGGGTTTTAGGCATCGGACGTCTGGATCTTAAATGATCAGAGAATAAACTGGAAAATTTGATTCAGAGAGGAGAACCACCTCTGTGGATAATTCAACTTCAGGTAAAAACCTCCTGAATAACTGACACTGAAGCCTTCCTTCTGATTGGCAGAGCTGACCACAAATGGAAGTTAGAAATACAGCATCACTTCTGATTGGCTGAGACTGACTGCAGCCTCTTGTGGGATCCACATGTTCGAAATTTTGCACTTTAAAGACTGTGAGGAAAAGGGGGAGAAGTAATTAAAATTGTCTTCAGGCTGAGGCGGAGCTGGAGGAACAAATGCCAGAGGCTGCAGCTTCTGTTCATTATATAAGTGGATGTTTGCAGCAGACTTCCTGCCCGTGTCAGTGGAGAGAAAACTTTCTCATTAAGATACTAGGTTGTTTGGATAAATCCTGATTTCAACTGAAACAGATGAAGTCTTGTTGCCTCGTCTAATAACTGAATGTCTTCCTATTAGGGACAGTGTAAAAATTAATGGGGTGGGGAGGTGGCTGAATCTAATATTTAATTTCATTAAAAAAGTGAGACCCTCCTCTATCTTTATTTATATTTTCATTAGACCCTTCTCCTGACACTGAAAACAAACTGCAGTTCTCTTCCCCCAAGGCCTCAGACCAGAAGGTCAAACTTCAGCTGCTCTCTAATGTTGGATGAAGTTACTAAATAAATGGATTTACAACTGTGCCACTGTATCTTCACCCCAACCTGAATGACAAGGGATGATACTGATGTTGGACAGATGTGTATGACGTGTGAATGTCATAATCAAAGTAGTGACATGATGAGTTGTGTGAACGGGCACACTGAAGACGTTTCCTTCAGGAAGTTGTTCCAGAGAGCAGTGTTATATATGCACACAATGCAGTCTATCCAGTCCTGTTTTTCTGTTTTTTTTTTAAATAAAATAAATCTGATATTCAAATAAATGTTAATTACATCAGACATTACATCATTTTGTTCATGTGAGCCTTCCATCATCATTTCTTGACTCCAAAATTTCTGATAAATTCTATAGTCCAGATGGATCTGGTGCACAATACTGACTGATACGGCATTTCCCACAATGCATTATCAGATACAAGTATCATTCACCAAATGGAATATTGTTTTGATAAATGACTGGTGCACAGCTGTGGAGCTTAATGTGTGCCAGTCACCAGCTGCGGCCTCTGAAGGGATTGAGATCTGTAATATTTCTGCCCACTCAGGTTCCAAATAGGAAAACTTTATATGAATCAGATTTGATGGTGTTACCTGAGATGAGGTGTCTGACTGTCCGGAAACGATTTAACCAATCAGGCTGAATGATTCTGATGACCAGGCCAGTTAACCAGGTTTGATGGTGCCTCAGAGGGAACATTTTCCTCTGCATGACTAGTGATCCATGGAAACAAAGTCCTCCGTGTTGAGTGGTTTGGTGAGTTTAGCTGTAAACGAAAAGAAAAGATGATGAAATGTGCACTCAGATCTGGCTGTAGAACTGCAGAACTGATCATTGTAGTAATTGTCTGAACCGTGAACAGCCACGGTCCCTTATTTTTTGAAATGTACTCACAGCTGCTGCATTTTAACTAAAGTAGCTCATGTGCTGGTAAATGTGTAAGAAATAGGAATGGGTTGAGGAGAGCAGCTGATACATGTGTGAGGATCGTTCAGTGCTGTGGGGGCTCCGTGGGGTTCACCATTCTTCAAGCTGATCCAGAGATCTCCTTCGGACTGACAGATGCTTGACTTTAAAGGCGCTGACAGCAGATGCCTCTTTCATCCACAGAGGGCAGCCATGCGTCACCTTCCCCCTCAAACAGCAACTCAATCTGTGGCAACGAGCTGGGACAGGAGGCCATCAGTCAAATAAAAGATCCAACGGCACGTTCACCGCAAGTGTTTTAAAATTCACAAAGTGTAAATGACTTTGTTTCTGAATATGTCAGTGGTTTACGTTGCAGAGATGTAGTGGCAGCTGTAGATGTGAGTGAGTCAATCCCCATAGACTCCCATGTTAAAATGTCCAACTTTACAGCAGAAATAAACATGTTTACAGCCTGGTACAAAAACAGTTTTGGTCTCTAGAGCTAATTTCCTCCTTCATGACAACTGTTTATATAACTCACCTGTCACCTCACATTTTATTAAGGCTTAAAGTTATGGAGAATTGAGGGCGTGGCCTCTTTGAGTGACAGATGGGTGAGTGTATGCTTGCCACAAACCGGTATGCACGAAGTCTCAGCTCCAGACATGCCCCTCCTCTTTGACCATATTTATATTAGCTGGGAGTTAGGGGCGGAGTCAAACACTGCCAAGATGGCAACAGAGTAGCAGCTCAATCTGAGCTTCAAAACCGCTCTTAAGAAACCTGTGGGTGACGTCACAGAGGCGACGTCCATATTTATTTACAGTCTATGCTTCAGACTGTGTTGGAAATGAACATGTGACTTCTATCATATCTGCTTTAACAGAATCTCAGTGAGAGCCAATTAACTTATACTGTATCTGATGCAGAGGATCACTCAACAGACAGCACTGTAAAGCTTAAACCTCTTTTGTCTTGACACACTGGTGTGTACGTGTGAAGCTTCAGATTTCCACAGAGGAGGTTCAGAGCAGAGTAGCAGATGAAGTTTCCCACTGACAGGATTTCATGTACTTTCTCAGTCACATTCTTTCAGTCAGGTCCTCTTATCCCCAAAGAGCCGGAGCGGCAGCAGCAGCTGAGTGGATCAATCTGAGAATTGCCCGTGAAATTCGAAGCGTTCCCAGGCTTAAATCCTTCTGATTACTTTTCACGGATACTGTGAGGATTTTACGCACCACACCGAGTGTACACAACCTCTGGCACACACCTTCCAAATATTGAGTTGCATCCCATTATGAACAGCTCTGCTGGCTGGAGTCTTCCAATGTCTTTTCAAATCACCTCTCAGTTCATCTACATCTCCCACTCAGGACCGATGCAGATGGAAGCTGAGGTCAATGAAGGATCAGATTTTTCTCTTTCTCTCACTCACTCAGTCGATTTCATTTACAGCCAAACTATCTATATAATCTAAATGTTGTGCTGTTCTCTTCTTTCAAAAGTGTGCCAAAGGCTAATATCTAAGTTTGACTGAATACTCGGTCTCTTATATGACTGATGTAACTGTTTACAACATTGTAGATACTACAGGTGTGCAGACAAATCGATTCACATTAGAAGTGAAATTCTATCTCTACAAGTTCAAAATCGATCCATAAATTCCCAAAAAATTTAATATTTAATATTTCATTTCATTCATATTTTTGAGTCTTATAATTACATGAGTTTAGCTCGTCAGTCCTATAGATGATGCTGTGTCGATTACCACCCGGATACTCCTCCTTGACATGAGCAAGAAGAAAAGTACAGTGCGAGCAATGGGAAACATAAAGGACAAAAGTAATTCAACCTGCCTCATCTTCAGTGAAGGCAAGGTCATTTCAGATTTTATAACCTCGAGGAGAAGCAGCTTGATCAGACCCATGTTATCTGCAGCTTTATATGGAAGATCTGAGCATCACTAAAGAGTCTGTCATGTAGAGAGCTAATAAAAACAAATGAAATGGTCCAAGTTGTCATATTGACATTTAAGGTGTATTGATTGATTTTCAAACATCAATCATGCATTGAGTAACACGCAGGAAAACATTCCACCTTAAAAGATGTTTGGTGCTGGTGCTGCCGAAAGCCTCTGAGCTGCTCAGTGAATTAAATGGTTAATTAGTAAAGATGAAAAGACAGAAAACAGCATTTCATTCATCATTCACTCTTCTGACAGTTTCTTTATCCATGATGCTTTTACACAGAAACATGACGGAGTCAGTCTGTTACACTTGGACAGCTTGTGCTGATGGAAATGAAAGCTAACTCAGCTGCGTTTTCATAGCCTACCCTGTTAGCTTAGCTTGACCTCTGCCTGCAGCTTATATTAGTTATAAAAAGCTATATTTTTTGGCGTTTTTGCCTTCATTCGGACAGTGCAGTGAGAGATAGACAGGAAGTTCAGGGAGAGAGATGGGATGACATGCAGCAAAGGGCTAAGGGTCAGACTCGAACACGTGGCCACTGCGTTTTGGACTAAACCTTAACCAGAACCTTACCAGGTGAGGCACCAAGGCAAGCCACCCTGCACTGCAGCTTTTTTATCTGAATGAATGTTTCCATCTAGGGCAACCACTTGTCCCGGTTTTTGCGGGATTGTTCTGTTTTTTGAGCGATGGTAAAACCTAATTTATTACCTCCTGCTGATTTTCCGTTTTCTTTTTGGTTATGATTAATCCTGTGTCTGTAAACATATGTAAACAGTCCTCAATTTGCCTTATTATCTATCAACCACCGCCCATCCACATCTTAGTGGATGCAGATGTCCTGAGCAGCGAGTTCCCGGTTCCACTCCCAGCTGGCTCTCTGTCCATGTATTTTCTGTCACTCTCTGTCCTATGAAATAGAGGCATAAAAACAATGCCACCATGAATTCAGGCAGAGAGGACTGAGGCAGGTCCCTAACATGAGTGTTAGTAAAAAAAAAAAAACATGGGGGGAGAGAGGGATGGCGAGAATTGTTTTGAATCGAACCAGAGCCCAAAAATCGAAATTGAAGCGTGAAATTTTTTGAATTGTGCACCCTAGTAGAGACTCATGAATGTTTTTCTACTACATTAATTTAACAAAGATATAAATCTGGGGACCACTGTATCATTTACAGGCAGATCTGTCACCGATTATTTCCTCACACAAACTGCAAATCCTGAAGGGCTGCTGCATTCTCATATTTGCAGTGCATTTGTTTTGATTGAAGAAACGTAAAATTAAAATAAAAGAAAATCCCATCACTTTGCAAATGTGGTGAAATGGGTCCGTGTGCCTTGTTTGCTCTGCTGTGTACAGAGGCAGGTTTCCTGAAACCCTCCATGTTCAGATGAAGGGAAACTGTAAATGTTTGTCTCTCACTCATGTTGACAGGTGAAACATGATGTTGTCATCGTTTGGGATCATCGTGTAAACACAGCTCACACATCACGTTTGTATCACAGGCCCCTGGATTTATACAAACACCAACTCAGTGTGGCTCGTGCACAGCAAAAATCACTGTCAATCAATCTGTAAATACTTCTTACTCACTGGTTTCGGTATACATATAGATCCAAGAGTTGTGTGTTCACTCAACAGTCAAGAGTATATATATATATATATATATATATATATACACACACACATACACACACATGTGTATACATATATATGTGTGTGTGGGTGTGTGTGTGTGTGTGTGTATATATACATTCATACATACTCCAAATATAGAGTTAGATTTTAACACTCTTTGAGTAAAAAAATCTACTCCAAGTCCTGACTCCTGACTGTGGCACTGTATCAGCACTGTCAAACACCTGCCATGTCACACACAACACTCACATACTCCAGTCTTTCATTTTGGTGTACACCAGTGGCGGAGAACCCGTCCGAAGAACCGGGACATTTCCCTCCATCCGCTTCTCTTTAGTCACTTCTCTCTCTAGTCTGTTGCAGTGTTGTAGTTATTTAGTGAAAGTCTTTAAATAGATGAATATTTTTGTGCTGGGGTTTGAATATTGTCATTCAGTGTGTAAGGTGTGGCCTACATTTTGAGTGTGCATGCTGTTGTTAGGTTTGATTTAAATGTTTAAAAGGAAAAACTACAGACGAAACAAATCCTGACTGACTTATCTGAAAAGCCAGGGGAGAGACCAGGCTGGCTCCTCTCACAAAATAATAAGACTTAAAACAGAGAACACACAAAGTCAAACTGTCACAGTATGTTTAGCTGTTGTGTCACACACAGGAAATAAACTCAAGCAGCGAATGTTGACAGCTGTGTCATTGGTGTTTAATGTCGACCGTCTTTATTATGTCAGTTCTCTGACTAGAGCACTGAGACCCAGCTTTGAACTCGACTCACACTCAACCTTGATGACTCAAGGCAGGACTCAGGCAGTGGGGACTCGACTTGGACTCAACCCAGACTCTTCTTTGGTGACTCAGACATGGACTCAGACTGGAACACTGGGGACTCAAGACTCGACTCAGACATCATTGCTACCCAGGCCCAGAATTTTGTCATTTTAGGGGCAAAGCCATAGGACACAAAGGCCATTGAGTGATTTGATGTTTCCCATGCAGAAATGTAATATATGACATATGTTCCTATATCAAGAGTGATGTTGCCACATGTCACCTTTAGAGTGTTATATTATCAGAGACAGAGACAGACAGAGAGAGAGAGAGAGATGATGCTGGAGGAGAGAGAGAACTAGTTAGTTGACAGGTACTAGTTAATTAGTTAGTTGCAATCACTGCTGCAGTGACGCTTTTAGAGCAACCTTGAGATTCTGACAGTAAGACACAAAGGCCATGGTGGTCGTAGCCAAATCCGGCAAGGTTGGATGGTGGATCCAGGTGGGCGGGGCTTGGGGCATGGCTGATGACGAGGGGCTCCATCTATTGTTACAGTTTCTATCATTCTGATTGAAGCTGTGTGACAAATACCTGCACAGTGGGCTGGAGGGTTGCAGGTCTATTTTTCTGTCAAACAATCAAAGTACTTTTTACTTGGACTGGATTTACGCTGGCTTTTCTGTCCTGATGTAATACTAAATACATGACAGCTCCTGTATTATGATATTGACTTTGCTATCAGCCTTCAAAAACCCAGCTAGTGTTCAACACCAGAGCTTTATGTTACCTGCTTTATGTTAAGCTGCCTTGTCACCCTTCATACCTGTTCAAGAGCAAGACAAGTGACACGCAAGTCTCAGCAACATGAACTCGTGCTTCATAGTCTGAGGAGTGTTTGGTTCACTGATAAGCTGATTCAGTTTGTCAGGTGGTATCACGGCTGTCGGCCTTCATGCTGCCAACTATCATCTCTCAGAATCAGTGGAGCTGTGGCAATCTCAGCTCTCACTGATCAAAGTCACCCCTCCCACCCCCTAAGGGTGGAGCAAACCTCACTCAGGCAGAGCACTACAGGCAGTGCAGGGTGCAGAGGTCAGGGAGATATGCCCCTCTTACTCATCAGGCAACTCAAGTAGTGCTCAGCCCACTGAGTGACAGATGGGGGAGACAGCAGAGTTATGTGAAGACTAACTGCTAACAAGAAAAGATAAGAAATATAGTGTATAGTGAGTTTAACTTCACTGTGTGGTTCCCCACCCTCTACAAAGAGCACACATACCAGAGCACACCTATATAACCACTATTCCTATGGTGACAACTTTACATAGATCAGTCAGCAGTTTCATCTTGTTGAGAATATGACGCATCCAGCTCAGTAATATTAGACCATAACATTGATGTAGTAGGTTGTACAGCAGCAGGTGAATGAACACAAGTAATTTGTGTTTTTAATGATTTCATTTGCATTGGAAACATCCAATCACAGGTCAAGCTAAGCTAACAGGCTAGGCTATGAAAATGTAGCTAAGCTAGCTTTCATTTCCTTCAGCACAAGCTGTCCAAGTGTAACAGACTGACTCTGTCATGTTTCTGTGTAAAAGCATCATGGATAAAGAAACTGTCAGAAGAGTGAATGATGAATGAAAGGCTGTTTTCTGTCTTTTCATCTTTACTAATTAGCCATCTAATTCACTGAGCAGCTCAGAGGCTACCGGCAGCAACCGGCATCTTTTAAGGTGGAATGTTTTCCTGCGTGTTACTCAACGTATGATTGACGTTTGAAAATCAATCAATACACCTTAAATGTCAATATGACAACTTTGACCATTTCATTTGTTTCTATCACTCTCTACATGACATGTGCATAGTGATGATCGGATCTTCAAGGTCTTAAAAATGTGGAAAAATATCAACCGATGTGAACTGCTGATATTTTATCCCAGTCAAAAAAAGTGTTGGACTGGTGGCTGCGACAGCACTACAGCTATGTTTAAAAGACATCGGAAATACTTTAGTACAATCATATACAGTCTTTGTGTTTTGTTCCATCTACTGTGAGCTTTATCTGTCAATATGGTTACACCTATATAATATAAGCAATTCAGCTAAGCTGTGTTAAATTTATCTCTGCTTGCAGTTTAAACATATTATCAAGAAATCAAACACAGTCCACATCCTGCATACAGGCAGAGGCAGAGTCAGGACAGTTTTGTGAAAACCATTCCTGCCACCTTTTAATAAATTTAATATTTCAGTAAAAACATGAATTTGTTTAATGGATGGAGCCAGACGCTTTGCTGCAATCAAATACAATACAATATTTATTTTTTGATCCATTACTGTCAGATGTTCCAGTTCATCTATCCACTCCCTGCATACAAAAATCAGTGGAGCTACTGTCCATGTTTCAGTTAAAATTAAAGCTCCATATTTTCCTCTTCTTCTGTGTTTTATTTGAAGTGTTGATCCATAAGAAGATATATTTGTGGTTTTAAGAACTAAAAACCATCTCAATGTAGTTTTACATCTCTTCTCTCAGGCTCAGCTCTAGTAACAACAGGTCGTTGAGCGAATCATAAGAGAGGAGGCTCTGAACTTATCTTCTGATTGGCTCACTGTTTTCTGAGTGATCCAATAAAAATATAGCAGATTTCAGGTAAACACTCAGAGAAACCAAATCCTGTAAGGATTGTGGGTCCAGGTGGGCGGGGTTTGGGGCGTGGTTGACGGCTTTGTTGTGACATCACAAAGTTCCAGAGGTCCCTACGACTCAGTTTCTGAATACAGGCTGTGTGCATTTCTCTGTAGACTGAGCGCTTTGATACTTTCACAGTATGAAAGTACTTTTAATGTGAGAGTTTTTGCTTGTGTTTTATGTCTTTTTTGTATTTATTGTTATTGTACAGCACTTTGGTCAACAGTGTTGTTTTAAAAAAAAATGCTTTATAAATAAAATTGAAATGGATTGAATACAGAACCTAGACCTGCTTTATAATCAAACAACACATGGACATCTACCTTTAGTCTATATGGACCTTTAATGTTTCAATCGAAGAATGAATTTGATGAAATGCCAGGAACACTTTGCTTCAGTTGAATACAATAACTATTCTACTGTCAGATGTTCCTGGCATGTGAAGATTTCCCTGTTACCAAAAAGGAAAGCTAATTTTTTATTGAACAAATGAATTTGTTCACTACACAGGAACGTCTTTGTGCAATCAAGTACAGTACAGCGACTAATTATACACTGAATACTCTCAGACAAGTGCTTCTCATTTTCAGCAGATGTTGAGTGTTAAACCTTGGTCATGATTGCATAGGAAGAGTTAATTAAAAGAACTTAATGTGTCTCTAATGGGCTGATAGAGGACTTCCTCACCTCCCCTCCAAAAATATCAGCTCAAAATCCTACGATAAGACTGTGAACCATGTCTAATAGCCTCAGCTCCTACTCTCCCCACTGAATCATCCTGCACTCTCCCACATCCTCCTCTACTCTTTCTAATTTGCTTTCATCACAAAAATCCCCCTCCGTCTTGGTTTTTAGCTTAGTCCTCTTGTTTTTCTGTTACACGTTGTTTTTAGGACCAAAGAAATGTGATGCATCTATACTTAGACCAACTACCTCCTCTGCTTTTAATGTTGCTGATGTAAGAGTTGAAACTGGTTCTTCTAAGCAGCACCAGGTGCAGTTGTTGTTCATGCCTAATGAATGACGGGATTCACGTCCATAGCTTTAGCCTTTTTATTCCTCTGCGCCAGCAACAGTCAGAGCCGGAGCCATACAGTTTTCAAGTCATCTGTCTGTCCCATTCTTGTGGACATGATATCTCAGTAACACCTTGACGGAATTTCAACATTCACTTGGACTCAAGGATGAACTTATTAGATTTTGATTGCTAAAGGTCAAAGGTCAAGGTCATAGTGCCCTCACAAAATATGATTATGTACTTGTGAATGCAATAGCTCTGTAACGCCTTGAGATTTGAGATCTTCAAATTTGGCACAAACGTTCACTTGGACTCAAGGACGAACTGATTAGACTTTGGTAGTTAAAGAAACCAGGGTCAAACAGTCAAACCAGATCCTTCAATTTGCTCCTCAATGAGAGACAACAGAGCTGTCAGGTAGGGCTCTGTTTAGAGGAGGAAGAGAGGAGGATGTTGCTAGTGTCACTCAGATGCTCTACCATGGTTAATTGGCACCGTTTAGAAACACTAATGGCTCTTCCACAACAGTGTCACATAGTGTCCATAGCAAACACTGTGCACATCATTACCTAAAATGTCTCTTCACCAAAAGCCTGGTACAAGAGATGATCATTTGTTGGTTTTTTGACACAGTGTTTGTTTTGTTGTTTTAATGAATCTATTTAGACTTAAAATGCAGGATAGCCACCATTCTACTAACATGTTAATGGGAATAAGAAGTAGGTTCAACATGGCAGCTTTTCCTCCTTGTGCTTCTGACATTGGTCAGGTACAAACTAGGTGTTCAAACCAAACACAGAGCAGCAGAGTTCTCTTTCAAAAACTGGTCCACGGTATAAAAAAGGTTGGGGACAGCTGCCAGTGAGAGTAAAGAACGAGCAGTTGCAGGGGGGGGGGGGGGGGGAGTATACTGCAAGAATATTAATTTTATCAATCCAACAGAGCCATAACTCATCACTCTCTCACTCTACTGCTCTGAGTTGCTCTCACGCTGTTTCTAATGCCTCATTAATGTCAGGCTTTTAATGTTTAGAAGTAGGACGTATTAAGTTTTATTGACATTAGCTTAATGTTGCATAAACAAACAGCTAAGTTGAAGTAAGTGGAAATAATTGGTGAATTGCTCTCATGGAGTCACAGCTGTAGAAGTTAAGAGCTGCACTGTCAGTGTTAGGTAGTTTAAACTATGTTGGTTGATAAGAAATGCCAGGACAGAAATGTAAAAACAAACTGAAGTGAAAGCAGTTCCAGAAATATGGAGGGTTCTTACCATATGACAGAATTAATATAACTATAAGCTTATATAAGTGTCTTTCAATTGAAGACATTGTTGATTTTCCAGTGCTAAATCATGGCTACTATTTGAGAATTGAGTGTAGGCCACTCTCCAGACATGTTTTAAACTCTGTAAAAATCCTCTGCTATGATTTATATTTTGTTCAACATGATTTTCACATGTAAAAAGTAAAAAAAAAATAAAAAATCAAAAACTGGGTCTGAAGCTTATCTACTCTTACTTCCTGACTGATATATCTGAATTAGGGTTTATGCCCCACCCACCACCTGCCACATATTTGAGCCTCAGTTGAGACCAGAACCAGAGACTAGCAGACATATCAGAACAGTTAGCATAGTTAGCATCTTTTATTTGTTTATGTTGTTTGTTAGCTTGTGGCTGACACAGTGTTCGTGGTTGTGCTACACTAACTCTCTCTCTACTGACAAGTTTTCAGGTTTATTTAGCCCCGCCCCCTGTCCCTTCAAGTTGACAGGATTGATTCCTTAGGTTTGTGACGATGAAACCCTGGCTGTCTGAATCTGTTTTAATGGTTGGTTCACTGCAGTTCAAGGTGGAAACCCTCAGTCATGGTGTTGATGATTATTTCACTCATCATATGTCTTGTATTAGATAAAAACATAATTTGGATGTTAACGAGGTTAAACACTTGATTTTCATTGGAGGGTGTCTTTAAAGACACTAGCTCTAACTTGCTGTTATGGCTTAGGACCTACATGAATGTGAATGCACAGAATAGGGTTTAACACGCTGATGTGAAATCAGGACTGCAGTGTGGGAGCAGCCGTGTACAGCAGCTTAGGACCCTGTGGACCAGATCACAGAGGCAGCTTGGCATAGCAGCAGATGTGTTCTCCCTCTTCGGGGACCACCATATGGAAACGCTGTGTGTGTCTGCCTGGCGTGATCACCGTACACAGTACAGCTAAATCACTAACACTGCTCTCTTCGTAGCTGTTAGCTCTGAAAAGTTAATAACTCAGACCATTTTACAGTCTGCCGACTACCAAGGCAGTGAGAACAACACAAAAACACATGTTACATAGTGACTTCAACTATGTTTTGTGTGTGTGTGTGTGTGTGTGTGTGTGTGTGTGTGTGTGTGTGTGTGTGTGTGTGTGTGTGTGTGTGTGTGGAAGGTAGATATTTAGAAATGCTTTTTTACTCCAAGCTTCTGAGTGAGTGTCTGATTGACAGCTGAACAGACGAGGGCACAGAGACAGTGTAAATTACAGTGGCCCTGAGAGCTCAACACTCTGCAGTCTAAGAAAACAAATGCAAAAAGACAAAACACAAACACATTCAGAAAACATCGTCACCACTTTGACAACACATGAGCTGCAAATAGTCACAACAGGTTAGGACTACGAGCCAGGTTTATAAAGCTCAGAGTGAGCTGCTCCACCGTCATCATCTTGGCAGTGTCCGCCCCTAACTCCCAGCTTATCAAACAGATGACAGCAACATAAATATTCATGAATAAAATCAGCTTTGATGAAAGAAGTTTTCTAAAACCTTTGATAAAAAGGAAATTTGGAGGTTGCTCTAGAATGATTGGATTTTATTACTGAGAGGGTCAAGGTCGGATTTCTTGAGAAATGGGTCAACTATTGTCATGTTTAAGGCTGGAGGGAAACTGGAGTAGAGAAAGAGCTATTTACAGTGAATAAAATAGCGAGGCCCACGCTGTTAAAAAGCTGCTGAAGAAATGTATTATATCTAAAAGACTTGAAAAGGATTTGAGACCATGAGCTGTGCTCCTTAAAGTGCACAGTGAAACAGCCTTGAACCAACTGCGAAGGGCTGAGGCGGTCATGTTGTACAGAATGGTCTTTGGTTATTTAACGGATCTGGAGTTTTGTAGGTGGTGGATTCATCACAGAATTGATTGTATTTAAAGGTAATCTGAACAATCAGCTCGTCCCTCTGTTTTCTTTCAGCTCATCTACATTTTCTGCGTATTTGTGTGGTGTATTCATTTAACCAGAGTATCTTAGGAGAAGGTTTTATTTTTCTGATTTTGGCAGGAACTATAGAATCCAACACTGCAAGGATTAAAGTGATTTAGTAATTTCTCAGTGGTAGAACAAGATATTTGCCTCATGAAAGTCTTTGGCAGAGTCATGATTGAGGATTCAGGTACAAACAGTAGACAATACTGGAGCAGGAGGAGAAAGCAGGACCTTATAATAATAATACTAGTATACTATATTATACTTTACTATGTAATTTATTTATGTAAGTTCATTAAAACAACATAAATGTTAAAAATTCTTAATTTCTCATTCATTTTAAACAATCTATTTTCACATTCTGGGAAAGTGGTCTCAGAATTTTGGCCCCTACTTTTTATGATATCAACATATACTGACAGGCTGTGGGATGGATCTATATTTTTGTAACATACTGTATGTCTACAATATAAGCATCCTGGGAAAAGAAGAGACACCAGGGGGACAACTTTTATTTAGAGGGACACAATCGACCTGATTCAACTAGGTCTCAGTAGTCATGAAAAAATCTAACTGGTTTATCATAACAAAGTCTTGGCAGAAAGACAGTGATCTGATATGTAACACGTTAAACCAGACTGTTGGTGATTAAAGATTCAGCAGAAGTGTCTAGTTAGTCAAGAGGAGACACCACAGGCTTCACACTGATAGGATTATTAAGGCTGTGTTTAAAATACAGGGAGAGACCTGATGGCTGCTACATGATGACATTATAACTGAAGACAAAATTTCAGCCTCTAATCTACTTGGGATCAGGCCATCAGAACTATAGAAGGCACCATGCAGCCAGAGAAGATCAAATGTATACATGTTTGGGTTTTTCTGCTTGGTTTCCAAAAGGTTTTCACTCTCTCTCTCTCTCTCTCTCTCTCTCACTCACTCTCTCACACACACACACACACACACGTACATCCTCCTCCCTTGCTCCTTTAATCATCCAAGTGAATCAGCAAATGTGGCGGCTGCAGTTGTGCTCACCCTGCAGGGCGATACTCCCATATCACATTTGCTCTCATTCTGTGAAGGCAGTGATACATGAATCAGAGTGGCTTTAATCAGCGTTATCATTACTGTCCAAAACAGATACATCATTACCGCAGGTATCCTTGGGATATTCTCATCTCATCTGTTTCCCAGACCAGAACCAGAACAACAGAGGGTGTTATCAGGATTAACAAACCTCAGTCTCCCTGCTCCTTGTCTCTGGGGCTGGACCAAACTGTTAGTTTAAAATCTTTTATTTACTGTGTGTCTGTGAATTTGGCATCAAAGGCACCACTTAGATTTTGTTCTACAGTAACATTTGATTAACTACGGTGGAATGAGTACAATGTCCTTGTGTACATTATTTTTTCTGCAGAATGGTTTGTATGACATGATGAAGGGCTCTCTTTGTTCATCACATCAGTGTTTGAATACATTCAATTTTCACCATTATCTAAAGCTATCATAGCCATACCATACACATCATATTCTTTTCATTTGTACGTCAACTGTTTATTGTTTTTATTGTCATTTACATGTCTGTCCATTATATGTGCCCTTCATGACACACTTGTTTTTGTTATGCAAAGTCACTAACAAAGAGCAAAAAAAAAAAAAAAACAAAGAAAGGGAAGGAAGTCAAAGTGTGAAATATGGTTCATAAAACAGGCTTGAAAGTGCTTTGTCTTCCTGCGTTAGTAGCTTTTTGTGCCTTTAACTGTGGGGCTGTGTCTCTGGAAACAGCTGTATATACACCACTGTTCCATCTGTGAGCTGGGATCAGTGTTTGATGCAAGTGATGATGTGTAGCTGTAGGATTCTGGGACATTCATTTATATTTAAGTCCCGCACTCACAGCTTTAAAGCCGTTGAACTGAAGATGTGTTGAGTTTGTTTATAACAAAAACAGTTGAGACTAAGATGTGAAATGGAGTTAACAAAAAACAGGAAAAAGAGAAACTCAAGCTTAACTTTTTATTTCATTAGTCCAAAATTAAGCACTTTATTTTGATGTGCATATTTTTCTCAAGTTTTGTTTTCTGTCATGTTGTTATTAGTTATTGAATCCCTTATTAAATGAGAAAAGAACATTTAATCATTAGAGTTATTATTTATAATCCCTCCAGGCCCCATGAGAGTTATGTGGTGAAAGTTTCAGGTGAGGTGTAGACCCCTGAGAAGTCACACACCCACCTGCAGGTGGTGCTGGAAACTAGGCCAGTAACTCACACTTTGAACATCACATGTTCTTAAACCATACGTGCATGTGTTCCCTCATGAAATAGGCCACGCTCATTTCAGCCTGTACCTTTTTCGCCAAAATGAAATCTTCAAAATCTACTTTCTTGAATTCCACCTGGCTATAAGTCTGATCAGCAAGAAATTTTGCATATAAAACATAAAGGAACAACGTCCTGTTGGTTACACTCCTCCAACCTGAACAACCACACATCGTTTTTTTCAACCCTCTGATACAAACCATAATAGTGAAACAGTGCCCCTACGGCGGCATGCGTACCAGATTTCAATTGTCATGGTTACCATAATAAACATGTGGACTGTACAGAGAGTGGTGTACCTACCTTTGTCACCATGGTTACTATAATAACAGTCGTGGCTTGGTTAGGTTTAGGAAAATATCGTGATTTGGGTTAAAATAAGAACTTCCTCAATATTAGACGATCTTTGTCGTCATAGTTATGATAATAACAACATGATTAACTTTATTGAACAGTCATGGATAATAGAAACAACATAAACCTTTGGTTTCACATGGGAATGAAACACCGCTCTCCTGTGTCATATTCATCCATCCACCACAACCTCCTCCTTTGTCTCTCTTTATTACTACGTCACCGCACTTTTCCCTTTGCTCCTGTCATCATTACTATGACGACTAGATGTCGCCTAGCAACATACCTAACTATGAGTCATAATAACCTGCTGCACAGACAACCTATGGGCTTGTTTTTTTACAGGACGGTCTCCACATATCTATTAACACAAAAGTTTGTTGAAGCTTCATTGAGGCTCTGTGCAAAATTTGGCGTCATCAGATCCGTTTGCGTCGCCTCAGCAGGCTGCAGGGTGTGGACACCAGTTTGTCAACACCACACATTTGTATGTGAATGATACGAATGATAGAGTCTTTGTGCCATTTTCATGCGTTTTGTACCTCCTGTTGTTCCCATCATGTTTCAGTGTTAACAGGAAACTGTGAGCCCCATTTTTAGCAAATCTACACCATGAAGCACAATAGTATGTTCTGGCAGTACCGGAGGGTGCAGTTTCAAGACTGTATTTTTAGGACCCTAGATTGCAAAAGCTGCCACAAAGGGTTATTCCATCCAAATAATACTTTCTTTCTTGTAGTTGTGAAGAGTTGCATCTTGGGCAAATTGTCTCAATTGTATAATTATCAGATGAAATAAAGATGGAATCATATGCTACAGCCTTTGCAGTCACTAGATCTTGACCAGATATAGATATAACTTTTATATAATAATGAACAATAAAAATAACAAGGAAAGTGAACAATGCTGGTAAGTGTGTGACCGACACACCGACAAGAGGTGGCGAACACATGAAAGAACCTCAATGACTCCTGAGAGAGAGAGAGAGAGAGAGAGAGAGAGAGAGAGAGCAGAGATACATTATAATATTATTATAAATATGGTAGATGATTGAAAATAATTAAGTAATGAGTTCTTTACTCTTCATATAAGAGCTGTTATACTCACACTTAGATTGTCGTCCATCTTCTTACTGAAACACAGTCCTGTTGTCCACTTCCTTAGGTGGCAGTGTCGTGAAAAACTAGGGTCCTGAAACTGCAGCCTCTGGTTCTGCAGGAACACCGTACTCCCATGAAGAGCTGCTGCTTTATGTATGTATGGATGTACATACAGTAATTACTGTTGATACTGTGAAAAACATCTAAACATGGTGACTATGAGACCACATGTGAAGGAGCTTCCCAGTGATCACTGAATCCTGGAGATACTGGTGTTAATGCAGAGACTGAGTCATGATGAGTCCAGCGGTATGTACATGATGTGTGTGTATCCCGGTTTGATCAGATAAAATATAATATACTTCACAAAAACTGAAAAGCATGTAAGACACATTGTAGTATCACAAGTGAAGGATGTGCATGTAAAAAAAAAAAGGTCGATTCAAAATCCAGTCATATGTCAGGAGCTTGAAACAATGCAGAGTGCATCACATGTCTTCCCCTGGTGAGCCTCAACTGCAGTGAAAACAAAGATTATCACACCTGACTAATATTTTCACCAGTTTTATATCTGAAAAAACTAAACCGCTGAGCAACTTGTCAAGGTGGAGGCTTTTCGGTCACGTATGGGGAGGAAGGAGTGTAATCCCTCCATCTTAATGCAAGCAGCGTGTCCAAGCAGAGACAGAAGACAAGTGGGAGAGCAGAAGGATAAACGCTTGCTGCACTGGAGGAGGCATTGAGACGGAACAAAGGACAGACCCACCAGCTCTCCCACTCCATCTCTATCTCTGCCTTTTCTCTTTCTTTCTCATACGTGTACACAGACACATACACTCATATCTGTTTCACCTGGGCAGTCTCTCATTGCTGCCTCTGTGTAGGCATGAAAATCACATGTAGTTGTAAAGGTGTTCAAAGGCCATTCCCCCCGGTGATATCTAATGGGATTCAGACACAGAGGAAGGAAGATGACTAAAGGCAGGAGGAAGAAGAGTTGCTGGGGAGTGAAAGTGATCAAATTGGCACATGTGTTTCCATCAAGGCACATTGATACACATATCAAGACACTTCAAGACAATTCAGAACACACTGAATGTGGGGCGGAACAATTCATCGAAATATTATCAATATTGCAATTCACCCAAGTGGAATATTCAAATTACAGGAGCTGGATTTTTTTCATAAAACTGTATCAGAACCAAGCTGCAACCTCCAAGGCTGAAAAATGAAGCCAACACTGAAGAACCAAAACCTGCAGTTCCTCTAATGACCACTAGAGTCCGGCTCCAACAGTGAGTCAGTCCCCATAGACTCCCATGTTAAAATGTCCAACTTTACAGCAGAAATAAACATGTTTACAGCCTGGTACAAAAACTGTTTTGGTCTCTGGAGCTAATTTCCTCCTTCATGACACCTGTTTATATAACTCACCTGTTTACATTTTATTAAGGCTTAACATTCTGCATAATTGAGGGTGTGGCCTCTTCGAGTGACAGGTGGGTGAGTGTATGCTTGCACAAACCGGTATGCACGAAGTCTCAGCTCCACACACGCTCTTTGACCATTTTTGTATGAGCTCAACACACAGCATCAAACAGACAAAACACAAACAAATTCAGAAAACATCTTCATCAGTTTGACAGCACATGAGCTACAAATACTCACAACACAACACAAGTGTTTCCAGGGGACACTAAAAAGTGATGAACCAGTTGTTGATGCTCTTGTTGTTCAGTGCTTTTAACTTCAAAAGTCAAAATGCTCATTGAACATGTGTTGTCAAACTGTTGAAGATGTTTTCTGAAGTTGTTTGTGTTTTGTCTGTTTGCATGTGTCTTCTTAAGTGGCAGTGGGCTGAGCTCTCAGGGCCACCGTACTATCTGTCTACACTGAGTCTAATAATAATTATCCATCGTTGATGAGCATCAGAAGAATGAGGACTTGTAACTGGAAAAGCAGTCATGTGACCTTTGTTCACCCTCAGAGAGAGAGGGAGAGAGAGCACTGGATACCTGCCGCCCTTCACCTGATGCTCTCTTAACTTGTTGCCATAATTACAGCCTACATAAGGTTTCTGCTATGACTATATAGTACACATGTAGCTTCCATTTTCTCCTGTAATAACAAGCAATTGCTCAAATGGTATGGTAACGATTACGATCTGGATCATTTTCTTCCACCTTTTTTTTCCAAATGTATAGCTAGTCTAGGACCTGTTACATCAACAGACAGGGTTAGCCTGCAACATCAGCGGTCTGGTGGTTTGTGTGAGGGTGGCCTGGGATGGAGTCTATCCATTAAGGTCAGAATTTTAATTTGAAAAAGCTTAATTAATCCCTCTCAAGGTAATTACTTACACAGAGGAACACAAAAACATACACCAACAGACAAATGTTAATAAGTGACAGTAATGAACAATAAAAGTTTAAAAGTCGAGTGCAAATGAAGGAGCAAGTTTGAATGGCGGTTAGTTTTCACAAGCAGGTGAAACATAATGATGCCCAGATGGCAACAGAGACAATTCACTGACAGGAACATGTGCAGAAGAAGCCAAGCTGCTTCTAAACTAAGACTACATTAAAGAAAAAAGTTTCACACAGACCAACACTCAATACAAGACAAAACAAGCTTCTGTCAGGTCACAACGTGAGGTAACGTGAGCACCTGGAAGCTCTGTTTGTCTCATGCTTCAGTTTATGACACTCCCATCAGCCTCGGCTGTACTGTGTTCAGTAAGAAACACATAGTGCAGCTAAAAGTGCTAACACAACAAAATAAGACGACGACCAGTGTTAACATTTCCAACCACTCCTCTAACCTGAACAACCACACAGCCCTCTGATACGACCCACAGGAGTGTCTCCTGAAATACTGCCCCTACAGTGGCAGGTGTACTGGACCTCAGTTGTCATTACATTAGTATTGGTACAATAATAAATACATGGACTGTACAGACAGTGGCATACCTACCTTTGTCGCCGTGGTTACTATAATAACGGTCATGGTTTTCTTAGGTTTAGGAAAATATCATGATTTGGGTTAGAATAAGTACTTCCTCAACATTAAACGATCTTTGTTGTCATGGTTACAATATAAACAGCTACTTTCACATCGGAATTGAACACCACTCTCCTGTGTCATATTCATCCATCCACCACAATGTCCTCCTGACGTGAACTTTGTCTCTCTTTATACTACGTCATCGCATTTTCCCTTTGCTCCTGTTGTAATTACTACGACCACTAGATGTCGCCTAGCAACAAAACGTAACTATGATCATAATAACCTGCTGCACAGACAACCTATGGACTTGTTTTGTACAGTCTCATTATTTGTGCTAAACATCAGCATGTTTTTTACATGTTACATTGTTAGCATGTTAGCATGCTGAAATTAGAACTGCCGTGTCTAAGTACATAAGTACTTTTTTAATTGCTGTTATATTACTATCAATGAAACTCAACACTTCTTTAAAATGTTTCAAATTAAAAAACCTACCAGGAAGATGAAACATCATTGCAGGAAGTGTCGTTATTGGTGTGTATTATTACAAATAGAAATGACCATGAAAATCAAACCTGAGATGTAATTAGCCGTAATGATCCTGGTTCCTGAGTGGGTTCGCTTCTGTCCTGCACCATGTAACTGTCTTGTAGTTCGTTAGCACCAATAAGTCTGGTCACAGTCCATGTGGAGCACACAGTACACACAGTATTCAGTGAATCACAGCCTTACAAAGATTTATTTCCATCTTACAGCCCAAATCTTTGCAGTACCCCACTGATGGGACCTGACTGATCCCAGTGGCAGCTGTCTCTACCAGTATGCACACAAGCTGAAGATAATTGTTGATCATTGCTGAGGGAGCCATTATTTTTCTCATTTGGCCTCACAGCAGAGCAGCATGAGTCACTATTTGAGTCAGGGAGGGGGGTTGGTGTGACTGAGACACCTGGAGAAATCAAACAGGGATTCGAGGCCTGCATGCAGACTGCCTCGGCAGAAATCTGATGCCTTCAGAACTAATGGATGGATCTGCACAGGCGAGACGCAGAGAGCCTACACAATGTACTTATTTAACCAACATCTCATTTATTATTATTTCATTTTTATGTCTCTGTGCTGACATTCACTAGAACTCAAGGATGAACTGATTAGATTTTGGTGATCAAAGGTCAAAGGTCAAGGTCAATGTGACCTCACAAAACACTTTTTAGCCATTACTCAAGACTTCACACAGAAAATATGACAAACTTTCACACAAATGGTTCATATGTCATATGACTGGATAAACAGGGATGTAACCCTGGAGGAGGCAGACAACCATGAGGAGGTCATTCTAGTACCTACTCTAGTAATTATACCTAAACTCTTCATTCATCTAATTGCAATATCTTTTGTTTATTATGAATTAAAGGGCAGTAATATTGATTTTTTTTATGGAGTTTAGCGTTCCATGGTGGTGTAGAGGAAATAGAATACCTACAGTGACATCTCTCCATGAATTTAGTTTGTCTCCAATAGTTGTGACAGTAGTAGTTGTCATGGTAGCAGCTTTCTTTTTTTAGATTTACTATACTGAGTGCCTCAGATTGTGCTAATCAAATCTTAATTGAGCATATTTACTGTTCAGCTTTACTGTGAGGGGGAAGACTCATGCATACATGTCACAATAGATTGGTTTTAGTTGAGCAGCATTACTCAAAAATAAGCCTATAGTTTCATGGCAGTGATGCTCAGTATCGTTGCAGCTGGGGGGTGTTTTCTCATTTGCAGTGCTACACATCTCCAGGCTGAGGGTGGATGTCACAGTGAGTGCGAGCAGGTACACTCGCGACTGAACTGAAATGTAGACACAAGGCAGGCTGATGAAGTTCAGTAATTTATTAAACAAAGTCAAACAAAATGCTTATGAGAAGGTGAGGCAGGCAGAGGGCGTAAACAGTGAAGGCAGCAGGCAAACACAGGCAGACATCCAAACTCCAACAACAAAGAAAGGCACAATGTCCAAACACAGGTGAAGCAGGAAAAACATTAGGCACAAAGACAGGAAGCACAGAAACCTATGGCAACTGAAAGAGCAAGAGACGAGGCACATAGACTCACCAATGAGAAAGGAAGGACAGGAAGTAAAACTACAGATGCATAAGAAAAGTCAATTCAGAATAAAACAAGAAATAAAAGCAGAGACTCTGGGTAGGAAGTCACACAAATGGGCAGATCATGACAGTGGACATGTTGTCAGTATTCTGCTTATCGTGTTCAGCTTTTTTATTTGTCAGAAAGTCCCAATGTCTTGTATTTCATAATCTGGATCATTTTCCTCCCATATGAACATAGTGACCAAATATATAGCTAGTTTGTTACCTGTTACATCATCAACCGGGGTTAGCCTGCAACACCAGCGGTCTGGTGGTTTCCATGAGAGTGGTCTGGGATGGAGTCAAACTCCCAGCTTGAATGTTTCAGTCCATCCCTGCATCAGACTACAGTGCTTTCAGGTCACTTCTACTATTTTAACGGCAGAGGAAACGGTCACTCTGCCAGACTGTACTGCCACGACGGAGTATTAGGGTCACATTGAGGAAAAAGGAAATCTGAAATTGTGAGAAGAAAGTCATAATATTAAAAGAATAAAGTCGTAATATTTCGAGAGAAAAAAGAACACTTTTATGAATATTACATCAACCAATCAAACGGGTGAAAGGACAGTCAGTTGCAGCCTGAGCTGCTTCTGGCAGCTTCTGTTTGTCTGTTTAACAACAGATTAGACTCAGTTTCTTCACAGTCTTTTCAATGTCCTGATGCTGACGATGACGATGACGATGACGATGACGATGACGATGATGATGATGAGCCAAAAGATGAAGTTTCTCCTTATTTGTGAAAGTTCACGGGATGCTCTATGTTCCTCATTTTAAAGCTTCTGGTATTTCCCTCTAAAACAACACAAAACCTAAAACTTTATTCTCATAATGACGTTTTTTTCTTGAAATATTATGATTTTATTCTCAAAATTACAACTTTGTTCTCATAATATTATGATTTTTTTCTTGTAATATTATGACTTTTTTCTTCTAAAAAAATTTTTATTTAATTTTTTTTTTTTATTCTCGAAATTTCATATTTTGTTTTCCTCAATGTGGCCCTAATATTCCATTGTAGTACTGCAGATCCTGAACTCTGGACTGCAGAGAAATGTCCAACATCTGAGAAAATGGCAACATCATGAAACAGTCTAGCACACTGAACTGGATTCCTGTCTGACACAAGTGGAGGGAAGGATTCAGCACACGCAACTGAGAAATACTGGAAGCCAGCCAGCAGCTCATCGCCTGTGTATTAACAGGCTGTCCAGCTCACACATCTCAGTCTGTTCACACATCACCACTTTCAGTTTTCTTTTTCTGTAGCAGAGCTTTTCAGAGCTGCTGATAAATCTTTCTGTGAAGCAGAAAGAATACAACCAGGGTAGGGCTGCATGATTCATCCAAATATTATCAAAAGCACAGTAAGTGTAATATCCAAATGCAGGAGCTGCATTTTTTTTTTTTTTTTGATAAAAGGTCAAATGTGTCACAACTTACCCTCATAAATGTAATATAAATTCATAATGGTGCTACGGAGATGTCCAGGCCTACAAATCATATTCTAGAGATGTAAGGGAACAAATGCCCACAAAATGTTTTATATTTTTTCCTGTGAAAATTAAATGCAAAAATGACATTCCGACTAAAATCATGGCTCATATAGCAAAAAAAATTATCGCATTATGATTTTTTTTTTTTTGCACATCGTTCAGCCATAAATCAGGTGAAATAAAATAATGGAAATTATCTTTCTTCCTAAATCGCATGGAGCAAGTGCATTTAGGGCATTTGTGTGAAACACAACAGTTAGTTTCTGTTTGTGGTAAGTTGATCACATATCATGACTGACCAGTGAGCCCAGTCCTGACCATAGAGTCCATTCCACACAGTCAGCAGCTCTGTACGTCCTGAGTGAATCAACGCTCTCAGCACAGCTCTGCAAATAAGCAAAGGCACAAATCACAACATTAAACTTCTTTTATGTTATATTATGAATTATAATATAATGAATCTTCAGTTCATTGTGAATCTGTGGTTAAATGTAGTTTAGGTGATGATTGGGAAACACTGTGGTGGATTGATTTTGGAAAAAGGCCAAAAATAAAAGATTAATGTCGTGTTTTCTTTCACTGCTGACTTAAAATAAAGGCTGTGGATGGTAATCTGAGTAAGTGAGGACAGTAAACCCTGCCCATGTGTTTCCCAGCTTCAGTGTGTGGGCCCAGAACATGTCTTCATCATTATGAGTGGAGGTTTGAAACGAACAGTATCGTGGCATTTTAGTGCCATGTAGTCGACGTTTCCGTGGCTAACTATACCCGCTGGTCACACCCTCAGTCTGCACTGCTTTCATTACACCAATAACTTCTGTGACAGTGGAGAGCAACAAATTACAGAGTGTTTATGAGTGAACAGTGTATGCTCCAGACAATTTGTGCCTTTTCGAACTCATCTCTTTCGCCTTGTGTTTGTCACAGATGCGTTCAGAGAGACCGTAGTTCCCCCTGAGGAGAAAGAGCACTTTATGGGGCTATTGACTGAGCAAAAGTAAAGAGGAGAAATATCCAGCCTTATTAATATTTCATTGTGCTTTAATTGCTCTCATTACCTTAAGATTACTCTGGGTTCTGTTGATAGATTTTTCAAAGGTAATTAATCCCTTTTCTTTCACAGTAAACAGCCTCACCGCAGGGCGTGGATACTCCCCTTGAACCCCCCTCATGAAGCGTCTTAACAACAGCAAACTCAACAAACAGTAAACAGTGTAAAGTGGGTCAGAAGCTGTGCATGGTTCATGGTCCACAAAAAACCGGATCCCTGCGGAGGATTGAATTCATCTCAGAATCATCTAGAAAAACCTCCCTGTTGGTTCAGTGGCAGCGCAGAGACAACTGCAGGAAACCAGTCCACTAGAGTTTATGTCAGGCCTCACTGTACTTTAATGCTGTGGCTGCTGTGTATTAAGCTCAGGCTGCAGTATACATGAAATAAGTTGGACATGTGTTAAATGAGAAAACTAAAAATAACTGTTTTCTCTTGTGGTTGGTTGAGACCAGCGTTGATTTACTGCTGAACTAATGATTGTATTATCTGCCAGTAACAGTGATAATAATAAATCCCATGGGCGATTCATCCTTAATGTTTCAAAGCCACAGATAAACACTTTGAACTATAGCTTTCTTAGTCTCTCACACAGAGCAAATCCTCCGCCTGGATCCACAATGGTTTAGTCTTTATTTATCATAGTCGTTAGTACGAAGCCTCGTTACCGATGACTTTTCTCTCTCCCTCTCTCCTGCTCTCTCTGCTCGCTGTGTCTCATGTTTAGTTATTCCTCTGCCTCCTTTAGTGATAATGATACATGGAATGAAAGTAGTTTATTTTCTGTAATGGAGGTGATGCTCAGTGTATTTGAAGCACTTCTCCTCTTCCCTGCAGTTCCTGAGCAGCTGTGAAACCAGAGCAGCTCAGTAGACTGAGGCTCAGCAGGCCAGTGACCAGTTGTGGAAATATGGTCATTCAGTCAGTCAGTCAGTTGGTCAGTCGGTCAGTCAGCGTCATTTGCGATTATAGGGCTGGTCCTAGTTTCAGGATGCTTTGTAAACAATCAAATCTGGTGGACTATTTACACTCTTGGTCCATGTGAGGTGAAGGTACATTGTTTGACCTCAGACTCTCTCTGTGATCACTTCAATATGAAGCAATGCAGGTGGATTCATCTATTAGTAAGAATGTGCTGTTGGGACGCCTTTGACCTCCCCCCACCTCTCATGTCTGGATATAAACTATATATTTCTGACAAAATTTACAAGTGATCAAATTAATTAGAGCCTGAGGCCTTTGGAGCTTCTGGTAGTCTGGGGGAAGTCCACCTTAAAAAAAAGGTAAAACTACTGTATATATTATTGTATGTTTCATTATAACAAATCACATAATATGAATTTATCTAATCTATGTTTATCTGGCATCTTAAATCCGGTTTGGAGAGTTTATGGAAAGCTTCAGCTTTGGTCATCATCAGCTCATGAGAGGCCAAAAGAGAAAAAGATGCATGTTGTTGTGTATCTGCCTTCATGTGGGATAAAGCTGGGTCCCATTTCCTGTCAGAAAAACACTGATCTCAACAAAAAGAAATGAATTCAAGAGTCCCAAACCTATCACATAATAACAACTGAGCTATCTCCAGCAAATCCATCCACAGAGGAAGACCATGAGATCCAGATGAATGCTTCAGATAAAGCGAATAAGTGGTGGAACGACCATCTCCAAGGTGAAGAACTGAAAGACAACCGGTTCATCATGCTGTAAAGAGAATGGATCACAGTTGATACAGCAGAAACAGAGATATCATCTTTTTTATTCCACACATTCTCCTTCCTTGTCAAAACCTGGAGTCTCCTCTACCCACAATGCCGTCTGCTGACAGTTTGGTAGGACACTCATATTTTTTTATTCCTCTGCGCCGGCAACAGTCAGAGCTTATTGTTTTCAGGTTGTCCATCCGTTTCATTCTCGTGGACACGATATCTCAGTAAGACCTTGATTCAAATGTGGCACGAACTTTCACTTGGACTCAAGGATGAACTGATTAGATTTTGGTGGTCAAAGGTCAAAAGTCAAGGTCACGGTGACCTCACATTCTTGTGAATGCAATATATCAGGAATGCCCAGAGGGAACTTCATTTCTTCTGTCACACTGTGACAGATGATGTTTTTGGCCATAACTCACACTTATGACACAGTTTAACTCAAATATTAAGGATAAGGATAGGAAGGAGAAAATTAAGTGATGGCATTTCTATCCAAAATGTCAAAGGTCAACTTCACTGTGACATCATAATGTTGTAAAAACACTTCTGGCCATTATTCAACACTGTAACTCAGGAAGGAGAGACTGTGACCATATTTCCTGTAACTTATCTGATTGGTGGAGGAAACAACCATGAGCAGATGATTCTAGTTACTTTTCAAACTAGTCGTCTTCAGACCCGAGCAACTCTGACTCAGGTGACATCACCTGAGGACATTTCTCAGACTTCACACAGCTCCCTCTGGAGACACTCCCTTCAACTTTCACACTCAGGAAACATTTCAGGTGTTGCAACAAATGATCAATGCTGTCATTTTTTCTGGTGAGGTCATTAACAAACAAACCTGATAATGGAAACTCAAATGATTTATATGATGTAAATCATTCGTTTTTCTCTCCAGCCTTTCTGCTCACACTGCTAAAGCATCAGCTCAATACTGAGGCACGACTGGTAAAGGAGTAGCCCCTGTTTTGAACATCAGGACAGACACAGATCAGCATCAGCATGGCTGCTCAGACCTTACCACTCTTTGTGTTCGCCTCCTCTACGGACATCATAGTCATTAGTCTGACAGTCCTCCCTCCACATTCTGCTGCTTGGTGTGAATCTCTCCATCTGAATATGTGTGAAGCAGGGTGTTGTCATTTGCTCAGCAGTGTTTAAAAAAAGAAATGTGATCCTCTCCAACTGCGCTTGAGTGTAAGTGAGAATATTGTGTACGTGTGTGTGCCTGCCAGGCTTAAGTGTGGGTGGGTGTGGGACGAGCCTGACACACACGGATAAGAGTGAGGAGTTTGCCGTCCAGGAGCGACGTCTGAGCGAACACGACCGGGCAGTTATTATTCAAGCACTGAGTCCCGTCAGAGCGCAGAAGGCAGCAGCAGCTCGGTGAATGAGGAACAATGGGCTGACCTATAAACTCCTAATAGAGCATGTGGGATGAGACGAGCGTGAAGCGTGGTGTTCAGTGTTTCTATATTTAGAGTAAGGGTGGAGCGGAGATGATGGTGGAGTAGCAGTGGTGGTAGTATTGGTTTGAAGTGAAAGACAGATTTGTAGGTCCTCATATGATCACGTCTCAGCAGTGGTGGGTCTAGCTTGTGTGGTGCTCTGGGCGACACCCCCTTCAGCAAAATGTGATAGAAATATGCCGTCAGTGTCTGTTTTTATGTGTCGATGTGAAGAAGGTTGCAGTCTCAGAGATGTTCTTGTCTGACACAGTTTTGTGTCTGTTGGGTGGAGCAGAGGCTGACCGGACGTCTCAGGATCTGGTTCTATGGGCTGTGGATGTCTTTTGGTTCATGTGGGTTCAAAGTGCTGAAGGTGAATGTAGATTGGAGTATGTGGTGATTAATAAATACACTCAGCCAAATCATATCACTGCTCTCATTGCCCTGAAACAGCTGAGCCAATCACAGAGAAGCACGACGACAGTGTGTCTTCGTAAAATCATGTTGTTTTCTGGACGATGCAGCTCAACATGTTCACATAGCTCCTCGAAGCTGCTGCCGCTGGAGACATGTTCAGTGGTTTTCACATCGTTTCATGAAATGTGACACAACAGCAGTTTCTTTGTTTTGTATTTCAAGAACAAAACACTTTCCAACCTCATGTTTCTGCGAGGGAGCTGCAAGCTTCTCCTCACTAAACAGGTGCACAGTTCCTACACCCACGTTCACAAACACATACATGCACCCAGACACTCAGAAATCTAAGCTTACATATTTGTTTAGTGATTCTTTTTAATGTATTAATTAGCCAAGGGTGGATCCTATTTCATTAATTCAGGCATCATTTATGATTCATTTCCAGGAGATGTTTTTGTTTGCGGTGAAGTTTTGTTTGTTTTGTTCTAATTGTAATCACTCTCTCTCTCTGAGGTAATATCCGGGGGGGTCAGTACTGTGATTGAGGTGCACCCATGAAAGTGCTGTTGACAAGGGCTGCGGGGGAAAAGTCAAAATATGCTCCTCTCTAACCACATCTCCTCGACCACGTCATGAGGTTAAAGATGTGAAGGAGAATTCATTAGGACTTAGGAAAAGAATCTGACTGCACTGACACTAAGATTTTTTTAACTAACTTTATTCATAACACATGGAGGATAAATCCTCCTTTCCTACCCACAGAACAAAGCAAACAGGACTGAAATGTTGAAATAAGATGACATGAAAGAAATGTACAAGTAGAAAGAGTTGAGCCATTAAAATGATAATTCAGTAAAAATAAGGAAATGACAACAGATCAGAATAAATTATTCAGTTTATAGTTTCCTGTCATAGAAGCTTTTGACATTTCTATATGTTTGTTAAGTAGAGAAAATTCATTTTTCGGTGATTTACACAATTAGAGGGGATTTAGTGAAACAACAATTATGTATAAATGATAGTATTTTGGTTATGATGACTAACTATTACCCTAACTGGATTTAAAGAGAATGAATCTATGTTTATGGATTTGGGCTTCAGTCGATCAGACAAGGATTTCCATCAGTTCTGGATGGTCTCACAAACATAAAACAGCTGCTCTGATGTTTCTACATTTATGTGCCTCTGCTGTGGTGAAACTACTTTAACTGTTGCTGCAGCAAGGAATTGGGGGACGGCATTTCACCTTTCCTCTCATGAAGGAAGGTCCAGTGTTTCCTCTGATAAAGGAGATAAGATAGGAAGCACTGAAGCTCCTTTCCTTATCACTTAGAGAAGTGGAGCAGCTAGATATTTCTGGGTCCTTTCATTCAGTTTGGAACCTTCCTTAAAAAAAAACTTTTGAGCTGCAGCCCTGGTGTGTTCAGTCAGCCTTCCAGAAGAGAGGGGGGCAGATTGGAAAGGAGTTGGGTTGAGTCTGGTTTGTTTTGACATCTCAGTAACACGTACATATTCAAAACATGTTTTAAATATGTATAAAAACTATATATATATGTTTATATATATATAAACATATGTTTTTTTTAAAGAACTTTGTAGTTTTACATTGTACATAATGGATATACTTCCTGCAATCCTTGTTATAGGCACCACCCCTTTTTATGTCTGCACACTGGCGACAGTCGGTGAGTTGGAAGCATATTGTTTTCAGGTTGTCTGTCCGTCCATCCCTTTCTCATGGACACAATATCTCAGTGACAACTTCAGGGAACTTGAGGGAAATTTGGCACAAACATTCACTTGAACTCAAGGATTAGATTGTGGTGATCAAAGGTCAAAGGTCAAGGTCAGTGTGACCTCACAAAACACTTTTTAGCCATTACTCAAGACTTGACACAGAAATGATGACAAAGTTTCACACAAATGGTTCATATTGTATATGACTCTGGATAAACAGGGATGTAACCTAAAACTAGTCTGAGTGGAGGAGGCAGACAGCCACCAGGAGGTCATGCTAGTTTGTACTGGTAGTGGTTAATGTTGGGGCCTTTATATGATGGGTGGATGTCAGTTTGGGTTTTGGTTCTGGAGAGACAGTGGAATCCATACTGCTCTCCAATGCTGTAGCATGGCTGTGTATAATGAACAAATACAGTAAAACATAGAGCTTTGGATGCTGCATTTTTTGCTGTTGGTTGTGTGTCTCAGTGGCCACTGCCATCCTCACTTAAGACTAAAAACCTTTACAGATTCCCATCACAGATTGCTTTAAATTTTCAAGCAGAGTAACACATACATGTAATTACAGCTGTTTGATACACAGAGACAACATATTGGATAAATGTCTTTATACTGAAGCTAATGGAGTGAGGGTTTCTCCTCAGACTTGAATTAGTAGCTGGAGGTCAGTGGTTTGTGTGGATGATGGAGCTCAGTGATGAAATGTTACATATTCTGTTAACCTGTGATGAAGTTGATGATATCAGTAGCTGGGATGACTTCTGAAGATGATAAATTATGTAAAAAGAAAGGCTGTCGTAGTTGAAACTCATTGTATGAGCATCTTCTTTTCATACTTTGATTAAAAGCCTTTATTGTGTGACTGTATGTTCACAGTGGAGCAGCTCCGTGAATATTGGTACTGAAAGAGTGTAGCTTACCGCTTTGTGTTTGGAGGATAATTCCACAAACACAGCTCTGTGTGCTCTCTCAGCTCCTCTCTGACTGTGATTGGCCTCAGAGTCCAGGAGCTCAGATGTATGAGCTGAGCTGCATGCATAATGTATGTGTGTTATGAGTCGAAGAGCCAGCGACTCGCTTCTTGACAGCAGAGCAACGCATGGCCCATCAAGAGCAATGAGAAGCAGGTGAGACTGAAGAATATCAAAGGAAGAGGGTGCTCAGTATAGAGCCGAAGTTTGTGTTTTGTGTGTGTACACAGTGTGTGTGAGTGTAGCCTCAGAGGGACCAGAGAGCTGGGCTCAGTGTGTACAGTAATGGGTATTCGGACCATGTCGCGGAAACAAAGCTCGTTGTGTCCTTGAACGTCCTGCAGCTTTACTGAAGGCAAAATTTACATTTTGCAGTTTTGACATTTAGTTGATGCTCTTCTCCAGAGTTACTCACAATGAATAATCAATAGATCGAGAGTCGAGTGTGTTTCCCAAGGACAATGCTCATAGGTCAGCTGGAAGGTTTGACTGGTGTAGGAATCAAACTCTCCAATTTTCCAATAATACAATGGTCTTTTTAAACCAGTACTTTCTATAGATGGGTAACTCACAGTGTAAGGTGAAATGGTTATGCATGCAAAAGCTCTTTGCTGTTGTCGTTTATGTATTAGCTATTGAAAATGAGGGTAAACAGAACTTTATTTATATAAATATATCACATTTTATTCAAGGAGTGATGCAGTTTTCTTCCTAGAAAACACAATGCAACAAACTTATTCTGATGCACAGAATAAAATGAATATTAATGTTGGGTCACATCCAACCAACTTTAGATGTATTTTTAATTTGCTGTTGATGTTTCTGCATGCAAACTCAAAACTTCCTCAATGTGTAACTGTTGTCCTGGTGAATTCAGGATAATGGACATTTCCACCAAGGATGTAGGTTTGGTTTTAACATCGGCAGGGACACAACAACCCCGCCACCCCTCCAAAACAAAGAGGGCTTTTTAATGCTGTCAACAGAATGGTTTATTAATATATAAGATCTGTATCTACATTTAAATAAAAACTATAAACAGTAACAAATCAAAGAAATTAAACTTTAGGAAATGACTTGGTAACAGAAAAGAGAAAAAAAAGAAACAATATTTTTGCATTTTTTCATCCAACATCAACATGTTTGTATTCAGTAGATCTACCAGTGATGCAGCTCCCCTTGATTTCACATTTAAAGCCAACTCCACCTTCACCAGCTACAACAGTAAAAACTAGATCAGAGTCAAGCTGCATCCTTCAGCATCTCGAAGGGAGGAAATTCAGCCATGGAGTGATCCACTTGGACCGACTGCACAAATGACACAGACAGTCCAGGACCAGGATTTGAGCCGGTGGTCCTCAGTCCAGTCCACCTGTGCTCTGGTCTGGTCTCTTTCTTTGTCTGAGGCCTTTTTAGATGAAAACCTGGTTTCTTCTTCAGTGGAGGAAATTCTGAAGGTCACTCTCACCTGAACGCTGGCCTGCACTGAGCCATCTCACCTGTGGGCGGAGCCTGTGTGTTTATAAAGATGGGGAGGACCAACAGTTTAAGAGGAGGGACTCACATGCACATGTACGTGCACTAACATGCACACGCTGCCGTCCTGGCCACCAAAACAAAGACCAGAGACACTCAACACACACAGAGGGGGTGTGGCTTTGTTCTCTGGTCAGGACGCCATGACAACACTATATCTTTACAGAGAAAACAGTTGTTAACTGCTGTATTTTTGTTTAAAATCTAATTTACGGAGAGTTAAAAAAAAACAACCAAAGTTGAAGTAATTGGAATTAATTGGTGAATACAAAATATTTCTATCTATAATATTTTGTTTTGTTAACAGTGTAGTTGAAACAGTGTAGCAGGGTCAGAAGGGGACAGTCAGAGGGGGACACTGACAGACTGCTGTCAGTGTAGCCTGTTATTTCTCTCAGTATTGTTCCGGGAGAGGCTTGACCATGGAGGTCGGTGGTCTGAGGCACCATGACCTGTAGTCACAGAGGGGACGGCGGGAGGTCAGAGGCTGCTGCTGCACCACAGGAGCAGGAGAGGCTGTTCAGATATGAGCAGAGTGCAGTGGGCTGCTTTCTAAAAATGTTTGACTTTTGTCCTGTTTTTTTCAGTCTTTGGTACCACATTTACACAAATGACACCTCTATCAATATTACATGAAGGTCTGGAGCAGCAGAAAGCCCTGAAATTTTCCCTTGAAATATAAAGCCAATACACTTTGTTTCAATACATAGTTGAACTGCTTCTGTGTGTCTTTGTGATGATTTTGAGAAAACATTTTTTTATTTCAAAGATTTAAAGGAAAACATCAGGTTTTTGTTTGATTGACAGAAGCCTCAGATTATCATGGTCAGGTGTGGTTGTTGCTGGTTGCTCATCCCCTTAATGTTATTTCATTCCTAGTCAATCATATTTGTCCTACCATTGAAGTACTTCAAGTAACTAGCTGAAGTCAGTTGTTCCCAGTTGCAACAACACAGCGTTTTGAGTGTCATCTTCTTCACAGCGTGAGGCACTCAGGTCATGTCTTCTGTATTTTTTCCTGGGACTTTGGGAGATGAGGCGAGTTAAAAAATAATTTAGAATTTAAAGAGTTACAGCATTTTACAGGCTGGTTCAAGTTTTTTTAGAACGCCTGTCAACATAGTGACTTTCCAACCCACGAGTTCTACATTATTACATGAGTGCTCAGTACTGAGGGGTTGCACCACACTGACCTTCAACCTCAGACTCACTTGACTCACTGATCTCAACTACACGCCAGTTTCATGACAGACACTCAGGTCAGACACTGTGGAGCAGGTCAGGTCTGTCTGTCTGACTCCCAGCTAATCTAAAAATGGGCAAAGAGGAGGGGCACATGTTGAGCTGAGACTTCGGTTTGTGGCAAACATACACTCACCCACCTGTCACTCAAAGAAGCCACGCCCTCAATTATACATCATTTTAAGCCTTAATAAAATGTAAACAGGTGAGTTCTATAAACAGGTGTCATGAAGGAGGAAATTAGCTCTAGAGACCAAAACAGTTTTTGTACCAGACTGTAAACATGTTTCTTTCTGCTGTAAAGTTGGACATTTTAACATGGGAGTCTATGGGGATGGACTCACTGTTGGAGCCAGACTGTAGTGGTCATTAGAGGAACTGCAGGTTGTGCTTCTTCAGTTTTGGCTTCTTTGTAACTTAGATTACAATTTAGATCAGAATAACTGATCAGACAAATTTATGCATAAATGAAAATAATCTCAAAGGGCTCAGTCACTATTTCTTGTCACTGTAAATGTAAATACACATCCAGGCAGAAAAATCTGTTCATGCGAAACTGTTTGGTAAACAGTGCCACCTATGGGTGGTGTCTCACTATGGTCATTGTTCTAAACACAAATCTTTGACCATTATGCTATACTGATGTTGCCAGTACAGCTTCAAAGTGTTTTTCATGCCCGTGCTGCAGTAGGTGAAGTTCCTGTGTGATTGTCAGCAGAGTTTTAGAGGTATAAAATGCCATTGCTAAGCATCCTGCGTCAGTTTGAAAGAACTTCCACCCTAAAGGGAGACTCGCAGCCCTGCTGTTCTGTCAACAGGGAAGTGTCTTTGTGCTCTGAAAGCGAAGCAGCCCCATAGTACTGCTGTCACACCAAAGAGACTATTCAGAGCACTAAGCAAGAAGGTTAATTAGCCAGACAATAGAAAAGCAATTTCATGATGTCACTTCTGCTTCCAACTGAAACTATTAATCTTTTTAACAGAGCCTCCTGGAAGCTGGGTTCAGACCTGCCTAATGGAGTCACAGAGAGGGGGTGGGGGGGCAGACACACAGGCGTGAAGCAGACACTGAGCCACATCTGAACTAGCTGTGGGGGTTATTAACAAGAAAGTGACAGGGCTGTGGAATGATGGCCATTGCGGTTTGCCTCTGTTCTTTCTGTTAGTTAGCTGAATAAGCTGATCTTTACCCTGAGTGGTTCTTATGAAAACCCCTCCCTGTCACTTTTGATAAATGAGATCGTTGTTACTAGAAAAATACACGCAGCCATGTGGGACAACTTGAAATGGCACTGCAGCAGAAAGTGACATATTCCAAAGTATAATGTCCTAGAAACAGCCGTTCATACGGGGGCTGGGTGTTTGTGTTGAATTGTGATTGACACAATTATGCATGTAATTCAAAGTGTGTGTGTGTGTGTGTGTGTGTGTGTGTGTGTGTGTGTGTGTGTGTGTGTGTGTAAAAACCTAAATCCGGTCCAAAGTAGAAGTTGTTCCCATGACACCCACAGGTCTAAGATTAAAACAGCAGCATATTTACTCTACAAACAGGTTGATCAAAGAAACAAAGAACTACTAAAACAGAATAAAGGAGGTGTAACAGACCAAACAGCAACCAGCATATTTTAAAGTTACACTGGGACATTAAACACACAGTCAGTAACTTCTGTCTCTAGGGGTCTCTCAATCAAAATAATAACAAAAGACAATGTTGGGTGACATCATGAAGTAGTGTGAGATCATGGGAGTTGTTGTCTTCATCACCATCATCCTAAACTCCTCCCGATTTGGATTCCTTCAGTGTCAGTGGTTCAGGAAATCAAACAGACCTGGTTATTATAACCAAGAACTCCTACAATCCATATGAGCATGTCGGTCGTTTGTTCCTACCCTCAAATACAGAGGAGTGTTTCCTAATATAGCTCCTACTGGCGGCAGGAGCAACAAGTCCTCCAACCCTCTGATACGACCCATAGGAGTGTTTCCTGAAATAGCGCCCCTACAGCAGCATGCGTACCAGACCTCGGTTGTCATGGTTACCATAATAAACACGCGTCTGTACCGAGAGCTGTGTACCAAACGTTGCCGTGGTTACTATGATAACGGTAATGGCTTGGTTAAGTTTAGGCACAAAAACTACTTGGTTAGGTTTAGGGAAAGATCATAACTTGGGTTAAAATAAGTACTTCCTCAACATCAGACGATCTTTGCTGTCATGGTTAGAAGAATAACAACGAACGGTCATGGAACAACATAAACTACTGGTTTCACATGGGACTTGAACACCAATCTCCTGTGTCATATTCCTATGTTTTGTTGACCCATCCATCCACCAAAACCTCCTCCTAATGTGGACTTTGTATCTCTTTATACTACGTCACTGCACTTTTCCCTTTGCTCCTGTCATAATTACTACAACCACTAGATGTCGCCTAGCAACAACATGTAACTATGGGTCATAATAACCTGCTGCACTGACCTATGGGCTTGTTTTTTAAGAGGAGGACAGTCTCATTCTAAACACTGAATAAAGCATTTTAACATTTAAAGTCAGTGTTTGAGCGACGTTGTACGGAGGACAGAGACTCAGTGAAGAGTTGGAGCTGAGATTGATGCTAACCTTTGTTCTGATTGTTTCTCTGATAACTTATGAACCAGATGTTCAGCAGGTTTTTACCAGCAGCTGAATTCTCCACAGAGGTGTCCTCCTCTCCATAACAAACACACCAGGGGATTCAAACCAGTAGAAACACCCAGAAAGCAGTTTGACTTTCAAAATCAGAGATTCACCAACGCTCTTCAGTGACACAGGACAGGACGTCTCCAGCAGCTGGGAGCTGAGCTGTCTAACATTTCCTCAGCTTGTTTCTCTGATAACTTCAGATCCAGACGTCCGACGACTAAAATCCTTCATCCAAGGTGTAAAAAGTGTATGTGGCTTAAAACTAAATAAAAGTCAATGTTGAGCTCCTGTCAGACAAACACACTGACACATGATCATAGAGGATATGATGTCACTGACAGGAGACTAATGACGTGGAGCGTTACCATGATTAAAATCACAGATTTCTCTGGTTTGAGAATTGATGGAAACATTTGTGATAATGTAAGAACACAACTCAACAACAGACAGAACATAGGTATAGTTATTTTTACACATTTTACCGTAGAAAAGTTACAGATTAGAGAGGAGGCTTTGAGCCTCTCTTCTGATTGGCTGACTGAGTGATCAAATAAAAATATAGCAGATTTCAGGTAAACACTCAGAGACACCAAATCTTGCAAGGCTGGATGGTGGTTCCAGGTGGGTGGGGCTTGGGACATGACTGCTTTGTTGTGACATCACAAAGTTCCAGAAGTCCTGACAGCTGGTTTTAAGGCTCAGTTTCTGAATACAGGCTGTGAGTTCTCTGTGGACTGAGGCTTTGATACTTTCACAGTATTAATATAGAACCTAGACTTGCTTTATAATCAAACAACACATTGACATCTACCTTTAGACTATGTTGACCTTTATGCTTTTTTCAATGATAGTGATAGTTTTTCATGACCTAATAAAAGACAAGTGCAACAGCGAGGCCAGCCCTATAATCTCGAATGTTGCTGACTGACTGACTGACTGACTGACTGACTGAATTAAAAAGAAGAAATACTGGAGAATGAAGCAGCCACATGTTTCAAAATAAAGGATATATTCCAACATCCAGTAACAACCTGGCAGGTGAAATACTAAGCAAGGGGCATTGTAGCTAGGTGCTAGCTCGGGTAATATTACATTTGGCTAGTATAGCTAGCTACTAGTTGGCTGGCTGGACCACAACAGCTGGGCCTTGACTGACTGACTGACTGAAAGAAAAAGAAAGGTAGTCTGTCTCTTTTAACTTTCTCTCTGAGTGATAATTTTACAGTAAATACACCTGAAATCACAGCTCAGTCTTTGTCTTTCATTATGTGTTTGCTGATTTTGTCAGATGGCATCACAGTTATAAAATCAGGATTTGACCATAGGCGATCCAGACATAAAGGTTTTGACCTGGTCTTGTTTAAACTCATACAGTGTGTTGCCCCTTAAATTATCAGATACAAAGATGTTAAACAAACCCAGCAGACCGTCGTTCTCTCTTGTCGCCAGATAAACTACAGCTCTTCTCCACAGGTCACGCTTCCTCAGGATAACACTTAAGCTGTCTCTATTAAGTTCTGCACTCTGCGTTCATCCACTAAAGTCCAAACTCAATTCAACATCTTGCAGACTCAGCAGCCTTCTGAAGACGATAGGCAGATTTCTGCCCAAAAGCTACTTAGAGCTATTCACAAAAGCCAGCAGCAGCAAAATGCTAATCAAAGCTAGTCTGCCGTGTCTTGGAGATTAGATTGAATATCAGGGCCCTGATCCTGCTTCTGCTGCTGCTTCCTGCAGAAAAAGTGTTTCAGCACACAGACTTACACTCAAATCTCATGTCCGTGAATGTGATAAGTCTGATTGTCACATCTAAGCTGAATTCTCCTTAGCCCCAAATCCACATCGCTACAGAATATACAGAGAAAACAGAATATAAAAGTGTTTATATCATATAACCTCTTAAGCCTTCATAGTCTTTCACTGCAGACTTTTAGTAGTGCAGTGTTTAAGGTCTAAAGTTTTAATCTTCATCATTGAGAAAGAGCATGGATCATGTGACACTCAGTGTTAGCGGTTACATTTGATCATTATGGTCGCACAGAGTAAGACAGCAGCTGTCATGTAGCACATCATGTTTTCTCATGGCTGACAGGGTGGAGACAGTTGCAACAACTTAAGCAGCAGCTCAACAAGTTAAGCAGCCAAATCACAGTATGTTTGAACATTTTAGCTCAAAATAGGAAATATATTCAGCTAATTTTGTCCCATAGCAACAACAGAAACACCAATAATTGTTCGTTTTAATGCACAAAAGAAAACAAGTTATTTTGCACCCTGTCATGGTCTTATAATATATTTGCATGTTCTGTTAATCATTAGGAATAAAATAATAAATTGTTCCTATTTTGACTGAAGGTAGGTTGTTCTTTGCAAAACAAAACTGAATAACTGTTCTTTGATAAATAGCAGTTAAAAATTATTGAAATGTAATGTATTTTTAATATGTTGCCTCAGGGTTGGGGTCAGTTGCAATATCTGAATTCTTCAATTTAAATACATTTTGTGAATGATCTATTACATGTTATCATCTTTAAATGGTATGGGTCATTAGCTGATAGATGTAGGTTTAATGTATAAAAGTTTGGATGGTCTCTGAGTAACTGAGAGAAATGCAAAAAGTGTTGCAACCTTCCTCAGTCTCCCCTACTACAGCAGACAATGGAACCAGTTATTGATAAAGCATCAATTGTTGTAACTCCCCTTGCACAGGGTTGTGATGTGAACTGTTGGTGTCCATGTTTATCACCCAGTCAAGGTGTACTGGTTTCAAGTTTGCTGTGGTAAACTGATGATGCTCCGATTTTTTACAAATTTGACTTGTTTTCCAGATGAATGTGGTATTGACTGCTGCAGTGACTGTGGTTCTTTATATTTCAGTGCTGCCACTTTTTTTCGTTCCATTTTCTATTCAAACTCAGGTGCTGTCTGTGCAGACTAAACCCACCGAAATTCATGCTGAAATTAAATTTCAGCTTGCACAACACTGTCTGTGAATGTTCAGGAAATTCAATATTGACTTCAATCTTTCACAATGCTCTGGGAGTCGTATTGAAATTGTAGTTATCATGACAACACTGAGACCCACATTTCCAAGTCTATCTAGAGTAGCAGTATGGGTCTGCCTGTGTGCAGATAAGTGCTGCTGTGAGACGACTCTGCAGCCAGTCATTCCCCGTCCACCTACGGTGCACCAGTCAGGGCATGAAGGTTGGAGCCTGGCAGCCCAGGGGTCGCCACAGTGGCATCTGTCAGGAGCTGTGATGAGTGTTCACATCAAGGCCTTCCACTGATTACTGCTGTCCTGGCTGTGCTCGACATATGAGAGAGAGCCCCTGCATGGGGCTGCCGCCACGCTTCACTTGTCAGGAGAGATTTAGTTTTGCTAACTCCCTGACCTCCACATGTCCATCCTCCACAGAGCACCCTTGACTTTGACCGGATGATTTAGTAAACCCTCTCCTCAACATGCTGCTCTGCTCTGTGTGATGGAAAACACTGTTTTCCCCTGAGCTCACTCTAAATGCCTCTGCAGGTCATTTGCTCTGGACCATATTCTAGAGTTTGGGGCAAATAACTAATCAACAGCACATGAGGTGTTTGAATAACATCTACTTCAGGGTCCTTGGGGACATTTTTGTATGTTACTCTGTTGATCCAATCTGATATGATGATATGCTGTGGTTTCACTTGTCAAAAGCCTTTGATACAGTTGACCATTGTCTGCTTATTAAGACACTGTAATACTGGGTTTGATTCAGGTGCTATGCAAAATATCCAATCAGATTTTTTACCCGTAACAAAAGGTGTTCCACAAGGATCACTTCTAGGCCCAGTCTTATTTACAAACTATATCAATAATATTGTCTCTTCTCTAACTGGCTGTAATGTCCATCTTACAGAAGCCAAGGAAGGTCAAACTAAAATATGTTTTTATTCAGTTATCTCAAGACAAAAAAGCTTCTCATCCTGAGATAACGAGATATTATCAGCAGAAAAAGAGTTGTTATTCAGAGATAACTTACCAATCCTGTACTTTAACTGTACTCTTATCGGTACTTTTTGTTATTTTGTAAGAGAAAAAAAAAACAACCAAATTAAAAAGAATTAATATTGCTTTATTTTCTCATATTTACTCAATTAACAAAGAGTCACAGAGTATAAACATCTAGATATTTGACATGGTGAATCATTTACATTTAAACATCTTAAACATCTGATTTTTGTACAGAAACAGATACAACTTCCCTTTGCATTATGGGAAAAGTATAGTTGTGGCAGTGTTTCCATCAGTCCTACATTATGGTGATATTATCTACAGTCATGCTGCAACTTCCACTCTCAAACCCCTAGACTCAGTTTATCATTCTGCATCAGATTCATTAGTGGAGATCCCTCTGACACTCACCACTGTATTCTGTAGAACAAAGCTCCTCCTCTATGATGAGCAGTACCTTTTCATCCATCCATGTCCTTACTGGACATTCACCACCCTGAATAACATCTATGCTGGACTGAACCACAGGACCAGACCAAACTCACCCTTCTAACTGTCTTATGCTTCAAATCCTGTGGGTTTACTATAAACTTCTGCTTTTAGTTTTTCTCACCAAACATATGGAAGTATATACAACACACTCACCACCCATCTCCATCTCCACATCACTGCAAATGAAGGAAACCTCAATGATCTCCAAGACTTAAATTAAAAATTGAAAAAAATCATAGAGAGAGGAGTCTGGTAGACTAAGGTCCCAAGGTCCTCTTACTAACCCCTTCTGGAGCTTTAAACAACATCTCATGGTCTTCTACACAAGTACTTTGCTAAGCTGAAAATACACCACACTCATTTCCTTGATGCGGTTCCTTGTCCAAAACACATACAGAATTGAATTCAAATGAATTCATTCCTGTGCTCACACAGTCAGCCATTGGTCTAATCTTTTCCTTATGTATCCCTCCCACTATACTGAACCATCCTTCATCATCATCATCATCATCATCATCATCACAACCTTTAGCACCTCTATCATATCAGAAGTTGACAGGAATAAAAATAGATCTGATTCATCACAGATGATATTTTATAATGCAGTGGTGTGAGAGTCTGGGTGTTTGGACATGTGAGTGTGGGTACAGCCATCTGTGAGAGGATATGTGCTGTGTGCAGATGTAAATGTATGCATGCATGTGTGGGTGTGAGCCAGCAAGGGAAAGGAGGATAATCTCCTGTCTCATGTTGGAAAGCATGCTGTTTTTTTATTTCATGCTGTTTATCTGAATGTTTGTTGTTATCTGAATAATGATGCTGTATAATGAGACTGCATGAAATGATGTGCAAATTTGCACAGTGGCATTCTGAATTCATGTGGAATCTTTTGGATTTTAGGTTGATGGCTGATTTATTACACTGAGCGTCAGAGATTATCACATGTGCAGAGGTGCATCAGTAAGAATGGCAGACGTGTTGTTGTCTGTCATGCAGAGCAGGCTGGAATGAGCAGCTATCATTTTATTTGACCACTGACATAATTCACGTCATAAAAGTAATGTTTATCAGCACAGTCCCGCTGGTACAGCTACGCCTGTTCTCTAATGCTCTGTACTTGACTTATTGCACTGTATGTCCTGATCACAGGACAGCATTAATATTGAAGCATTATCTACATCTAGTGCTAGTGAAATGGATCTGGGTCACATGACTTCCTAGATAGAGACTATCCCACTGTCCCCTGGGGGTCAATGACTGACAGGTTCAATATAGAGCAAACATTCAAGACAAGCAGAAGCTGTGAATCATTGACATTGGCTGTATGTTGTTTTGAATACAGTGTCTGAGTCCAGATGTTTGTATTCCATGGCAACTGTGATTCTTTAAGAGAAGTTACAACTACATCTTGGGCACTTCCAAACTGCAACAAGCAGATTGCGTCTAGTAGTACACAGTATTATCTCAGGCAGAGCCCTGAAGCTGCTTCAGTCATGCTTCACCACCAGCTGTTTGGCTACCAGCTGATTCATAATAATCCAAATAATCTCTACAGAGCAGAGTGCAGCCATATAGCCTGACTCCTGCTGACAATCTGATGCTTCATTATCAATATTATGTTCCTGCAGTAACACAGGCTGCAGTTTCAGGACCACATTCCTAGGACCCTAATTTTTCACACCAGCTCCACCTAGTAAAGAGGACTTGAGGTTGATTTCAGGAGCGCAGTTTCAGGACTGTATTTCTAGGACCCTGGCAAAATGGCAAAAACTGCCATTAACTTTAATTTCACCTAAATACTATTTTTTGTCCAAGTACTTGTAGTTTTAAAGGATACGTAAAAGGTAAAATAAAGATGGAGTCATATGCTATGGCCTTTGTCACTAGATCTCGACCAGATATTTGAAAGGTTGGAAAGTGGAGGACACTGGAGTATGAAAGAACCTCAGTGAGTCCTGACAGAGAGAGAGAGAGAGAAAGAGACAGTGAGACAACAAGAGGGAGAGAGGGGGAGAGAGAAAGAGAGAGAAAATAGAAATAACGTGTTATTGACATTTGACTTTTCCAGACTCTTCAATAGTCACACCCCGGATTATAAAGTTGGTAGTAGGTGAGATTAATCTGTTTGTGTCCACGAAATCGCCTCATATACATTTCCTCCAGAGATTAAAGATTAGGGCAACGGGTAATAAACTAATCAGTACAGTATATACATATATTTAAAATAATGCAGTTATAAAGTGTAAAAATTACCAAAACAAAGATGTGAAAAGTCCTACAAATGTGAAACTGCTGCCTCTTGTTCTGCAGGAACACAATACTCTTCACTTATCATGTATCACCTCACATATTCCCTTTAACTCATCTCTTATCCTCTTTCTTTATTTGTGTCTCACACAGGTTCCTATGTATGACACTACCATGGACCACATCATCTATTGCCTGCTGGTCCTGGGAGCCACAGTGATGATCACCCATGCATGCCCCAAGTACTGTGTATGCCAGAATCTGTCCGAGTCCCTGGGGACATTGTGTCCTTCCAAAGGCCTTCTGTTTGTGCCTCCGGATATTGACCGCAGCACAGTGGAGCTCCGGCTGGGAGGCAACTACATCCTCCGCATCACGCAGCAGGACTTTGCCAATATGACCGACCTGGTGGACCTGACCCTCTCCAGGAACACCATCAGCTACATCCAGCCCTTCTCCTTTGGTGACTTGGAAACGCTTCGCTCGCTTCATCTGGACAACAACCGTTTAATGGAGCTCGGCCCTGATGATTTGCGAGGCTTGGTCAATCTGCAGCACCTCATCGTTAACAACAACCAACTGGGGCGCATCCATGACAAGGCCTTTGAGGACCTGGCACCTGCCTTGGAGGATCTGGATCTCTCCTACAACAACCTGTTGTCTCTGCCCTGGGACTCGGTGCGCCAGATGATTAACCTGCACCAGCTGAGTCTGGACCACAACCTACTGGACTTTATTCCAGAGGGCACCTTCATTGACCTGGAGAGGCTGGCCAGACTGGACCTGACTTCAAACCGCTTGCAAAAGCTGCCCCCGGACCCCATCTTTGCCCGCGCCCAAGACTCAATGATACTAACAACACCCTATGCTCCCCAACTGTCCCTAAGTCTAGGTGGGAACCCCCTGCACTGCAACTGTGAGATGCTTTGGCTGCGGAGGCTTGAGAGAGACGACGACCTGGAGACTTGTGCTTCCCCTCCCGCCCTAAAGGGTCGTTATTTTTGGAATGTAAAGGAGGAGGAGTTTGTGTGTCAGCCCCCTCTCATTACCCAGCACACCCACAGGATGCTGGTGCTGGAGGGCCAGACAGCCAGTCTAAGATGCGAAGCGACTGGGGACCCATCCCCCACTATCCACTGGATCTCCCCTGACGATCGACTGCTTGGCAACTCCTCCCGAACCGCGGTGTACAGCAATGGAACCCTGAGCATCACCATCACCACCTCCAAGGATTACGGCACTTTCACCTGCATTGCTGCTAATGTGGCAGGAGAGTCTACTGCATCCGTCGAGGTGTCCATTGTCCAGCTTCCCCACCTCAGCAACGGGACCGGTCAGCCAGCGCAGCCTAAGTCCCGCCTCTCTGACATCACAGGCACCACCAGGATCAGCAAGGGGGCTCCCAAGAGCCAACCAGAGAGGGCTGTGTCTGTCTCCGAGGTGACAGCTGTTTCAGCACTGGTTCAGTGGACGGTGAGCAAGTCAGCTCCCAAGGTGAAGATGTACCAGCTCCAGTACAACTGCTCTGATGATGAGGTTCTGATCTACAGGTAAACACACACACACACACGTTTTATTAGGAATTTTAACATGTCCAAAAAACACGGAAGGTTATCTGTTGATAGACAACTTCATTTAAAGCTACATGAATCAATATTTTAGAAACAAATGACTATATGTAATGTGAACAGGTCCAAACTCTGCAGCTCCCCTCAGCTCCACAGAGAGCTCCCGCTGTGATGAATCTGGTGATTGTTGTGATGACGAGAGGCAGGTAAAGGAAAGAGGCAGAGTGGCCAAGTGGTTAGGGTGTATACCATATGGGCATACCGACCCCAGCTGGTCCCTGGTCCGACTCCTGGCCGACTGGACCCCTCACTGCATGTCTTCACATTTTGCTTGTGTGGTGAAATGAAAAAAACATCTGAGTGTCCCGTTTTTTCACACATCCAAGCTGGGACACAAAAGATGTGAAACACAAATATTACAAAAACATTAACACTGGCACTGTTCTATTGAAGTGTCCCAGTAAGCCGTAACATTGATCACAGTAATCATTTATTTTACTATCGACACATGCTTCTAAAACTGAGACGTGTCTCAAAGGCCTATGAACAATTTGGCAACTGATTGAAGCTGGAGTGCTGCTTAGGGGAAATAAGGGCCAGGTGTGCAGGCAGGAGCAGCAGCAGGAACAGCAGGAGTGAACTTCCAGACAGGTTGTAGGTGTGGCAGGGTGTAGAATGACAAAAGCTTCGGAGGACGCGGTCTACAAGGCCACACCTTCCTAGACCGCGTCCTCTGACGGCTGAATAGAAATGAGACGGTCTTTGCGTCACCAGTTGTGACTTGTCACCTAGCAACCTTGTCAACATGTAACTTTTTATCACAAAAACTTTTCACAAAAAGGTTTTAAGGCCCTAGGTTTTAACAGTCGTACCATTAGCTGTTGAGCTGAGCTTGAAACACAATATTTAGATTTAAAAGTGTAATCCTCAGGCTCTCTGTCGGTGTTGTTTGCTTTCATTCAGTGTGCAATGAATCTTGGGATAGGCCGGGCCACGAAGGATCCAGCTGCTGGATCCTTCGAAGGCTGCATTTGAAGAAGCTTTTGAAATGGGACGGTGTAGTCGTGCTGCTGTGATGCAGTCTGTCCTTAAGTGCAGCCTCTGAAGGATGCAGCCCCTGAATTGGGACACAGCTAAGGACTATTAGACTGCACAAATGGGTAGAAAAAGCAAAAAGCACTATGATGAAGCTGTCACCATGACAACTCATTGTAGACAAAGTTAGAGTGGCTTGTGAAAGTAGTGAATCATTTTGTAGCATGAGAGTCTGATCATTTTCTGAAACATGACACAAAGTGATTGAGTGGATAATATATCAGATTATCTTTATTCAGCTTTTTCTGCTGCCACCAAGTGGCCAAAGAAATTCAGTTTATTCAGCTTTGATGCTAATAATTAGTCCTCACTAAAACTGCAGCAGCCTTGTTAAGTTTGGAAATTACCGTTGCCGTTGCGGTAGTGTCAACATAATTTCAGAATTTGTGCAACACTGAGAACATCTTCAGAAGTGCAGAGCACAACAAAAAAGTCAATATTCAAACTTTTGTGTTTTAGGGAAGCATCTGATCTTAAACAAAGATGCATTTTTCTGACTGATGTCTTTTGGCAGTGTGCAGTGTTAACAGAGTCACACAGCAGCACTCCCCAGTGGAATCAGTGTATTGCAGAGAATACTGTAATATTTAACACTGATGTTGTCACACCCACATCCATCCACCATCCAATGTCTGCATTGTCCATCAAATTGTGTAACAGTAGCAAAAACAACTGTTTTCCCTTGTTCAGCACCTTTTCCTCATTTGATTTCTCCCTCACTGAGCACAGTGCTGAGCTGAGCTCGATTAAGCTCGGCCGTCAGAACCTGGGGAATTTCTGTGCTCAGAAGGCGAGGGCTCCTGTCAGTCAGGCACTACTTGATGGGGATGAAACTGTATTAGCTGAGGCTTGTATTCTACCACTACAGCCTCTAAAATAAATGTGAAATCCAGTTTATTATGCCATTTAAATATCAAACTTAAAGCAAAATGTGTGAAGCTGCAGCCTCAGGACTGTGACCATGCTGTGTTTACTACATTTCCCTTCATTATGAAGCTTGTTTTTTTTCTTTATTCACCTTGATAATTATGTAGGAAGAATGTTTTTTGGTCCTATGTGTAATTATACAGCAGAAATTCAGCGAACACTAACGTGATGTAATTAATTCTATTCAGCATTAATAATTTTTGTTTATTTGCATGAAACATTTTCATTTGAAAAATATGAACATTTTGATATAACCAAGACCATTGTAACCTAATTGTAAACTAATTGGTTTCTGTGCTGTGTTGTCCGACCACCTCTAAAGGCAAAAGTGTTTATATCTGTATATCGGTCACACATGAGGGCGGGTCAAAAAGCCTGCCAGTAAATTCCCATACTGCTTATACTGGTTTTTGGTAAGCAGGACAAACCACACCTTCCTCGGTTGGCAAGGTTACAATTATGAAACACACGGACTGTACCAACACCAGCGTACCTACCTCCGTTGCCATGGCTACTATAATAACGGTAATGGCTTGGTTAGGTTTAGGAAAAGATGGTGATTTGGATTAAAATAAGTACTTCCTCAACATTAGATGGTCTTTGTTGTCATGGTTACAATATAAACTGTTGGTTTCACATCAAAATCGAACACGGCTCTCCTGTGTCATATTCATCCATCCACCACAACCTCCTCCTGACGTGGACTTTGTTGCTCTTTATACCACATCACCACACTTTTCCATTTGCTCCTGTCATAATCACTATGACCACTAGATGTCGCCTAGCAACAAAACGTAACTATGGGTCATAATAACCTGCTGCACTCCCTTGTCACAGGAGGACGGACTCGGACAAACAGTGTTGTCCTGGATGGGGTAGGATTAGCAGGGGTTCAATTTTAGAGAGTTGAATGTGAATGAATTCAGCAGCCATGGTGACCTGTTCTGTTTCCAATTGCAACAACAAAGCGTTTTATATTTGCTACTGCACTGAATCTGGGTCTTGTAGCCATGCCGGACTGACAGACCTGATTCCTTAGACACAAAGCTGGAACAATTAAAACTGGTGGACATAAAATAAATGATTGTTTCATTATCCAAGGAGACCCCCTGTGTGTCTGCCAGTGAGGAGATCATTGAGAGAAAAATCTGATATGGTAATGCAGGATGGGGATTTGGATTTCAAGCTTAGTTGTAGCTGCATATGATCTGTGGCTAACTGGGAGCTTTAACAGTAAAAGCAAAGACCTCAAACTGAACCTTGCTGAGCCCCACTGATAATATCTGTTAACGATGTGATGAATTTGAGTATGAGAGAGCTCGGAGCTGAACCAACAAGTCGTTAGTCCTAACGCAGGAACTTACCTGATCAATTAATGTAGAAGCAAAAAATGCACCAGTTCTCCAGGGATTAAAAGAGCTTTCATGCTGCCATGAGCATATGATTTTCTGCCTTAATAAGAACAGTCTCTGCACTGTGCATTGTTCTGAAAGCAGCCTGAAACGCTTCACAGATTGATTCATGAAAGCTGAGTTGAATTCACGAAAGTTGAGCAGAGACAACTCTCTGTAAAAGTTTAGATAAGAATGGAAGTTTGGAAACAGGCCTGTAGCTGCTGGGATTCAAGGGATCCAGACAACTTAATCTTTTCAGCCGTGTCCCACTGTTGTGCTCAAGAGGTAAGAGTTGTCAGCTGTTTCTTTTTCAAACACTGGTGCTGGAGGACAATGTTATCACTGCTGCAGTTTCCATGATTGGCACATTGTTACTTGAACTAAAGGTTTTATGTTGGATGGGTGAATATGAAGGCCTGAGGGCCCAGAGAACTTATTCAAAACCAGAACAGACTTTTTAAAATGTGCGTTTGTCTGCCTGAGAAGAAAATTAAATTCCTGAAAAGTGTAGCTACTATAGTCTGGGTTTGTGACAGTGGTGTGATCAGAGGTGGGTAGTGAAGCCAAATATGTGCTCAAGTAGAAGTTAGTCATCAGAATAACAACTTCAATAAAAGTATCTACTGGAAGAACCAGCTGAGTAAGTAGTATGTTAGTTTATTGACAATGTGATTGTTTTAATCACATGTGATCTCACTTGGTTAAAGATACAGAACTGAACACACACCTGCAGGGCTATGGTTAGGATTTTAAGCACACAGTGAGTAACTTCTGCCCCTAGGTGTCTCTCAAGCAAAAAGATAACAAAGATGCTGTTGGATGACGTGAAGTCATGTCAAGTACATGAAGTAGCGTGGGATCATGGGAGTTGTTGTCTTCGCCACCATTACCCTAAGCTCCTCCTGGTTTGGATTCCTTCAGTGTCAGTGGTTCAGGAAAACAAACAGACCCAGTGATTCTAACTGTTAAAAACACTGAATAAAGCAGTTTGACATTTAAAGTCAGAGTTTGAGCGACGCTGTACGGAGGACAGAGACTCAGGGAAGAGTTGGAGCTGAGATCGATGCTAACCTTTGTTCTGATTGTTTCTCTGATAACTTATGAAGCAGATGTTCAGCAGGTTTTTACCAGCAGCTGAATTCTCCACAGAGGTGTCCTCCTCTCCATAACAAACACACCAGGGGATTCAAACCAGTAGAAACACCCAGAAAGCAGTTTGACTTCAGTGACACAGGACAGGAGCTTTGAGCAGCTCTCCAGCAGCTGAGCTGTCTAACATTTCCTCAGCTTGTTTCTCTGATAACTTCAGAGTCACTGACAGGAGACCAATGACACGGAGCGTTACCATTATTAAAGTCACAGATTTCTCTGGTTTGACAATTAATGGAAACATTTGTGATAATGTAAGAACACAACTCAACAACATATAGAAGATCGGTCTAGTTGTTTTTCACACATTTTAATGTGGAAAACTTACAGATTAAAACTTTAAAATTCACTCAGCTTGACATTTTGAATTTCCTGTTGACCTTTCACGTTTCACTAGATTAGGTTTGAAGGAATTAGGTATCAGTTCAGTGGAACACAGCCCTCAGACTCAGAGGGTCTGTTGCCCTGACTATATGTGAATACACAAGACAGTGCAATGAATTATATATATAATATATATATATATATATATGATATTGTGTAAACAATAAAAACAGAATAACAGCATAATATTTTTGTATCTCTTATGAAACAGTATATGTCTGAATCGATTCTGGTAGTGTGATAGATAAATGTGCATGTGCTGTACTCCCTTCTAACGTCATTATAAATGTTCTATCTCTCATCATCTCTTATGCACAGAGAAAATAGAGTCGGTTAAATAAACTATGCATCACTGTGAAAGAGCCAGTTTTATTTGTTGATTTAATGTTATGTATTCTTGTCTAAATACTGGCTCCAGTGTGTAAATACAGATTCAAGGGGGCGATAAGATCGGAGTGTCTTTCTCAGCCCGTGCAAGTTACCTCCATTACACATGTGAAGAGGTGCCACACACTTGGTGCCAAACTCTTAATACAATGTAAAGGAAGTCCATACCTTTATACTGTAGTAAATACATAATTGTAAGTAAGAAAAGTGTAACGAGTTTTTTTACATGAATTAAACAAAAGAAAAATCAAATTGCTTCAATAGACCCTGAAGTTGGCCTCGCACAAACCTTTCAACATCTTGTGGTGAAGGTGGTTTTGTATACAAGACACACAGTCTTACCACTGGTTACCACAGTAACCAATAGAAAGCTCAGTCATCTTCATGAATGTAACAATAACCAAGGTTAAGCGCTGGTGTTAGAGTTAGACAGAATAGGCAAGTTTGATGAGGTGGGATTTGAAAACAGGAAGAGAGTCAATATTAAAAAAGTCTTGTGGAAGTGAGTTCCAGAGGGAGGGGCAACACGGCTGAAGGCCCTGAACCCCATGGTGGTCAGAGGAGGTACAGGCAGGAGGTACAGAGAGATTAATGGAGAAGGAAGATCGAAGAGTAAATTGACTGTGAAGTGACTTGAAAGTGAGAAGCAGAATCTTGAACTCAATACATTATAACTTTAACACAAAAGCCAGTATAGTTAGATGGAGGGGATACTTTTTTGTAACCAGGAGATATTCAATGGTACAGACACAGACAGAAAAGTGTCATGGCTACAACACAGCTGCAACAGTGAAGAGCAAGCAGTCAGAGGCCACAGGCCACATTTTTCTTATGTAAGCATAATCAAATTACCCAGCAGCACTTCAACGTTTAGGCTGAATCAATAGGACAGGAGACCATGTGGCACGACCTTGTCTGTATTCTGCCCAGAGAAAAAAGCCTTAAGAAATCAATAAAGATAATGAATAATTTTTCAGTGATTCTTTGCAGCTAGAGCAAGAGAATCCAGAGCCATGAAATAATGTAATGGTTGTGGACAGGAAGGATGCAGCCTGCAGTAATGATTTATTTGTTTTGTCAGGTCTGTCTTTGAACTAAGAAAATATGTAGATTATTAAAACTGTAACTGACAAATCTCTCGCAAAGCTTAAAGAAGCCTCAGCCAAGAGCCCATCTCCTCCTCCGTCTCCTCTCCCACTCTTCTCTCTCTCCGGTTTACACTCTAATTAACACTATGGCCACACGCTATCATCGGGAACTAGCAGGCCACTCCACAAATTGCCTTTTGCAGCCTGAAGAGGCGGGACAAAACTTTTATCTCCCTGTGATAAGCATGGCTATAGGTTTCTCTGGAGTTGGGCTTCAGTTCCTATGAATTAAAATGAATTAGCCAGTCTATGCAGACAACCTGAAATCAATTAGCCCCAGATACAGGAGCAAGCAGTGCACAGAAAAAACATCACTAGGCTTAAGAATTTCACTCCCAAATATCAGGCAGCCAATTATAACAGTGTAATGAAGTGTGGCTCAAGTTGTTGGAGAAGGAGAACTTTTTTTTTGGAAAACAGCTTCATTCGTTTGCGCTCTAGTGACTAATGAAGACAAAACACTGAGGTGATGGTGTTTTTGGTTCTGCACTCATCTATAATCTCTGTTGTCAGATAAATGTCCTGTTGGTGTAGAATATGACACAAGTCGACCAGAAACAATGAGCAAATGACTGTAGGGTCCAGAACTCATAAATTCAGCTCCTACATTTGTCTTCTCCAAATCAGTTGCAATTCACTGTCACTACTGTTGCCACAGCTTTAAGGTTTTGTCAGGCTTATGCACAAACTCTGCTTGGTGAGGGTTGGCGAGCAATTGTGGTTGTCAAGGTTAATCATTGTAATGGTAGGAGAAAGGAGGCAACAGCAGGCTCCCATGTTAAAGTCCTACCTTTGCTGAACCTTCCAGCTCTACCTTGTCTCTGCGAGGTTTTTTATGTTTTACGTTTGTCCAGCCGTCCATCCATCCCATTCTTGTGAACAAGATATCTCATTAACACCTTGAGGGAACTTCTTCAAATTTGGCAGAAACATTTATGATGATTACATTTTGGTGGTCAAAGGTCAAAAGTCAAAGTCACTGTGACCACAAAACATGTTGTTGCCATAACTCAAGAATTCCTACACTTATGACACAATTTAACTGAAATGTCTATAAGGATAAATTGAAGTGTTGACATTTTATAATCTAAAAGGTCAAAGGTCAACTTCACTGTGACTTCATAATGTTCTGAAAAACCAGCCAGTCCTCAGACTTGAACAACCACACTGGTCGTTTTTTTCAACCCAACCCAAAGGAGTGTCTCTTGAAATAACACAGTGGCGTACCTACTTGAATCACCATGGTTACTAAACATTAGTTGTGTAGGCACTCAGGCTGACATCCTCCTGGGATTGAATTTCCATGTTGATGTTGGGTGTGATGTAGGCCTCAGTTTGATGTTGTAGCATATCAGTCTTAACAGGCAGCTGGCTTCACACATCTGGAGCAGTGGGTTAGTCAGTTAAGCAGGCTGAGAGACAAGGTTCTTACAGGTTTTGGTTCTCTGCCATGCAAACTATATTTTATCAAATCCAAATCCTTTTGAATCAAAGTGAATTTGGTTTAGCTTTCAACTTGTGTAAATAAAGTTCTCCAACAGACTAAATCTAACAGATTCTGGTTTACAGTGAGTCTGTGTTAACGTAATTGATTATACCAGCCCTCACTTAGTTATTGTTGGTATGTCCCTGGGTCTACACCTTTTACCTGCTGAATGAGGTGGACAAAATCCACAGCTCCATTACTGGAGTCAGAGTATCGCTCCTCCTGGTCAAATATGACTCTAATACAAGTGAAAGTTGTTCAGTCAGAGTTAAAGTACTGGAGTACTTGATGTTAAAAATACTGAAGTATTCAAAAGTACGTTTATGTGAACACATTGTTGTATTGTTCCACATTTACAGAACCTGATGACTCTGAAACAACCTACTGACTGACTGACTGACTGACTGACTGACTGACTGACTGACTGTAGAACCTGTAGAATAAAAAGACTGTAGGATATGATACAAAGACTGTGACATGGACATAAAAACCCAACTGAATCAATTTAAGAAGTCATTGTTGTTTTCATTTTATTTTTTAGTCAGTGATGTAAAAAGTAGTAGTAGAAAGTAAATTAATCTTTCTTTATTTCTAAAGCTTCAAACACAGACTTCAGATCAGACCATGGTCTCTGGTGAAGAATCTTCTGCCTCATCTTTATCTAAGGTCGCCATTGTTAGGACACTGACAGGTTCAAACATGACGGACAGTGGAGGAGTGGGCTGTGATTGGTTTTCTCCTGTGATAAACACAATGTATGGTCTATCACGTTTTCAAAATAAAATAAAATTCATTCACTGAGTAAAAGCTCTGCTTCTAAGTAAGAGCACTTCATAGAAATGTAGTGGAGTCAAATTACAATATTTGTCTTTAAGTGTAGTGGAGTAAAAGTCAGAAGGTTCTAAAAAAAACTCAAGTACAGATACAGGGAAAATATACTTAAGTACAGTACTTGTCCCTGCCTGCTGATGTATAAAGTTTATAATCAAGTCCCGGTGGACTTTCAGCTGTAAAACTGAAACACTGACAAAGCTGACAACCATGTCATAGTCACACTATCACCACACATGTTACGGTTATGATGTTTTACTTTCATATACAGTTGAAACCAGAAGTTTACATACTCTGTATAAGAAGACACATAACTTTTTTTTTGTCACTGTCTGACATTAAATCAGACTAAACTTTTCCTGTTTTAGGTCACTTAGGATTACCAAAATTATTTATATTTGCTAAATGCCAGAATAATGAGAGAAAGAATTTTTTAGACAATTTTTTATTACTTTCTTCAAAGTCAGAAGTTTACATACACTAAGATTACTATGCCTTTAAACAATTTGGGAAAGCCCAGATGATGATGTCATGGCTTTGGAAGCTTGTGATAGGTTAAATGACAACATTTGAGTTAATTACAGGCACACCTGTGGAAGTATTTTAAGGCCCACCTCAAACACACTGCTTCCTTGTGTGACATCATGGGAAAATGAAAAGAAATCAGCCAAGATATCAGGAAGAGAACTGTGGACTTCCACAAGTCTGGTTTATCCTTGGGTACAATTTCCAGATGCCTGAAGGTGCCACGTTCATCTGTTCAAACAATTATATGCAAGTATAAACACCATGGGAATGTCCAGCCATCATATTGCTCAGGAAGGAGACGGGTTCTGTGTCCCAGAGATGAACGTGCTTTGGTGCGAAATGTACGTATCAACCCCAGAACAAAAGCACAAGACCTTGTGAAGATGCTGGCTGACGCTGGTAAGAGAGTGTCATTATCCACAGTGAAACGAGTCCTGTACCGACATGGGCTGAAAGGCCACTCAGCGAGGAAGAAGCCATTACTCCAAAAGCAACATAAAAAAGCCAGATTACAGTTTGCAAATGCACACAGGGACAAAGACCTTGATCTTTGGAGACATGTCCTGTGGTCTGATGAAACTAAAATTGAACTGTTTGGCCACAATGACCATCGTTACACTTGGAGGAAAAAGGGGGAAGCTTGCAAGCCTGAGAACACCATCCCAACTGTGAAGTACAGGGGTGGCAGCATCATGTTGTGGGGGTGTTTTGCTGCAAGAGGGACTGGTGCACTTCACAAAATAGATGGCATCATGAGGAAAGAACATTATGTCGAAATAATGAAGCAACATCTCAAGACATCAGCCAGGAAGTTAAAGCTTGGGTGCAAATGGGTCTTCCAAAGACAATGACCCTAAGCATACCACCGAATTAGTTACAAAGTGGCTTAAGGACAACAAAGTCAATGTTTTGGAGTGGCCATCACAAAGCCCTGATCTCAATCCTATAGAAAATTTGTGGGCCGAGCTGAAAAGGCGTGTGCAAGCAAGGTGGCCTACAAACCTGAATCAGTTACACCAGTTCTGTCAGGAGGAATGGGCCAAAGTTCCAGGAAACTATTGTGAGAAGCTTGTGGAAGGATACCCAAAACGTTTGACCCAAGTCATACAGTTTAAAGGCAATGCTACCAAATACTAATGAAATGTATGTTAACTTCTGACTTGAGAAAGTAATAAAAAATTCTCTAAAAAATTCTCTCTCTCATTATTCTGGCATTTAGCAAATATAAATAATTTTGGTAATCCTAAGTGACCTAAAACAGGAAAAGTTGAGTCTGATTTAATGTCAGACAGTGAGAAGAAAAAGGTTGTGTCTTTTTATACAGTGTATGTAAACTTCTGGTTTCAACTGTAAGCTCTACTATATTCTGTAGTTTTAGCCAGAGTTGTCCTACAAGTTGAACGACCTGGTTTCTGACTGATGAGGATGTCTGCTGGGGGAAGAGAATGAGTAGCATCACTTAAACAGCAGGTGTGAGAGTAACTGTAGCAGTACAACCTCCAGCCCCCTGCTGCTGGCCACCAAGCAGCACGCCTCAGGCTATGGGCTGGGGCTCCTCGACATCTCAACACACACACACACACACACACACACACACACACACACACACACACACACACACACACAGCATTAAAGCTCTCCAGAGCTTAATAGCCCAGCACCTGACACTCTCCTTTGTGCTGTTGTTGCTACCACAAGGACACGTGCCAGGTCCCACTGGTCCAAATCTATCTTGGATCGTGCTTCACTCTCCAGTCTTTCGTGCCTTTCTTGGGTTTTCTACTTATTTATTTATCACTGCTCCAGAGCTCCGATATCAAATGGACCCTCTGTTCACTGCAGCAGGACAGATGGTTCTGAGAGATAAAGCCAATTACTGTTGGCTGTCTGTTGAAGCAGTCACCACAGAGACGTAGCAGTGGAGAGAAACTCCAGGGAATGCAAATGGAACTCCTGGCTCTCCTTTAATGAAAAATTGCACGGTGAACAGAGCTCACATTACCTACCACAGCAGTTAATGAAGTCTGCATGTGCTGAAACTACATGTGTAATGTTTTCAGATGGCTGATGGCTCAATCATTTCTAGCATGTACTGTTTCATGCTCCAGGTTTTTACAGCTGCCCCTGTGTCTTTAACAGAGATATCAAGCCATTACAGAGGAAGACCTCTTTATCTTAGTACAGCAATTAACCTGCAGGTTGTAATTGTTTTCTCTCTCTGTGTTAAGGATGATCCCGGCCTCCAGCAAAGCTTTCTTGGTGACCAATCTGGTGTCGGGGACTCGCTACGACCTGTGTGTGCTGGCAGCCTGGGATGACAGCGCCACCACGCTCACAGCCACCAACGTCGTGGGCTGCACGTATTTCTTCACGCAGGACGACTACCCTCAGTGCCAGTCTCTGCCCAGCCAGCTCCTGGGAGGCACTATGATCCTGGTGGTGGGGGGGATCATCGTGGCCACCCTGCTCGTGTTCATCGTCATCCTCATGCTGCGCTATAAAGCTGCAGATACTGAGCCCCCAGTGGGGAAGCTGACCAGCGTCAGCGACACACACTCTCAGACCAACGGGGGTCGACTCGGGCAAAATGGACTTCTTATGTCCCAGTCTCAGCCTCATCCTCAGCCTGCGCCGAAGATCAAGGCCAAAGTGAGTCTGCAGGACGAGGTGGTGGAGTTCAAGTGCGGCTCCCTCCAGAGCAGCCTCACCTCTTCCTCCACCTCCTCAGGCTCCATGGCCGGGGCCTCGTACAGCCCCAACAGCACACTTGCCAACATTTGGAGGTCAGCTCCTTCCAAGCCCCGGTCCAACCTGGACCACCTCCTGGGGGCCTTCACCTCGCTTGAGCTGCGGGGGGCGCAGGGCCGCGACCCAGGAGCCTCCAGTAGCACTTCGACGGCAACAGCGAAGCCGCAAACAGACAGGGAGCCGCTGCTGGGCCGGACGCTGGACTCCAGCCTCAGCCGGCTCCTCATGCTACCTCTGGACTCCAAGCTGAAAAGAAGCCAGTCCTTCGACATGGGAGACGCAACAGGCGCCGGCGCCGCACAGCTGTGTAACAGACCATGCAGGATCAGCAGCATCTGGACTAAGAGGAGCATGTCTGTGAATGGCATGCTGCTGCAGTGTGAGGAGGAGGGGGACACGGGGGGGAGCAAGGGGACGATAGACAGTGCTGACTGGGTGATGGAGAGTACTGTCTAGAAGGATGGGGGGGGGGGTCCTCAAACTGTCAAACACTGCCCAAAAAGATGACCAACAGCCATGCCAAGACAGACCTCCTGGTCTACGAGCCTTTGTCCTGCATGAAGCACACTTACTTACCTCTCCACCGCTCAGACTCTGGGACACAGGACAAGGGGTTCCACAGTCAGAGCCAAATACACATATTTGGAATGAACACTTTGGATTGTTTTGCCTCACACTTTGTACAGGGACGGATTCAGATGATCAGCCATGAGGAACTGACAGAAAATGACTGCTTGGTCGTGTTCATGGACTCCTATTATACCGCATAAATATAAAGTATGTAATAAGATTAAAGTTTTATATTTTTTATTTTGCTGGTCAAACACAAATGATCCATTACTGGTCTCTACAAAGTGACCAGCTGTAAAACCTTCTTCTGTACATTGATCCTACAAACTGATGCAGTTGAACCTTTCCTGACTGAACGGTGCAGTATGTGTAGATGTGAAACTTTGATTCATTAAGATTTAAGAAAAAAGATTTATTCACAGAGTTTTGTGTGAGTATATTTACTTTCTATACAGAGTATATATTTGAGGGGTCACTCAATAATTCTGAATGCTAATCATATCAGATTTTATGTAACTGTATAGATTATAAAAACCCATCATCTCTTAAACTATGACTGTACTGTGTGTGAAGACTCAGTTTATAGTTTAAAAAATGCCAAATTATTGAAGAGGAACCTGGCGCAGACGATGAAGCCTCTGTAGTTCGTGTACATTAGATTAGTTAAGTCCAGAAGTTTGATTGTTCTTACTTTTAAAGTTTTTTTTAAAGATGAACTCTCTGTTTTGCCCCCAAATCAAACATTTTCACTTCAAATGAACCACACGGTCGACGTGTCACCGGACACTATGACAGAATCAGGATGTGTATTTTCAGAGGGTAATTCTGGATTATTACATTTTGTGTCTGACTCTTGTAGTTTTGGCCTCAGTTTCTATCATTAATACTGACACAGGCAGCGCATCAGACACCCACTTCTACTGAGATGTAGAACACTTGCTATCAGGCTGATTTGGAAAAAATACCTTGAACTTGGCTCATTGTGTTCTGTATTTTTTCACAACACCAGCAACAATATACTCATTCTGAACCAAAGTAGGTCATCAGTGTGTGCAGTACCCAGTCCCTCATCACCACCTCTCAGCCTGCAGCAGCGTGACATCTGAGAGTTTTGTGTTGTTTTAACTTAAGAAACTACAATAAAACAGAGTCACCAGAGGCCTGGACTATGACGCAGGTTCAACAAACCCAGGTTAACTTTTCATTTTCTGGCTTCACTGAACCCAACACTGACTGTCCTGATAACCTGTACTATGAAGCTGTTATCAACTGGTTCACTTTACTCTGGTTCACCTGTCCAGGTACGAGCTCGCTCATGTGAAAGAGGAAGAGTTGTTAATCATAAACAACATCGTCAGAACCATGAATCAAGTATTAATATGATATGAGAAGAAACGCTGATACCTGCAAGTACATTCAGTTATAGTGACGTCATAAAGTGAAATTCAACAAGGTGAATTGTAAACAATATGATCACATGACTAGAATTTAAATTTCTGTTTCTAAATATAAGTTCTATTAAGGTCAGACTAAGGCTATATTGTAAATACGTGCATGAATTATCATGAAGTTGCTCAGTCTTTTCTTCTTTAGTCTGATGAACAAACTGTTCTGAACATGTGATGCAGATCGAACAGTTAAAGTTGATGTGAGCATGTTTCTGCTGCAGAGAGGAGAGAAAGAAAAGGAGAGGAGTAGCTGATGTCTGATGAGTCAGTCTGACTGAAATGGAAATATTGAACAGTGTGTGGATCATTGTTGGTTTAATTGTTATTTCTCCTCATGTTGTTCTGAGCTGCAGTGATGAAGAAGAGAGTAAAAGCTTCATCACTGTCAGGAATCCTGTTGATTAAAGAATCTGTGTTCAGGTCAAATGAAGCTACAATGGTTATGTAGTTATTTAGTGTGATAAACGCTCCTCTGTTTGTTAGAAGCTCTGTTTTAAAACCAAAGTGGACACATGGAAAGACTCAAACACTGATCTAAACAAATATCTATTATTCTTTATTATTGATCACTTTATTCTAACTCTTTTGTCCCTGTCAGGATCCTGTAGGAATGATGTGATGTGGTTGGTCAGTTGTTTGGCTGTTGACAGGTTTTTATCTGATCTGGACCAGGTCAGGAGTTCAGCATCAGTTACCATGGTGATTAACCCCAGCAACAAGTGAACCACAGTCATAGTACTGAAAACCCAGAGTTAAACTTGAAGTTACCTTGATAACCTGAAATCCTGCTTCGTAGTACAGGCCTCTGGTGCATCCTGGTGGATTATTGTTTACCAGAGAACCTGCAGTGTCAACAAGAACACAAGCTGTATAAAACCAGAATTTCCCTTTGAACACTTCCTGTATTAATTTGGGGGGTAGTATCTAAACTTTATTGTTCAGTATTTTTGAAATATACAGGTCAGGTTCATAAGTCTACAAAGTCCCAGAAATTGTCTTGAGTTTTTGCTTTGAGTCATTTTCTACAAAGACTAATGTCAAAGTCACTTTCTGGAAACTAAACTCCTCCACCTTCTCCTCATGCACTGGTCAATGTTCATAGATATGGGTTTAATATTTGTTTAATAAGTAAAACTAATAATGAAACTATTTAATGAAAGTTCTTTGTCAAGAGAGTTTAAACATTAAAGCTTTTATTGTCAGGTGTTGCATGGTTCTGCTGAACTGACCCATGACACAGTTTAGTCCAGTGTATGCACTCATGTTGTCATTTCTCATGTGTTGTGTGAATGACTGTTCAGTGATATTTCTGATATGACTGCGTGTGTACAGTGTCTCTGTATATTGGATTTTTTTGTACCATACTCCAGCTGGAATGTGTTTCACTTCCCTGTAACAGCAGCTTCACTCTGCTGTTACAGTGCAGCTGTGCATGTTTCTCACCTGGAGCTGTAAAAGATATTTGTGTGGTCAAATTTGTTGTTTTTGCTACTAAGATGAAACTAAAAATCTCCTGAGACAGCTGTGATGTCCGAGCGTTTCTTCTGTGAGGAGCTGGACTACATGGGGACAGTGGTTATCATGGTGAGACTGAGAGGGACAGAGATAAAGAGCGAGATGATTGGAAATACAAAAAGCCAATGGAACTATCTGAATGAAAAGATTATGATTACTTATCATTAATTTGATCAATTTATAGTTGATTGGATAAAATTAGGTTTGCATTTCATGGTTGGATTTTTGTGTTATCTTGTCCATGAAGGACTCGCCACTGCAGTCAACACTGTAGAGTGGAAAGCCAGTGGAGGGTCAATATCAAACCAAGTGCCAGAGTCCAGATGCAACTCATTGTTTAATTCAATTGCAAACTAGAATAACCTCCTGCTTGTCTGCCTCCTCCACTCAGACTAGTTTCAGGTTACTGTTTTTCCAGAGTCATATTAAATTTGAACCCTTTTTTGGTAAATGCTGTTGGAAGTCTTATGTTATGGCTAAAAAGTGTTTTATGAGGTCACACAGACCTTGGCCTTTGACCTTTAGCCACCAAAATCAGATGTGAATCTGCACGCAAGCGCAGGAGTAATCACAGAGGTTTGTAAGAACCACACAGAGCCCCATGGTGTAGCTGACTATACGTCCTGTCTCGCCCCTAGGGTCTGTGATGTCCACTCTCTGATGCCAGTGGAGATAGTTGAGAGTGAAGACAACATGAGAGGTAAAGAAAGAGTTATTGATCCTCAGCAGACATCCTGCTCACTGTGATTCCTGTTCTCTGTCACAGGACTGAACAAAGAGACCAGTGACTGTGGGGAACAGTCTCATTAAGTGATGAAACAAGAGGAACCTTCTCACTGTTGCTCTTATCACAGACTGAATCAAACACTGTTACTGGAATATAAGCATGGTACAGCCTGATCACAAAGCCTGAAATCTGATTCTAAACTTTAACCTATAAATCCACACAATCTGCAGGAAGTATCCATGACAGAACTAGGACTGCAGTTATAAACCCAGGTTTACCAGCTAGGGACGGTGCAGTGGTCAGCACGGTCGCCTCACAGCACGAATCTGCCGGCCTGTGATAGAGTATGTCCAGGTGTACCCCGCCCTCGCCCAGTGTCACCTGGGATTGGCTTCAGCTCCCCAGGCCCGCAGCTACAGGTAAACATTTGGGGTTGGAAAGGTTTAAGATGTTAGGGAGTAGCTGTTGAAATATCCTCTGTGGTCCACAGTGTTAGACAGCAACCCGGTATCAGGCGTTTTCGTGCTCATATTGAATCATGAGCCGGAGCACCATTGTCTGACTTTTTTCATACTACACAGAACAAAGTTTAAACACAGGTGTTTTGTGGACTGCCAGAACTGACGTTTGGATGAGAGGGCGCAGTTGACCTTAGTGCTAGCGTAAAAAAAATCTTAAAACAAAAAAAAATGTACCTGTTACCAGAAAAAAATGAACAGCTGAGTCATTGGAAGATCTTTTAGTACAACCAAATGCTGAACAAGACTTTTTAGCCACCAACATGTTACAGTTAATAATACCGGGCTGTAGACAGACTGACATAATCGTCCACCCACCTTTGAGTTCATTGAGTCACTGATATCTCTCAATGTCACCTCACCAGTTTTATGATTCACATTCATTTCCATCACCTCAGCTTTTGTCAGCTTGAGTTTCACTGAGCTTTCGCAGAACTTACCTGAAACGACACTTGTGCTTTGGTTGTTCACTGAGTACTGAGCGACAAGAGGAAATGTTTGATGAAGACATGATTTGATTTGATTTGATTTGACAGTTTTATTTTTTTGTAATCACAATTGCTTTAATCAAATCTTCCAACCAAGTCAGCTCCTATGGTCAGTGTACATTTCAACTGTTTGATTTGCAAAGCAGAGTTTTTGAGACATATGATCTTTCTCCACAGCTCAGACCACAGCTGAGTGTTGTTAGCCACTTGTTAGCTTCGGCTAACAAGGCTTCAGCTTTGTTAGCTTTTGCCCTGAGGCTATTAAAATGCTATTCATCCCACCCTTCTTCCACTCCGTTGGTCAGGTTTGTTCCTCAGCACCTGTCACTCATCTTGACGAGCTGTCACCTCGCCTCAGGCTGAGGCACCGGGCCTCTGTCAAGCTGCAGAGGAAAACAACCAATCTGCAGTTGAAAGGAAATCCAGCAGAGGTTTGTGAATGACATGGTATCGTTTGTCTTCACCATCATTGATTTATGAAATATCCTATTTATTTGTCCGTATTTTATCTTTTGTCAATGCACCATGTCTTAGAATATTTTTTATAGCATAACCAAACCCATTTGACAGCAACAGGTTGTGAACAACAGAACCACAAAAAAATCTCTCTGGCAGAGACCATGCACAACGTACCCTAAGAGGAACTGTAGGTGTGGAAATGAAATTAATTCATGTGTGTTTTGAATTTGTGTGTGTGTGTGTGTGTGTGTGTGTGTGTGTGTGTGTGTGTGTGTGTGTGTGTGTGTGTGTGTGTGTGTGTGTGTGTGTGTGTGTGTGTGTGTGTGTGTGGAAATCAACCTCAAACCTGCTTGAGTGAGATCATCACTGAACATCATGTATGAATCACTGTTATGTTTTATGCATTTATGCATTAACGTTACATTAGGTGAAGGTACACATCCTGATCATACACTGAATCACCACCTCTGACGTGTTTCTTAGAGAAAGTTTTACTCTAATGTTCATGCTGTGAAAATGAATGAGTGGCTGGTGAATGGTAGGTGTACTTTGAAGTGAAACATAATATATGTTCTGATTCTTTATATAGTTTGGGGAAGTAGATTCTACAATTTCTTACCTGTTCCCTCTCACAGACCCAAGGTCAGTTAGTGCAAATTCTTCATTGTTCACATCCACAGAATCCACATTTTACCTTTATCTGAAATTTCAGTGGAGATCCAAAATCTGTGAGGCTGAATAAAAATGTAGAATATTTCTGCTGCAGTGGTACAGCCATCAAAAACATTTTGACTCAGTTTCATCATATAGCTTCACACAAATGATGTATGACACTGTCAGCGAGTATGGAATATAATGATTGAGGCTTCTTAAAGGGAAATTAAAAGGCAAATGGATGTTAAAGGGACAGATACTCACAGACAGACAAAGCAAAGCTACTTCCTTTTGATAGAAGATCAAAACCAAAGTTTTCTCTGAGTCCTCTGTCTTGTTGGTTTACTGATTTCCAGCCAGCAAACCTACTGTGGCAGGTAGAAGATACAAAGGTGTGTCTCTGTGGGACAGTGCTGGAGGTTCTGAGAGTGAAATGGGTCAGGGGTTCTTTCAAAGCTTAATTAAAGAGTCAGACAGAACAAACACACTGATGATTTCACTGCTCTCAGAGTCTTTCCAGTAGAGGAGCTACAACTTGAGGTTTCACCTCAGAGCAGGGGTGGACAGTAATGAAGCGCATTTACTTGAGTACTGTACGTATGTACATTTTTCAAGTATCTGTACTTTAATTGAGTTTTTTTTTATATATCTTTTTTACTTTTACTCCACTACACTTAAAGACAAATATTGTAATTTTGGCTCCACTACATTTCTATGAAGGACTCTTACTTTGAAGCAGAGCTTTTAGTCCATAGACTGAAGAGACGAACCAACAGCCACAGCCAACACTTCCACTGTCAGTCATGTTTGAACCTGTCAGTGTCCTAACAATGACGACCTTAGATAAAGATGAGGCAGAAGATTCTTCACCAGAGACCGTGGTCTGATCTGAAGTCTGTGTTTGAAGCTTTAGAAATAAAGAAAGATTCATTTATTTTAATGTTTGCTGTGTTTACCACGACCAGACTTCATCACTGACTAAAAAAAAAATGAAAACAACAATGGCTCCTTAAGTTGATTCAGTTGGGTTTTTATGTCCATGTCTACAGTCTTTGTATCATATCCTACAGTCTTTTTATTCTACAGGTTCTACAGTCAGTCAGTCAGTCAGTCAGTCAGTAGGTTGTTTCAGAGTCATCAGGTTCTGTAAATGTGGAACAATACAACAATGTGTTCACATAAAAAATGTACTTTTGAATACTTCAGTATTTTTAAGTTTCAAGTACTCCAGTACTTTGACTCTGACTCAACAACTTTCACTTGTATTAGAGTCATATTTGACCAGGAGGAGCGATACTCTGACTCCAGTAATGGAGCTGTGGACTCTGTCCATCTCTGCCAATAAATAAATTAAATAAATAAATCTAAAAAATAATGATCAATTTAGTGACACTTCCAACAAAACCCAAGTAACCTTACCAAAGTGCCTCCTTCAGAGTTGTGTGTGGATCCTCTTGGTTTTCTGTTGTTGCTGCTTGTTCTTATGTTTCCCTGCAGTGATAATATTCCAGCTAACCAACTAGTTATTTAGGAGGTTAGGGAAAGATGGTGGTCATGGTTAAAAGAAACTGATGTTAACTGCACACAGGAAGAACATTGTGCTATTTTTGCTTTTGCTATAGGTTTCAATCAGATAACATGAATGGATATCATTTGAACAAAAAATGATGCTGTAGTTGTAAACGATGCTTGTCTCTGAGCTTAGCCTCCAGTGCAGCACAAGGATTTCAGTAGATGAATACATTTTTATGTCTATTTTTTAATTTATTTTTTTGACCAAATGACATGATCTGTCGAAGTGTCTGTGGTGAATGTTTGCTTTAAAAGACAAATATCACGCTTTACATACTGATGTAACAATTACAAACATGGTGCTTGTGTCATCGCTGCACCCGGATCAGGATCCACACACAGACATTCACACAGACCTCATGATCTCTGACATCTCTGATCATCGAGGGCCCCCAGACCCCACATTAATTGGCAGGAGAATTAAATGAATGCTTTGCTTAGAACTCAGGACCTCACACAGATCTGCAGTGCTTTCATTACATCCCGCAGCGTGCTAAAGTGCTGGTTGAGCCGGCTCATTCTGACATGAATTCAATTGGTTGGAATAGAAGACTGTAATTACTGGGGACAAAAGGGATGTGGTCACAGCTGAAATGCGTTACTGACCACCCACCAAATGCAAATTCAATCAAAAGCTTAGCCAGAGGTGATCGGTGGCTGCAGCTCTAATCAAAGCAATCTTAATAGTCGTGGTAATTTAATCAGCCACACTGAAATATGAAATATTCAAAGCCATGTCCTGCCTTAGTGTGAGATCCATGCAGGAAATAAATAAACAAAGCATGAGAGCTGCAGACAACAATGCAGAGTCACAGTGTGTCCTGTGTGTAGAGAGTCGTTACTCAGTGGGGTCGCTAGGGGCGGAGTCCAGGTCACACTGATCCACCAGAACCCAGCTAGAAACACCATCACAATCAGACCATGTCACACATGCAGTAAACAGGGGCGTCAGTGCTGATAAATGAAATACATCAAACAGTAAAACCTGCTTATAAGTTCTAATATATCATTTTGTAATGCATTTTCTTCCACTTATCCGGGGGTGGGTAGTGGTGGCAGTAGACTAAGAAGGGAGTTCCAGACATTGACCTCTCCAGCAACGCTTTCCAGCTCCTCCTGGGGGATCCTGAGGCATTCCCAGGTAGGATGGGATATGTAGTCCTGCCAGCGAGTTCTGGGTCTACCCCAGGGTCTCCTACCAGCTTGTCGTGCCCAGAAGGGAAGCATCCAAATCAGATGGCTGAACCACCTCAACTGGTTTCTTTTGACGTGAAGGAGCAGCAACTCTATTCCGAGCTCCTCACTCTATCTCTAAGGCTGAAACACATTTCAGCCACTGGTACCCTCGATCTCCTTCTTTCAGTCACTACCCAGAGCTCATGACCGCAGGTGAGGGTTGGAACAAAGATCAAGGAGTAAATCAAGAGCTTTGCCTTCTGGCTCAGTTCCCTCTTCACCACAGACTTTCACAGACTTTGAGAACTTAAATGTTGAGCAATAACTTTTACTTTCTGCCATCACCAGTAGCTGTGGGAAGGCACATTTGGTGGGATAAGAATTACTGGACTCAGCATTTAGTGATCACTGGCATTGGCTCCGGGTAGAGTGTGTACCATGAAGGCTTAGTCCTAACTGCAGTGGCGTGGGTTCAAGTCCAACCTGCTGCCCTTTACATATCATCCCCTCTCTCTCCCTGACTTTCCTCTCTCTCACGGTCACTATCAGAATTAAGGCAAAAAAAAAACAACTTTAAAATATTGATGAACCTGCTGGGATGCACTTGGTGCTTTTAACTTCAAAAGTCACAATTGGGCATTGAACAACAAATGCGTCCCAGCCAGGTGCATCACTTTTTAGTGTCCCCTGGAAACATTTGTGTTGTGTTGTGAGTATTTGCAGCTCATGTGCTGTCAAATTGATGAGGATGTTTTCTGAACTTGTTTGTGTTTTGTCTGTTTGCATGTGTTTTCTTAAGATGCAGTGCTGAGCTCTCAGGGCCACCGTAGTGATGGCGACCGTGACATTTTTGTCAGGTTTTTCTACAGGCACTTAGCTTAATAAGAGCAGGCTTCTATAGGTCACTCACCTGCTTGTTTGTCAGAAACAGACATTTTACCATGAAAAGAAGTGAATGTGCCCAATAATTCCTCAGTCAGAAATCAACGTGAGAGGCTTTTAAAACCCTCAAAACCCCTCAACCCACCCAAACCGGAACACGGCACTACAGGGGACAAACGCTACAGTCCTTTTCAACTGCACACCAAATGTTGAACATAATTTTAGATAGATTCAACCCAACCCAACCTGGGTCACCCAAGAGCTAGAGGACTTTAAAAAACTGATGACTACGTGTTGGGTAAGGTCAGGGAGAGATCCTGGTCTGGTGTAATGCAGAAAAAGAGTTCAGTCACTTTAGTCACATTTAACAAAAACCACCATCCTTATCCATTAGATAACATTAACCAAAGTGCTTTTGTCGTCCTAACCCGGTACGTCTGCCATGCACAAACACAAACATCGTTTCTAGGAGACAGGGCTATTTCCCAGAATGTTAAATCATTTTATTAGAATGTGATCAGAATGTACAGGTGTTATATCCACCTGGCTGAGATCTGATCGCAGTGTCAGACCATCTCCACATGTGGTCTGGACTATCTAGTTGCATTGTGATAGCAAAGCATTCTGTATGTTACACATGCGCTCGTCAGATACAGATTATGTATTTATATCAGGTGTAAATTAGCTCATTATATCAATATTTGAAATATAAGCTCATGTTTTGACTTTACTTATGTTTTGCTTTCGCCCAGTCATCTGAACTGTTTTGATTACAGCCTGGAAAGATGCTCATTTATAGCATATTTTCAATCATTGTTACAGTGTCTCCACTGAATGGAAATGTTGTGATGTGTAAAACTGCAGCAGACTGATGGAGCTGCTCTACTGTTAGATTGTGTTTGTCTCTGTGTTTCCTTGTGTTTACATTCATCTACAAGACAGTGTAAGTCCACATTCAGTAGATGACTACTGCCCCAGTGTGACCAGAGATGATTACTACACACAGTCATACACACCGCACTGTGTAGACAACATACTGTGGCAGTACACTCTAAATGTCTAAATGGTGAACAGATGAAAATGAAAAGTGACACTGTAACAGAGAAATTGACCCTTGAAGAGAATATAGTAAATAGTCCTTACACATCCTGGAGGTGTGAGTGCAAGTAGCTGCAGAATGCTGTGGTAATAATGCTGATTAGGTTTGCCTTCAACCTTGAATAACCAACAGTGTCACCCCCCCCATCACCCCTCCTCTTCCATGCTTCACAGTGGGAGCCTCACATGCAGATACCATTTGTTCCCCTTTTTTGTGTCTCACAAAGACACAGAACCAGAAATCTCAAAAGTGGACTCATCAGACCAAAGTACTGATTTCCACTGCTCTAATGTTCAGTCCTTGTGTTTCCCTCAGTCGTGGTTTCATTGCAGCAGGTTGACCATGAAGGCCTGGTTCACACAGTCTCCTCCAGACAGTGGATGTGTCTGCTTCTTGAACTGTGTGAAGCATTCATGCAGGGGCTGTTAATTGTTGATTTGTGAGACTGGTAACTCTAATGACCTTTTCCTGAGGACAGTCACAGTCTTCCAGAAGCAGATTCATCACAGTGTTTGATGATTTTTACAACTGCACTTGAAGATACATTCTGACAGAGCTTCATGTCTTAAAGTAATGATGGTCTGTGGTTTCTCTTTACTTAGTTGAGTAGTTCTTGACATATTATGGATCAGTACAGTTATCCAATAGATCTATTTACTGTGTACCAACAGTATTATGACACAACACAACTCTCAAAAGAATTAAGATGGCAAGAAATTCCACTACTTAACCCAAATGACCCAACACACACCTCCAGGCTGTGTAAGGCCTATTTAGCCAAGGAGAGTGAAGGAGCACTGCATCACATGACCTGACCTCCACAATCACCTGACCTAAAACTAACTGAGATGCTTTGGGATGAGTTGGACGCAGAGTGACAGAAGAAGAGCCAACAAGTGCTCAATATATATGAACTCCTTAATGACTGTTGAAAACCATTCCAGGTGACAACCTCATGAAGCTGGTGAGAGAATGAAGAGTGTGCAAAGCTGTCAGCAGAGCTAAAGGAGGCTAGAATCTAATATCTAAAACATTTTGCTTTGTTTACACTTTTTTGATTACAACTTGGTTGCAAGTGTGATTTCTAAGTTGCCAGCACCTGTTACTTGCCACAGGTGAGTTTAAATACAAATTAAAGGAGCATCACATGCTTGAAATCCTATTATTCCTTACAATTTTGAAAAGGTGTGAATCATTTTATCCAGTCAATTTTTGGAGTTCTGAGTGGAATGATATCAGATTTTTGCTTTTTTTCTCTGCTTTTTTGTGTTGTTCCAATGCAAACAAAAGAAATTAACATGTGAATACCAAAGCATTTTTAATTGCAACAATTTTCTGGGAGAAATGGTGAATTATCTGAAAGAAGTGCAGGGGTGCCAATATTTTTGGCTATGACTGTATATATAGAGAGAGAATGTACTCCTATGTTATATATACTTTATATTTATACATCACACTGGGACAGTAGTGATCTACTGTATGTAGACTTATACAAAAAATGGACTTACACTGAGGTTTTTTCTTTTACTATCAGTCACACACATTGTTTTGCGAGTTAGAGCTTCCAGGATTTTGCTAGCTCTGACTCATCACCTGCTGCAGCTCTGTCTGAGCTCTGTGACCCAAGACTGATGTTTGATATGGTACAAATGACATCACCAGATGCTCCTCAACCAGGCCCTCCGGTTACAGGTCATCCTACCTGGTGCATTAGCCAGAAATGTCCACAGATGTGGAATGGACACCGCAAAATCACAACTCCTGTGTTTCCATCCTGCCACACATGGAATCATATACAGTACCAGTCAAAAGTTTGGGAAAGTGTGTCCCAACTTTTGACTGGTACTGTATTTTGCAGGAGGGGGTCCTGAACATTGCCAGACACATCTGGAATGACATCCGGGCAGTGGCTGATGATCCAGATCCAGATCAACCAGCAGTTCAGCTATGCAGCTTACAGACAGTTTGTTGTGTAACAATACAGAGCACTAGGACAGGGTGACAGCGGTTATCCCTACTTGCTGTGTCTGAAAAATATGTGACCAGTACCCAGATCCACATGGACAGTATCAAGGTGTCATCCCTAGTAGAGTGTAAACTGTAATAGCAGTCAGGCAGTAATGTGTGCCTTATCACTCAATACATCAAGTATTTTGCTGTCCTGGAGGATGTAACATTACCAAGTAATATTTTTTTCTTTTTATACATTACTTGTGTGAATATTTAAATTTGTATTTTATTATTTTGCATTCATAGTTAAGTGCAAAATCTGCTCTGACTTTTTTGAATAAAATCTTGAAATCTTGAAATGATACATGCCTTTTCCTTACACTTACAGCATAAGCAATGACGTTGTTTCATTTAGCATCTCTTTGTATGCTACACAAAAAATAATAATTCAAACTGGTTTATTGTATATTCATGGACAACATTACTGAAATATTATTAACAATATAAGAGAAAACGTCATGCCACTCTAATATGCCAGCATAGGGTATTAAAATGAGTGACGTTAAAGCACCCGCTCAATAGAGTGTATTTACACTCACCGCTTGTTACAGGGTGCATGAAGCTGTGCTCCCGCAGTTACCAATTAGTGGAGTATCATTCATACTTGGTAATGATTTAGCAGGACGACAGGTATTTCCTCCTCCAGAAGTCGTTGACATTGCTTTTGCTGCTGCACTGGCCGCCCCTCCCCTCGACTCCAATGTGCCAGAAGTGTTTCCTGCATGCACAATTACACACTCGTAAACTGGGTGTATTTGTGGATTTGTCTGGGTCCTTCATGGCTAATCACTGCTGATAAATACAAGGTATGTAAGTGGTAGTGGTAAGTAAGTGTAAGCAATAGTCTGAACTGTGCCCTCCTGAGACAGAGCAGAATTTAAGTATGACTAGAGAGAAGTTGATACATTCTCAGCCAACTGACCCATGATAAGCTTCGTGTCTGTCCTCCACAGTAGACACAGAGGGAGACAATCAATCTGTTTACTTTGTTGAAAATGGTGTGCTGATGTTAAAGGTGCACTATGCATTCCTGCATGTTTTCTGCGCAATTTTATTTTTGTCTCAAATCATAGGCATCTCTCCTTGATCCGCTAGCTGCCTGCCCCCTGAATACACTGTGAAAAAGCACGGTCTCTGGACACAACACAGGCGTCACAAACGGCAAACAACCACTAGGGGCACAGGCTGTGCCCCAAAACATAACAAACCATGTTCCTGCCAATCACCGACAAGATGGTTGGGGGAGGGGGTGGGGGTTAATGCGTGTGTACATATGGGGGGCAGTAAGCAGAGTTGATAGAGTAGCGTGAGTATCTGAGAGTAGATAGCTGGACGGCACTGTGAACTAGGTCTAACGACTCAATGATATATGTTGGGAAATGGCCGAGGCATGGACACGACCAAACAAAAGACGTTCGGATGAATATATGGCGAGGAGGAGAGAAATGGAGAAGGAACAAACGAAGACCCGCATTTATATTGGGGAATCGATTCAAAGGTGGTGAGAACTCCACCGGCAGAAGGGCTTCCAGTCCAATGCAAACATGGGGGGAAGGGGCAAGCTTGCTCTGTTTTGTTTGGTATTTACTTCGAACGTTAACCGAAGTGACGTCATGCAGGAATGCATAGTGCACCTTTAAGGTGGATTCCTGTGTCAGGTAATGTGGACAGTGGTCATCAAGTTTTTCCACCTTTGGCCTCCCTAAAACAGTACAAACTGACCACGGCACTACCTTTATGTATAAGTTGTTTTCACAAGTCATGACAGAACTTAAAATCAGACACGAAAAATCTAGCCCTTACCATCCAGAGTCCCAAGGTGCAGAACTGTAAAACTACTGTCTTGAGTCTGGTAGAGAGTGGGATGAGGGTCTTCCTTGCTATTTGCCGTAAGAGAAACCACCAAGGAATCTTTAGGATACAGCCCCGCTGATCTTGTGTTTGGCCACATAGTGCGCGGTCCCTTTCTGGCTCGTTAAAGAAAATGGTTAAGCAGAGTTGAGCACAACGTGCTTGTCACAGTTCTGCTCCATTGTTCACCTGAGCTCCCAGTACCTTTCCATTCACCCTTCCTCTGCTCCACTCTACCTGCCAGCCATGCCCATCTTATCAGCCAAATCAGCTCACCTGTGTGCCACTCATCAAGCTAGTATATAAGCCCCTCCAGTTCACTCACTCTTTGCCAGATTGTTCTTTGCCTTCTCTGCAAGACTTTCCAGCATTCTTCTCTGGACGGTATTCCTGCCATAGACTTCGTTTGTCTCAGACCTGCCAGCTCTGTCTACATCCCGGTAAACCCACCTGCCTTCTGTCCCTGATTACGTCTCCAGCCTGTCCCCCAACGGTACTGTTGCCTTGAACTGAACTGTACTTTCTGACCTGCTCTGCGGTGTGTTTACTACTTTTGGCAACAAAGCCCTTTGAATACTGAGCCAGTTTGTCTGTGTGCTGCAATTGGGTCCTACCGCTACCCGTTACAGTACAATCTGGTCAAAAATCATGGACTAGGCACACACAGAGAGTCTGCAAAAGATCGAAAGGTTGGAGTATTGTTTTCAGCAGCATGAGGTCATGCTCGCCTCAGCTGCTTCAAAGTCTCGTCAGACGGGAGCAGATACTGAGCAAGCTATAGCCTCATTAACTGCTCAGGTCCAGCATCTGACAGCTGCCATAACCCAGATGGCTGCCTCGGCTCCCTCTGCCACTACTCCTCTCCCGGCCACTCCCCCGCCGTCATATTCTGCTCCTGCTTCTTCTGGGCCAATGTTGGCGCCTCGGGTTTGCACTCGATCCTGTTTGTACTTCAACCCCACATGTTTGCCGCAGAGCAAGCCAAGGTGGCCTTCACCATCAATCATCTATCAGGCCTTCACTGCAGAGCTCCGGAGGGTCTTTGGGCTGGTGTTTTCTGGTCCGGATGCTGCCTGAGGCCTGCTGGGTCTTCAACAGGGGACACGCATCGTTGCAGACTACGCCATTGACTTCTGCACCAGATCCCTCCAGAGCAGCTGGAACTCTGCCACCCAGGCCAACACGTTCCTTGTGGGACTGGCTGATGAGCTAAAGGATGAGCTGGTCTCATACAATCCTCCTACATCCCTCGATGGTTTGATTGATCTGGCTACTAAGTTGGATGAGAGGCGACAGGGCCCTGCCGATCGTTGACCAACCACCCGGTTTTGTCTTCAACTTGAGACCGCCAGCTCCACACCAGGGCCTCAAGACAGGGGTCCCAAGCACATGCAGGTGGCGAGAACCAGCCTCTCCCCTGAGGAGCGTGAGCACCGCTGCCAAAGGAACCTCTGCCTATATTGCGACCAGCCGGGCCACTTCATCTCCAGATGTCCAGGGAAAGGGGGGGCTCATCAGTAGAGGGGAGAATACTGGTGAGCCGTGCAGTGGAACCGTTTAGTGATGTGTTTGGACTCACCAACGCCCTGGCAGTCTTTTAGGCTCTGGTCAACAATGTTCTCCGGGACATGTTTAACAAGTATGTCTTTGTCTACTTCAATGACATCCTGATCTTCTCCAAGTCCAAGGAAGAACACCATCATTTCCAGGCTGTCCTTCAGTGCCTACTTGCTCTTCGTCAAAGCTGAGAAGTGGGAGTTCTACTCTACATCCGTCTCCTTCCTGGGGTGCATCGTTGACCACGGCAGTATTTGAATGGACCCCACCAAAGTGGCAGATGTCACGTCCTGGCCCATCCCCGACTCCTGCAATTCTCTGTGAAGGAGGACTCTTCTCCAGATCCTGACACTATCCTCCCTGCTTCCCACCTAGTCGCCACCCTCACCTGGGAGGTGGAGGAGAGAGTCAAGACCGCCCTGGAGGACCGGCCTACCTCGTCGATCATCTGTTTGTTCCCTGAGATCTGACATCCTGCAATGGGCTCATGGCTCTCCACTCACCTGCCACCCTGGTATCCAGCGGACCAAGGATGTCCTACAACAGAGGTTCTGGTGGGCCAGCATGGACATAGACATCCAGGAATTTGTCAATGCCTGCCCAGTCTGCAACCAGCACAAGCCATCCCGCCAGGCTCCTGCCAGTCTCCTCCAACATCTGCCCGTGCCTCATCGTCCCTGGTCCCACATCTCCCTGGACTTTGTCACCAGTCTGCCACTGTCTAACGGATTCACCACCATTCTGACGGTGGTGGATCAGTTTAGCAAGATGGCCCTTTTTTCCCCTGTCCAAACTCCCCTCAGCCAAGGAGACCGCAGAGCTGTTGCTGCAGCACAACACCCTCAACAGCTGATCTACTGGGTTGTCTCCATTCCAGTGCGCCTATGGTTTCCAGCCACCCTTGTTCCCGGCCCTGGAAAAAGAAGTTTCCTGCCCTGTCAGTCCAAGCCTACATCAACCGCTGCCGCCATACCTGGACACAAGCCCGAGCAGCCCTCCTCTACTCTGCCCTCTTAGTAAACACTCTTATTGTTTGCTATGCTAACCGTACCTGGTCCCAAACATGCAAACATTTGCAGGACAAGGATAAATATAGTTTAAAATTTAACTCAGTATCATGTTATTAGAAAAAATCAGTCACTGATAGAATTTTCCTACATGCAGCAAAACATTCAGGTTTATCTCAATAACTTATTTTCCGTCTCCTCATGTCGTATCATATTGTATTGAGTACAATGCACAATGTATAGAAGAACATTATCTTGTAGGGGTTTGTCATTTAATACTGTAAATTCATACACAGCAGTCCTGAAGTGAAGCAGGTATTCATGCACCTGTCCTAACAGCTGGTATATGTGTGTGATTAACTGTGATCCTGCATGTCTGAACTAAAGCGTTTGTCTTTTACTGTAATTCAAAGGTATCCACACTGACAACTCAATGACTGGTGCCTAGAGAAAGAGGGACTCATGTATGGACAAAGGAAACCTGCATGGACATCCTTAGTTCTGAAATGGGCTGTGATGATGATGATAATGATGATGCCAGAAAACCACTTCCAGTTCATCTTCCTCTGATGAGAGAGGACAGACGAGCTGTTCAGACATTTGTGTTGTTTATTATTTTCTGTCCTCAGTATTCACAGGTTCAGTTTCCATCTTCTTGTTAACAGATGATAGTAATACAATTTTTAAGAGCAGAATCTGTTCAGCTCTAGCACAGTCACCCACTTCACAGGTTAAAGTATTGACCAATTTAACATCAAAACGGTGTTCAATAGGAAACAGATGGAACTGACCCACCAGAAGTGCAACCTGGAGCAAAACGAGACTCTTCATAGATGTGCTGCTGTGACCTCATAGATGTATGTATTCGCCTTATGCCCTCTTTAGTGTGAACTGAAAATTGACAGTTAAGATTTTGAAGCAGTTCTCAGTTCAGTACAGCTCATGTACATTAGTTTTATTCATAACTTTATTATTGTCATCAAAAAGATGTTTAATAAATAAACCTACTTTGATTAAATTGTAATGAGTGTGTTTTTTTCATATTCACCATCTGCCTCATGATGAATCTAATGGGACACTTTGGTGAATTAGTGTTTTCATTGTTATTAAAATTGGTAAGTACATAAGACAAATTAGAAAAGCATAAACTCTAATATCTATCTCTAGGGTTAGGGTTAGTGTCACAAGACAAATTTGCATAATAAAGAGGTGGATAAATTTTATTTAGTAACAAGTAGAAATTATAGTAGAAATGTAAAAATAATACTTCATAGTTAAGTGAGGATAGTGCAACAGTCTGTTCATAGTTTAACTGTAAGCTGTTGCAGCCGTCCATAAGTGATGAAGGTAAGATGCAAAAAAGTCCAGGAGCCGATATTCATCATCAGTCTTCATGTGTGACACAGTTTACATGTTGCAGACTCACAGTCTGAGGGAGAAGCTGTTCTGAAGTCTGTTCATGTTCTGCCATGTTGAACCAATTTAAAACACACAGTTAGAATACGTTTTACACTGTGGTTTCACAGTTTAACGTTAGCACACATACTAACTTTAACTACAATAAGATTACACGTTACTCTTCATATATATGATATTTGCCAAATGTGGATGTATGCAATTAGCCTATAAGACTAATTTAACAGTTAGTTTACCTCGAATTGTGAAAGCTAACCGTGTTAGCAGCTTCTTCGCACGGCTCAGCCAAAGATCCTCTATACAGAAGATACCACATTACAGGCAGCGCCAATGGTATTAAATGGGACACAGTTCCGGTCTCCTAAGTGGGCGTTGTTCCCCAACCCCTCCCTCAAGCGAAGAAAAGACAGATCCGTTTTTCTTGTTATTAGTCTGTTGCTGCACAAAGCTCGAGCATTTTTAACACCAAGTGATGGATTACTTGTCCCTGCCAAAAGTATACAACAATGGACAATACAACACGGACAAATTCTTTTTTTTTTGCCGCTGTTATCTACTTATGACATGTGATCAGCCCAGTACAAAGTCAGGTCAGTTTAATAGGCTAATAATCTGTTAGCAATTTTTAAACAATGAAGCAAGTTTTATTTAAGTTTTAAAGTTTAATCCATGGTTTCACATATAAGTAAATCAATCCAAAAATAACTCCATTTCCATTTAAACATCTAGTTATCGGTTGGCAAACAATGTTTGCAGTTGACAGATCTCGCGAGAGTATGGCACTGAGACAGAGGCAGGTCTCCAATAAAGTAAATTTTCTCCTGATCTGTTGATCTGAAAAATGTCATTTTGATGTCAGAATGTTCTGAAGACGTGTGGCTTCTGTAAACTGGGTCCAATATTTATTTCAGTGACTATGGAGCGAAAGAATCAGTGATAATCTGTGATCTCGTTCACTTCGCCCATTTAAATGAATACACTCAGACCTGCTTCCAGTCTCCTAAAGGGGCGGGGAGGTGGAGAAACCCACATGACACAGATAGAGGAAATAAACATAAATGAAGTGTCTCGGTTTCTCTACTGTCTCTGGCGCAGCCAGGAGCGTGTTGCTGTCAGGTTGCTGATGCAGGTGGGTGTACTTAGTGTCCTCGGGGACAAAGGTCAGATCCTCCCCTCACTCATCCCCAGTTCCACCCTCTCATCCAAATATGGTTTCTTCTGGCTCCAAAAAACCAAGATGGCAACGTCCATTAAGCCAAACTCGAGGCTTCAAAACGGCCGCTAACAAACCAATGGGTGACATCACGGTAGTTTGCCACTTGTTGTGAACTAGCTCGTTAACTATCCTAGCCCTTTAATGTCATTTACAAGAAAAAAGCAATGGAAAATTTTTTTCTTTGCATTTTTTATTTACTTGGGTCTATAGCCACGTTTCGACCAAAAAGTTCCTGGAACTGATAATTAAATAATTGTGGTCTGTGTACAGATAAGAGCAGATATGGAGGAGGAAAACAGGCCCAGGACAGTTAGTGTGAATGAAGTGAACTTACTATCTTGCATACATATCTACTGTCAAAATATTACCAACTGTCAACATAATTAACCCTCAAAATAATACTTAAATGTGTTCATTCAGTAAACTGTTGACCTGACTGAGGACAAGGGGATCCTGGAGGTCAGTAAGGAACTACCAGAGCATGAGACATAAAATAACATAAATGTTCTGAACTACAACCCTTTAATAAAAAATTTACTGTAAAAGTTATTTTGACATTCATCCATGATATGCTTTGCAGATTCCAAGATATTGCCTGGAAGACATACTGCTTGAGGTGGTCCTCCAGGATGGTGATCAGACACAGCTGACCTTGGCCCTGGTGTGCTCCTCCTTCAGAGACATCATCGCTTATCATAGCTTCAGGAAAACATGTCACTTTTTGTGGCTTGACAGTAAGTAAAGAAATGATGCTTTTGATAGTTGTAGACTTGCAACGTTTCAGCATATTTTTCACATGAAGCGTAGTGTTCAATTTGATAATCCCAAAATGTTGTTATACAGGTGTCATTGATTGTAGCAGGTTCTCCAACAAGTAGAAGCAGGACTTCCAGAGAATGTAATCTGTGCTGAACTGCTCACGGTGCTACTGTTTATACAAGAGCTGCATGCTGGGTATTTATACTGTGCTTTGAAATTGGATGGCTGTTTGAGTAGTAACTTGTTGCTAACAGAAAAGACTGTGTCTGAAACAAAAAAGACACATAAACACCGGATGATAGCAGATCAAGAGTATGCTTTTGTTTTGTTTTTGCTATACCCGCAGGTATGTTGGAAGAGGAAGGCAGGGGGGAGCTGCAGGGGATCTCTTCTGAAGATCCCTACCCATTTCTGCCAAAGTCTTGGGATCTGCAACACCTGAAGAGGTGTGCGTGACTTTGATGATTTTGTTGTAAATAACCAATAAAGTTTTTGTCCTCTTTCATGTAAGTAGCCATAGCCTGTGTGTGTGTGTGTGTGTGTGTGTGTGTGTGTGTGTGTGTGTGTGTGTGTGTGTGTGTCTGTGTGTGTGTGTGTACACTGGCACATATACACAAGATAAGCAGCAGTGCCACAAATATTAACACTGAGAGTAATAATAGTAACTATTTGTATAGCACAATAATGATAACAGAGGTACAACATACTGTAACAACAGTGGATAGGAATACCTCGAGCATGATTCCATACTACGTTTAAAACAACTTGCTGGAATACAATACAAAATACAATATATTAATGAATACATAATGGATTTTAAGTATGTTTTTATCTTACATATTTTTAAGTATTTTATTCAGTAGTACGAACAAGACATAGCGGACCAGACGTGAGCTTTTATTTTGAATATTAGAAGCTCGGCATGAGGCGAGTGGGCATGAGACTAGACGTTCCAGGCTGCCTCCATACACTATTGATACCAATAATGTCCCTACTTTTAGTTATTTTTTTTAATTTTGGGTTGAAGTGGGGTGCTTTGGTGGGGCAGTTGGAGCATTTGGTGGGACATTGTCCCCCGTGCCCATGCCTAGAGCCGGGCCCACATTGGAATGATCTAATATGAATTCAAACGAGTTCACTCAAATATTGGTAGGGACAATTCTGTCCTCCCAAAATATTGGTAATTGTGTAATTACATTGTGTTTTATTAAATCCTCACATATTAGAAATTAAGATTAACTCTGAAGAAATACAACAATTGTCAATTTGACATCCACAGAGTCAACAGGATTAAATTTCAAAATCACTGAAATCTTTCCTGTGGGTTAAATACTGTGCTGGAAATAGTGGCCATCTTGAAATTTCAAGTGGCTGATGGGATTTTCAAATGAATAGCCCCAGAGGAATAAACATATCAATTTTTGTGCTTGTACCCACATTTGAAAGATAATTACAGTTACCTGTTGCACTCCATCAGAATATCTCTGCTGAAAATAGTACCACAAGCTTCTATTATTGCTTTCCATTACAGTTTGTATTTGTGGAGTGTTAGTGAAGCAGTGGATCTGTGTAATCTCAAACTGCTGCTGACAGAGGGGGGAGGAGAAGTAGTGAGGGGGTGGGGCCTTTTATCTGTCTGCTCAGGGGGCCATTCCCTCATAATCTGTCCCAGGGTGTAGGTGTGACTTTCTTTGACAGTTTAATGAATTAATTTTGTTAATTTGTTCTGTGTCAGCATAACTCAGAAGTGTTGAATAAAAAAATGCATGTTCTTGCTGTTACTGAAATAATAACGTATGTGTGCATATGTGGCCACTACAGGGTGCCCTACTTGCCTAATGTCAGCTGGGATAAGATCCCCCCCCCCCACTCCAAGGATAGGCAGGTGAAGGCCAATGGATGGATGGATTTTTAGGGTCTTACATTTAGGAGAAAGTCCAGGCAGTCATTATTCTGCCACAAGAGGGCGCCTTACCCTAAGGAGCAGGTTTGTGCCAGTCATACGGCTGAAACAAGTTATAAACAAGTGATTTTGTCAGTCTCTCGTGGTCTTATAAAATATTTGCCTGGTCTGTTCATCATAAGCAATAAAATAAATGTTGCAACCGGTCAGTTGCAACATCTGAATTCTTACATTCAAAAAATATGGGTCATTATCATACAGATGTAAGATTAATATATAAAAGTTTGGTTGTTTTTGTCCAGTCTGGGTAACAGAAATGCAAAAAGTGTTGCAACCATCCTCATTCTCGTCTGCTTTTGTGCATTCAGGTACATGCAGCTCAAACATAAATATCTTAATGTGTGAAACAGTCTGTATCCAACTGAACGCTACTGAACATGCTCTACTGCTCTGAAAGCGTTACTGTGAGCAGGTTTCCGGTTCTAATTCTGATTACTCATCGGGATAATACTGTAGCCTGATTGAAACACTGGTTGTCAATAAAGTTTCCAAGACTCTAGACGTTATCGTGTTGTGCGCATGCTCGCTGGCTGAGTACTGCAGAGAGGAGTCCCGCAGCTGTCAAGAGCGTTCAGGAATGTGTGTGTCGCTCTGTAAACCACTGTGAACACAGAGCTGTGGTCTTGTCTCTGACCGCTGGTTTGTTAGGAAACATCATGTTTCAGTCCTGACTGAAATGACTCCACAACTCTTGAGCTAATGGCTCCGAAGCACTGAAGGACGCAGTGTAACCCGCTGAGGACAGAAGTTACTCGGGTCGCCATGGCGTCTCTAACCGTCACCTCGGCGGCTCGGAGCATCGAGAAGCATCGGAAGTCCTTCTCGCTGCTCTTCTACCGCGCTGTGAGGGACCTGAAGCCGGTCTGGATGCTGGAGGACATGCGGACGATGGAGACGTTTTACCAGGAGGAGGACGCCAGTCAGAGGATTTACAGCCCGTCAGAGGCGTTGCTCTACGCTATAGTTCACGATCACCAGGCATACGCCCAGTACTTGCTCAGCCGGTACACTGACGAAGCGCTAGCGAAGCCCGGGGAGCGTTTCTGCTGCTGCCCGTCCTCCGCCCCACACCTGGCTATGGCTGTCCGCTACGACAGGCGTTGCATCCTCAGCCTCATCTTACAAGAGACTCATCGGATATCCAGCACACCCTCCTACACGGACCGAGCCGAGTGTTTTCACAACGAGGACGGCAGAACCCCTTTACATCTGGCCTGTGAGCTCCTGCGGCCCGAGGCGGTCATCATGCTACTGGGGAACGGAGCGTCCCCGCACGCCCAGGACCACAGCGGCTTGACCCCGCTGGATGTCATTCTGGAGAAACTCAGGGACTCTGCGGAGGTGAGCGGCGGGGAGAGGAGGCAGTGCCTGGACAACCTGCTCATGTTCATGCCAAAGGTTCACTTTAAAATGAAAGGCGCTCTGGACAGAGAGCCGGAGCGCTGGGCCAAGGTGCTGGGCGAGGAGACGTACAAGTACCTGGCGGGACGGAGCCCGGCGCCGCTGGTCCTCACCGCTATGCAGACTATCCTGAAGCAGCTGAGCCCAGCGACCTTCCCGGACAGCCTGCACGAGTTGCCCATCCCCTCCTCCCTCAAACCGCCATGTCTGCTTCTGAGCCAGCGGGACAGGCAGAGAGTGGTGTAGCATCGGTGTGACATGATGCATGTTCTGTTTTAGCATGGTGTGTGTGTGTGTGTGTGTGTGTGTGTGTGTGTGTGTGTGTGTGTGTGTGTGTGTGTGTGTGTGTGTGTGTGTGTGAAGAGCCTGTCTGGCTGTAAAGCGGTAACACTTGGTGATAGGGTTGCACAGATAAACACTAACAGTCAGGGAACAAATGAATGGCTCGTATCTACTGATGAGACTTTAATCTTACTGTCAGGCTGATGTGATCAGCTGGAGCTGGAGGCTGACCAAACTGCAGAGGCAGTTTTCAGGACAAGCAAGCAGTGGGCAGAGCAGAGGAGGGAATCAACAGCCATACTCCATAACTTTCTATACTAATTCTAATTCAGGCATTAACAATTTGTCTAACCTCATTCTAAATTGTTACCTACTAATACTACTGCTGTTGAAGCCACTGTATCATATCAGACTGAAGGCAGTCTAAGTCAAGTGTGTTACTGTTGTTGTTGTTTTGTTATTTAATTTACCTGGGTTGTATTTAAGAGTCATGTTAAAGAAAGTATTCTTCAGGTAACTTAAAAACTCTTTGGATGACTGATTATTTTTAAATAAATAGGAATCCAAGTGACAATCTCACTTTGTCTTTCTTGACTCCATGAATTATTATTAAATCCTTTATTTAAACAGATCATCTCATTGAGATCTGGATCACTTTTTTCAAGAGACACCTGTGTTCAAAAATAAATATATACAATTTATACGCAGCCAGTAGGGCTGGACAATATGCAAAAAAAATCATATTGCAATGATTTTGGCAGATATTGTGATTTAAATTGGAATGGTCGTTTTTGCATTTTCATTTTCACAGAAAAAAAATCTAAAAATGAAAAATTGGTGTTGTACTAAACAAAAATGTTCCTTAAGGTCTGGATAATATGACGTATAAGCCGGGCGTCTCTGTAGCACCACAACACTTATGGTGCTAACAATGCACACCAATGTTGTGACACATTTTACCTTTATCAAAACAGTTGCATCTCCTGCTATTTGGATGTTGAACCTGGCCATATTGAGATTTCGATTGTATTTCAATTAGTTGTGCAGCCCTAATACACAGACACACATAAATACACTGGCATTAAAATGGACACACTGTCTATGTGTGATTGTAAGTACATAAGTACAGTCTTTTAAAATGTTCCAGTGAAATATGAGAGTGTGACTTCAGATTTTTTGGAGCTCATTCATCTGTCTGCAGCATAGTATCTGAAAGCAGTGTTTCAGAGTTCAGTGTGAACAAGAGGTTCTGCTCCAGTTTAAATATTCTGTGGCCTGATATGGTAAGTGTTGTGTTTAAATGTTACCAGAGGGCAGAGGTAACTGGGCTTTTGCAGCAGAGCCTTCTAAATAAACATTATATAATGCTGCTCCCTTCAGTTGTTAATGAGGACCATCCCACCTTTTTATATAGGATGCAATGGTGAGTGTGAAAAGTGTCACCTGTGATGAAGCGCAGTGAGTCAAGAGGCTTCAGTGTGATGGGGGAATCACAATCAAGCGCAGACAGAATTGTAGACTGTACAATGGTCTTTCAACTAGCAGAAGAGAAACATGATTTGTTTCTGCACAGAAATCCAATTTTTACCTTCAGTTTGCTCGACAGGTGTTCCACATGGGTTTTAACAGTGAGTCTTGTATCCAACCAGAGACCTAAGTATTTACAACTTTCGACTGTTTCAATCTCATGACCATGAAGGGTTTGGATATGGGCAGTGGGCTGGTATTTAGTTTTACCAAAATTTAACAGAAGCTCGTGTTCGATGAGACTGTAGATATCCAACAACCATCTAAGACATCACCTCTGGGGACATGCTGTTGTTGAGTGGGAAAGATTATTCTTGACTAAAACTGTATGGTCGGACAGCACTTCAGGGAAGTGAGTAACATCTGTTGTTTTGCAGTTTGGGTGAACTGACAGTTCAACGTCCTTCATTTATGGGTGGAAGTTTGCTAAGTAACACTTACTCAAATTAGCATTGGACTGAAGTAAAAGGAGCTGTTGTGGATTTTACTCAGTAAAGTGTGGGTCAATGATCTGTGATGATCTGATCGTTTACTTTGTTCTGGGTTGAAGTGTTTCCTGTATGCGAGCACCAACATGAACATCCATGCTCTTGACACGTTGGCCTGTGCTTTGCTTTGCTGTCATTGTTCTGGGGCCAGTTTCAGTAAGACAGACTCTGACTGTGTCTTAGATACCACAAACAGTCAGGCTTCAGATAGACTGCGTCTAAATTCATCTGTTGCACAGTTTAATCCTCGACTATCTTAAGCTGGACTGTGGTACAATGGGGTAAATTAAGACATTTTTCAATATAAAAAAAAAAGGCCGGCCAAAGAACCACATCCAACCGCTGAGCTCTGTTTCCCCTCAGCAGAAGATGTTTGTCCTCTGAGAGAATTCAACAGCTACAAGGACGTTTTACTTGGAGAGTGAAACAATAAAAAGAAAAATCTGATTTGGTCTCTAAAAACTCTTTCCCTTCTCTTTGCTCTCTCTATGACAATGTTGGCAAACCACAAATGATGAGCCATCTTTTCCTGTTTTTTGTTGTTGGGCGCTGCTGGTCAGCACAGGTGTCATTGACTGTTACTATGGTAACATTGGTCTTAGACCTGAGTTATATATTTAGTGTTTATTTTCGTGAAACTTACATCAGACTCAACAAAATGAAGACTACACCAACACTAAAGACCAGTCTGAAATATCTTTGGCCCCTGAAGTCTTTATCATGAATGGCATCTGGTCCCTGTTCCGCTGTGGGCGGCCCAACTTCACCACACCGCACCGCACCGCACCACACACCACACCACACCGCACCGCACCACACCACACACCGCACCGCACCGCACCACACACCACACCACACCGCACCGCACCACACCACACACCGCACCGCACCGCACCACACACCACACCACACCGCGCCGCACCACACCACACACCGCACCGCACCGCCCCGCACCACACTCCGCACCGCACCGCACCACACTCCGCACCGCACCGCACCACACTCCGCACCGCACCGCACCACACTCCGCACCGCACCGCACCACACTCCGCACCGCACCGCACCACACTCCGCACCGCACCGCACCACACTCCGCACCGCACCGCACCACACTCCGCACCGCACCGCACCACACTCCGCACCGCACCGCACCACACTCCGCACCGCACCGCACCACACTCCGCACCGCACCGCACCACACTCCGCACCGCACCGCACCACACTCCGCACCGCACCGCACCACACTCCGCACCGCACCGCACCACACTCCGCACCGCACCGCACCACACTCCGCACCGCACCGCACCACACTCCGCACCGCACCGCACCACACTCCGCACCGCACCGCACCACACTCCGCACCGCACCGCACCACACTCCGCACCGCACCGCACCACACTCCGCACCGCACCGCACCACACTCCGCACCGCACCGCACCACACTCCGCACCGCACCGCACCACACTCCGCACCGCACCGCACCACACTCCGCACCGCACCGCACCACACTCCGCACCGCACCGCACCACACTCCGCACCGCACCGCACCACACTCCGCACCGCACCGCACCACACTCCGCACCGCACCGCACCACACTCCGCACCGCACCGCACCACACTCCGCACCGCACCGCACCACACTCCGCACCGCACCGCACCACACTCCGCACCGCACCGCACCACACTCCGCACCGCACCGCACCACACTCCGCACCGCACCGCACCACACTCCGCACCGCACCACACACCGCACCGCACCGCACCACACAGACACAAGCTCCTTGTTTCCCTCTTTTTTTATAAGCGTATACATGTTGATACTGTGTGTTTATGTGTGTAGTATGCTCCTCATATATCTCTCTATTTATCAACACCTATCACCATCTATCATTATCTGGAACCATGCAGTTTTCAGCAGGCTGGACTGTTGTAATGGTTCCTTCACAGGTCTCAGCTGCAGCTCATCCACTATAACACCAAGACACTGGAGCACGTCACACTGGTCCTTAAATCACTGCTCTGGCTTCCTGTGTGTTAAAAGACACATTTTAAAATCCTAATACTTGTCTATAATTCTCTAAATGATCTACTATTCATTAACAAAAGTTCATACATATGCTGGAAATACAATAATCTGTTATACATAGCGCTACAGAAAGTAAAAGACCTGTTAGTAACAATGCAGCAGTGCTGCTGCTTTCCACACATGTAGTTTCGCTGCTCGGCTTCCAGTCTGTGTGTGTTAGATAGATAGATACTTTATTATTTTATAGTGTTGTACTTTTAAAAGAAGAACAGACAAATCCACAGTTTGAAGTAACCAGCAGACAGGGGGTTTTCACATCAAAGTAAAGGAAGACTAACTCAGTGTTAGTGACGTGTTTACAGGAGCTGAAATCTGAAGTAAAACAGGAAGCTTGTCACACGTCAGAAAGATGAAATTTAAAGATCCCAGTGAGGAAAATAAAATGATATAATAAACATGAACTGTTAAAGAATATTTATATAACACAGGACAGCTGGAGTCTCTGCAGCCTTTAACAGACTTTAACTGTCTGCAGACACACATGTAGTGCAAAGTACAGTATGTTGTACTTTATTTGATCCTTGCATAACGACTTGCTGGGAGTCAGAGAGCCAGCGGTGTTGTTTGTCCTGCTTGTCTCTTGGTCTCAGGAACACACCTGCACTTTCTCTCTTTGAGTCGTGTGTTGTGAAAGTCCACTAGAAAATCAATGAGTGGTAAATATTGTAAATGGTTGATGGAGATGGAGACACAATTATCACAGAGAAAATGGCTGTAACATTAAACCAACTTAACTCTGCAGCATGTCAGCCAGAGACAGTCTGACAGTCTCCCTCGTTTCACATCTGTATTTGACTTTTTCTTACTTTATATTGGGCTTCAGCACAAAGTTCAGACCGTCATAGTGTAAATTTAATACTGGCAATTACAAAATTATCTTTTTCCACAATTTAGTGAAATTTCTACTGAGTACTACTCTACTGAGTACTGCTCTACTGAGTACTGCTCTACTGAGTACTACTGAGTACTACTAAGTACTGCTCTACTGAGTACTGCTCTACTGAGTACTACTGAGTACTGCTCTACTCTACTGAGTACTGCTCTACTGAGTACTGCTCTACTGAGTACTACTGAGTACTGCTCTACTCTACTGAGTACTGCTCTACTGAGTACTACTGAGTACTGCTCTACTGAGTACTGCTCTACTGAGTACTACTGAGTACTGCTCTACTCTACTGAGTACTGCTCTAATGAGTACTGCTCTACTCCACTGAATACTACTCTACTATACTGAGTACTACGCTACTCTAGTGAGTACTGCTCTACTCTACTGAGCACTACTCTTCTGAGTACTGCTCTGCTGTCTTCTCTATTGAGTACTGTGACAGTTAAAGATGAACAGAAACAAAAGTCATTGTAAACAAGTGGCAGCATCACCCACACATGCTTCCTGATCAGACTCTACAGTGTAGTCTGTTAGCAGCCATACCTTTTAGTGTGAGTTGCCAGCAGAGGGCAGCACTGTCCAACGTTTATCACAACTGTCCCACAGGTTGCTCATCATCCTCCTGAAATGAAAGACTGTTTATTCTAACAGCAGTGTCAGTTACTATTTACTAAACATAGTAGCTACTGACTGCAGACTGGTTGCATTCAATAGCTTTTTATTCATGAATTCATTTGAATATTGAAATCACCTGCTGCATGAGGTGAAAATCGCAGCTCTGCTCACTACTCACACACATCCAACTCATGACAAGGTTTTTGTAAGAGGTCAAAGGCTGAACCTATTTGTAACCAGTGGTTTCATCTTTGACAATGTATTACACTCAAACATTTTATCGTGCTTTTTTAATATAAAATCTTAATCTGGAAAGTAACTAGTAACTGTATATACTGTGTAGTAACTGTATCTCTCAAATAAATGTAGTGCAGTAAAATTATATCTCCCTCTGAGACGCAGAGCAGTGGAAGTATAAAGAAGCATAAAAGTGAAATAGGTGCCTCAAAATATTTCTTGAGAAAATGAAAATTTTCCACCACTGAGCGCAAACTTGACATTTTAGCTTCACTGCTAGTAAAGCTTTAAGAACACCTAAAGCTAAACAGTCAGTAAGTTGTAAACTTACAGCATCTTGTAGCTTCATTCATGACTGTAAAGATATAAATATCACTGTGTGTGGGGCAAACAATCTACAAACCTCAAGACATTCAAACACAACAGTGACATAATGTTGAAGCCACTCTGCAGGATCAGTTGAATAATAAACATCCTAATATAGTGCTAAAGCTCTACAGCTACAGTATGTTGTGTTTGTCCAGCAGATAAGTTCTACTGTGATTGGTTGTAACAAGGCATTTTATATTATAGTGCTTTCTACAAACTCAATAAGATGTGAATGTGTTAAACAGTGTTCAGTGCATTTGGAGCTGTTTTCAGAATCTGAATCAGAATCAGATTTATTTGTCACTTCCATAATACACACTTTGCATAGATAGGAGCAAGATATTGTTCTACACCAGTCAGACAGACAGAGACACGTTAAAAGACTCAGAATCACCTCCTGGTGGTTGTCTGCCTCCTCCACTCAGACTAGCTTCAGGTTACATCCCTGTTTATCCAGTCATGTAACATATGAACCATTTGTGTGGAATTTTGTCATAGTCTCAGTGTGAAGTCTTGAGTAATGGCTAAAAAGTGTTTTGTGAGGTCACACTGAGCTTGACCTCTGGGACAGGGTAGAGCCCCCTGGAGTAATGAGTGTGGTCCAGACCAAACTAGCATGTTGGCTTCTGATTAGAGTGTTCGCTAATGTGCTAGCTAGTCATGTGATGCCATAGAACATACAGCACAAGTTGTCCATGTTTTTAACAAGCTATATACCTTAACACCTGGAAATGGTGGGGTCTGCAGCGCTCTAAGCAAAATGATGTTACATGGCCATATCAGCAAATACGCATCTTTATGCAATTTTGTCAGATAGATACAGTATATATATATATGTGTATGTATATATATACATATATACATACAGATAAGATATACATGATTATCATGGAGAAATGGGGCAAAAACTGGAAAAATGCAATGCTGAGGTCACCAGAGGTCAGATCCAAATTGCCTCCATGTCTGAAATAAAACCTTGGGGTATGTAGATTATACTGAATGCTGAAATTTGCTTGCTTTAGTCATGAAATTAACAATTGTTTTGCCTATCTGCCCCACTAAAAAGCAAAAGATCAAAGAGGTGGTGGGAGGTGTGGGAGGGGTCAGTCATTATCTTTGTGGCCTTTCTAACACACAGGTCCCATACCAGACAGTGACGCAGTGAATTAGTATGCTGTCAATAGAAACAGACAAACAGTCTGAACCTGAACAACCACAGGTCATCTGTCCGTACGACCACAGCACCAGTTATACACAATTGAAGTAGTGGAACTGCAACAGTCACAGCTGTTTTGGTTGACGCACAGCTGGATGGACAACAGACATAAATGGTCACTGATGCTGCACATTGTTTAAAGTGTTTGCGTATTTTATTATGTTTTACATATTTTATTGTTTTATGTATTTTATCATGTTTTATGTATTTTATTATGTTTTACATGTTCTATTGTTTTACTTATTATATTATGATTTATGTATTTTGTTTTATGTATTTTATTATGTTTTAAGTATTTGACTTTATGTACAACTCTGTGCATGTTCTGTGTTTCACCTGCTGCAACACAAATTTCTCTTTGGAGATGAAGATGAAGCTGAACTAAAACATTGCGGCCTTAAAGGACAGATTCCCCCATATTTTCAAGGCTCACGTGCCCATACAGTATGTACACTTAAACCCTCCTCCTACTGACCATTACATTAATCCTTCCTAATTTTTTCCTATGTATTTGATGGTCTTTGTTGTGTGCTGATACAAGGCGTCAGCAGTCTAATTTCATCAAATGAGGTTCGTGTCTTCTGTTACGGTCCTTTTAGGACAAAACTTCCCCTTTATATTTTATGCTCTCATGCTCTTTTAAGCCTCATGTGTCGGATTTGAACATTTTAGACACTGGCCAGTGATACAATCAAGACAGACGGTGGCACACAACACGAAATCACCCCAATAATTATTTTATTATATGTATTTATTTTAATATTCTGTAAACTGCTTTGGCAACAAGATGCTTTTGTTCATGCCAATAAAGCTATTGGAGAGAGAGAGAGAGAGAGAGAGAGAGAGAGAGAGAGAGAGAGAGAGACTAGCTGTACATACTGTTGATATGTTGATATAGTGAAAATAGTAATACCGAATAATAATAATAATAATAATAATAATAATAATAATAATAATAATAATAATAATAATGTTGTAGTGGCAGATGCTGCAGCTCCAGAGTCAGAGATATGAATGAGGACAGAGAGAGAGAGAGAGAGAGAGAGAGATGTTGATATGTTGTTACCCAATAATAATAATAATAATAATAATGGTAATGGTAATGATAATGTTGTTGTGTCAGATGTGGATTCTGCAGCTCCAGAGTCTGAGAGACCTCAAATGAAGAGAGAGAGAGAGAGAGAGAGAGAGAGAGAGAGAGAGGAGAAGCACAAACTAGGGGAAAGAGAAAATACAAGTCAATGACATGAAGTAGTGAGATATAAATACAGAGAGACAGAGGGAGAGGGAGAGAGTGAAAGGAAGGTTCAAGGAAAAAAGCTCACGCTGCATGTATCAACTAAAGCACATGTGAGTTAGACCTGGACCAGGACCAACAGTTCAGACCTGATCCAAACATACACGCACAACAGAAACAGATCCCACGTGAAACCTGTGGGATAATTAGTCCTGATCTAAAATAGACTGAAATGACATTTTTCCTTCACGTCACAGTTCAACCTCCACCCACAGAAACTGAAAAGGACCCTACATTGTTGTGGTTTAACATGTGAAAGTGTCAGTGAATAGAAGGAAATTAACAGACTTGACAAAGCGTTTGATGAAAAGGTTTATGGGTCCACAGCCATGTGAGGAATGTTATCTTTAGCCTGCTAGTCATGATTCTTCTGTTCGCTGCCCTGCCCACTCATTTTCTTGTCCTGCCTGATTTTTGCGTGGACCATTCTGGTCCAACCACACATTACACAGTCTACTCACAAAGCAAGAAGACAGAGCAGAGACACAGCAACCATGCAACAACACAGTTCAGGCTGCACAACAACCAGTTCAACACACACATGAGCACCCTATTGCTTTTATTAGAATACAGGGAAAATAAATCACTTTTATTTTTTGATCGATTGCTTGGTTGTTGGACCCTTTCATTTATGCGTTCATTCACTCACTCACACAGCTGGTCGAGGTCCCTGCTCCCCACATCAGAACCACAGAAACAGTGATCTGTGTCAGTCAAAGAAATTCTTTGGTCACGGTGGGAAATGCGTGGAGGCTGAGATTTGAACTATGAAGCATTCTTTCTATTTCTGCTTTACAACAGGTTTATTGTATGCGCTGTGTCTAGCACCTCCCAAATTCCATGCCAGAGATCAAATAGCTCCTGAATGTCCCTGCAGCAGTTACTGCTCCAGTCACCATGCACACGTGTGGTCTGCTGTGCTGCTTCTCGGCCCTGATGATCCTGAGCAGCGTCCTGCCGCCGGGTGTGAATGGATGTGACGTTGCTCACTCCATTTGTGGGGCCCACGCTCCAGGGGATGTGGTCATCGGTATAATGTTGCCATGTCATCACAAAGTGAAGGGAATTAATGAACGGATTAGACCTGAAAACTTCCTCTGCTCAGAGTGAGTATAAGATGATGATGGATTTATTACATGAGATGTATTCATACATCAACAGGGATATAGACAGTAGTTTTCACATGTAGCTCAGTGGATAGTTCAGAGTATTCACTGTTTAAATGTTTTTAAATTAATTCAATTTTTCAGTCACATTTCAGAATCTCACAGACAGATATTCTGCCTTTACATAAATTGTACTAAAAAAAACAGGAAATACAGTCAGTTAGTATTCTGATGTTTTGTAGCCTTGTTGGTCCAAAGTCTGCGTCCTCAGTGCTTTGTGGTTTTGTGTGAGCTCATTTCTCTATAAATTGTTCACACTAAATTGTACTTTTCTGTTAATTAAGTCAGAGGATGTAAAAGTGGACAGTACAAAGAAGGAAAAATACTATACTATATCAAATACTTAAACAATAATAACATAGTATTTACAATTAGATATTTAAATATAACAACAATAGCAGGAGATAAGGAATACTGCACATGGTGAGTTGTCAGTCACTGAGTGCAGTGTTTGTTAAACAGTCTGACAGCAGCAGGAAGGAAAGACCTCTCTTCTTCACACACTGCGGTGCAGCAGCCTGTTACTGAAGGAGCTGCTCAATGTTGTCAGTGACGTAGATGTTTTCCAACAGGGATACTAGCTTAGCAATCATCCTCCTGTCGCCCACTACCTCCACTGGGTCGAGGGGTCATCCCAGAACAGAGCTGTCCTTCTTGATCAGTCTGTTCAGCCTTTTCCTGTCAGCAGTGGAGATGCTGCTACCCCAGCAGACCACAGCAAAGAAGATGGCCGATGCCACCACAGGGTCATAGAAGGTCCTCAGGAGTGTCCCCTGCACTGCAAAAGACCTGAGTCCCCTGAGCAGATAGAGTCTACTCTGTCCTTTTTTATAAAGTGTGTCGGTGTTGTGAGTCCAGTCCAGTTTTTTATTCAGGTGAACACCAAGGTAGTCCATAATCTCAATGTCCAGTCCCTGGATGTTCACTGGCCTGACAGGAGAGTGTTTGTGCCTGCGGAAGTCCACCATCATAGACTGTAAATAAAGATGGACGTAGCCTCTGTGACGGCACCCACAGGTTTCTGAAGCTCAGAGTGAGCTGCTCCACTGTCACAATCGGTGCATGTCAGTTTGTGGCAAGCATACGCTCACCCACCTGTCACTCAAAGCAGCCACACTAACAATTCTCCATAACTTTAAGCCTTAATAAAATGTGAACAGGTGAGTTATATAAACAGGTGTCATGAAGTAGGAAATTAGCTCTAGAGACCAAAACAGTTTTTGTACCAGGCTGTAAACATTTATTTCTGCTGTAAAGTTGGACATTTTAACATGGGAGTCTATGGGGATTGACTCACTGTTGGAGCCAGACTCTAGTGGTCATTAGAGGAACTGCAGTTTTTGGTTCTTCAGTCATGGCTTCATTGGTCAGCCTTGGAGGTTGCCGCCTGTCCACCAACAGCTATTGGATTTTCCCAGCCTTGATCTGGAGGTGGTTCCTCATGGCACCAGTTCAAAAAGCCCTGGGTCCGTTCTCTGTACTCCCTGTTATCTTCATCAGTGATGAGCCAGACAATTGAAAAGTCATCAGAGAAGTTTTGCAGGTGGCAGTTAGTGGAGTTGTAAGAGAAGTCTGCAGTGTAGAGGGTGTCAGACACACAGTCCCGGATCCTCACCTCTTTATCTATGACTGAAACACCTTTAATATATGGAGTCTATATATTTACATTTATAAAAATGACTAAATAACTTGCTTTTTTGCCACAGTTCTTCAAACACAGAATTTAATGTTTTCTACATTGTCTTTTTTCAGTTTTGATCTGCAATCATTTCTAAAATCCTTGGCTATAATCCATGAAATTGAGGAGATAAATGCATCTGGTTTCCTCCCAGGAGTGCATCTTGGATATATGCTGTGTGACACATGCTCATACGCCAGCAAAGCTCTGCAGGATGTGGGGCACATGCTCGAAGTCAACAACACTCTAAATGTTAAGTGCGACTACACCGACTTCAGGCCCACCGTCAAGATTATTTTAGGAGCACTGTACTCTGAGGAGTCCATTGCTTTGGCCAGACTGCTAAATGTGTATATGGTCCCTTTAGTAAGTATTTAATAAATGTGTGTTTTCATTTCTGATCACTACTACTGTTTTTTACTAACATCAGATTTGCTGAGGAGTCTAAGGATTTAATAATGTGCATCTAGTCTTCGATGCTGAAGCTGCATTTGTTTAAGAAATAGTATGCGATATTTGGAAATATGTTTGGTTTCTTCAATGGAGTTGGATGATCTTTTTCAATTTCTAGTTTGCGTTCTGTACAGCCCAAGACATGTTTGTCTTAGATCAGCACAAACAATGGAAGCAGTGGGAAACATTTGGCCTAGCTCCATCAAATAGGCCAAAGCTGTGGTTACTATAATAACGGTCATGGCTTGGTTAGGTTTAAACTCTAGAACTACTTGGTTAGAAAGTGTCTTAGTCATGTGTCCCCAGAGCAGCTTCGCTGGTCTCTGAACTCCACTGGAGGATGAACCATTCTTCTTAAAGATATTCTCTCTTGTGGTGTTTTGATGATGGTGGTGGAGAGTGCTGTCTAACACATCTCTGTGAAGGTCATAACATATGATTGATATCAATTTCATACACGTCAAACCAACATTTTAATCCTATTTCTCCACTCATTTTTCAGGTTTTTTCTTTAACTTGTCCTCTGTCTGTTAATGTGTGTTTATTCTCTTATATTTAAAACGCCTCTTGTCTAATTTCATTTTATCAGCTGAGTGCCACATCATCTTCACCCGAGCTGAGTGATAAGCTGCGCTATCCAGTTTTCCTGCGCACTATTCCTAGTGACTCTCATCAGACCAAAGCAGTGGCCAAACTGTTGCATCACTACAACTGGAACTGGGTAGGGGTTGTGTATGGAGATGATGACTATGGCAAAGCAGCTTACGAGAGCTTCCTCAAAGATGCTGAGGCAAATGATGTGTGCGTAGCCTACCGTAAGGTGTTGCCTCATAACCTTGATGACTCAGACCTCAGGGAAGGTATCCAGCAGGTGGCTCAGCAGATCCGTTCCTCCAGTGCCCAGGTGGTATTGCTAATCCTCAAGAGAAGTCTGGTGGAGGTCCTCTTTAAGGAAATGATCCGGACCAACACATCAAGGATCTGGATTGCCAGTGATGTCTGGTCCAGGAGTTCGTCTCTTGCCACGATAGATGACATTAACAAGGTTGGGGACATCTTGGGCTTCACTTTTGTTGCAAGCAAGAGTGAATCATTTGATAATTATCTGAAGAATCTCACAGCAACCCCAGGAGGATATAACTACTTCATTGAAGAATACAAGAACCTGAGATTCAACTGTTCCTCTGAATGTTTCTCAAACAACCCTCCATCCCATTGTGCGTCACCTGAACTCCTGAAAATTAGATCTGGAAATGCATGCAATGTCAAGGATCCCCAAGAGCAAAATGATGACTATCTTGTGACAGCTGTTGACACAAGTGAAACCTTCCTCAGCAAAGTCGCTGTGTGGGCCGTAGCAAATGCTCTCAAGAAGCTCCTGAAGTGCAACAGCTCCTCATGCGCCGGAGAAATCAACTTCCCACCATGGGAGGTAAGAATTGATGTCATCTTCAGATGAGAACATATTCAAATATGAAAATGTAACTTCTCCATACTTAAGAAACTACAGTGATGTGTGTTTCCTTTGAATTCTTAAACTGTGTCCCAATTCAGGGGCTGCATCCTTCGGAGGGCGTGGTCTACGAAGGTATGGCCGCTGTAGATCGCAAAGTCTGAACTGAAATGAGACAGTCTGGTCTATGAAGGTGTTTTACTGTGCGGCAAGTAGCTGTGCCCGCCCTTACCATTGCATCGCAAAGCAACCTTAACAATGCATGACTTTTTTTTTTACAATAAATTGAGGCTTTTAGGACCTTTGTTTTCACAGTTGTATTGTTATCTGTTGAACTGAGCTGAAACCCAATACTTACATTTAACAGTGCAATCCTCAGACTCTCTGACGGCGTTGTTTGGTTTCATTAGTGGTGGACAGTGAATCTTGGGATAGGCCACACCTAGGAAAAGAAGGATTCATTTGAAGGAGCTTTTGAAATAGGATGGTCTAGTCGCGCTGCTGTGACGCAATCAGTCTTCAAAAAATGCAGCCTCTGAAGGATGCGGCCCCTGAATTAGGACACAGCCTTAGAATCAATGATTCATACCTGCAAAGGCCCAGTTTTAATTGAAATCTTGCCCTTTGCTTTGCAGCTTCTTCAAGAATTGAAGAAAGTTAATTTCACGTTTGCCAACCAGAACTTCTACTTTGACGAAAATGGTGATTTTGTGAACGGGTATGATCTGATCATATGGGAAAAGTATGGACAACACAGACGATTTAGAAGAATTGGAAAATACCATGTCCTTCGTCAACAAGTAGAACTCGATGTGGGAAGTTTCACCTGGCTCTCAACAGGCAACAATACGGTAAGAAAACACCACACTCAAAGCATATACTCACAGGTTTGATCACTGCAACAGTCAGTGTAATCAGGACAGTGCCTGAGTCAGCAGAAAAGGTCAGATGGTCACCATAGGGCCTTCAAGTGTGGCCATTGAAAAGTTGGCCTTTAGATGTGGTTGGATGACATATGTTCAAGCTACTGTAGTTTGTTTCTAGCCCACTGAACCCTTAATATGTCAGCTGGGGTTTAGGTAGATCCTTACTGGCAGAAACATCTGGCCACTAACAGCTGAGATAGATTTTCAATGTCAATAACTAAGATACCCAGGAGGTGTTGAGTGCATGACTGTGTCTGAGACACACAGACACTGTAGTTGTTGACTGCTGACCACAAGATCACTATTTAACAGCGGTAGATCCTCACGTCTCTGAGTATGACCATGACACCTCAGTATGTTTCAGCCCAGTTTCTTGTTATGCTCTCACAGAAGCCTCAGTCCAGATGTTCAGCGAGCTGCCCCCGTGGCTGGGTGAAGAAGATCTTGAACGTTTCCTGCTGTTACAATTGCACCCAATGTACGGAGGGGACCTACTCAGATGGGCCTGGTATGACTTATTGAAACGCTGATTTTATATTTAGCTTCAAAATGTTACATTTTTTTGCAATTGCTTCCACACTTATTTCACAATTTGGCTCACTGTGTCAAAACTCCACACACAAGCCAAATAAGAGGTGAGCTTCTCATTAACCCTAACCCTATGTCAAACTCAAACCTGACAATCCTTTTCCAAAATGGCAATTCATTAACAAAAAACCATACACACATGCACCATCTGAATTACTCTTTGAAAGCAGCAACAACACATGAATTTGATATGAATTTAAAATAAAACATTGCTGCCTTTACAGCTTTATATATCTTTTTAATTTTGTCATACAGCCTTCACACAACACAGAAATATTGAAAAACTGAAAAATAATATTCCGAAAAAAGCTGATTTTACCAGAACGGGTTTTCACAGAACAGTAGAATTTACCGCTGCAGCTGCATCAAAGTCCAGGACTGTCACAGAACATGTTTACACTGAACTGTGAATATGATTTAAGTAAGCCTACATTTTCACACAGGGATGGGGCTGTGGTGGGTTGGGACAGATAGGCAAATACCCCCACAGACACCTAGTACCTACGTCACATACTGCTTTGTCTGAATGTATCCATTGGCAACACAACACAATCACTGCCACTTACTTGTACATATTCATAGAGAAAGTCTTTGACTCTAACACTGTTCCTGTCTAATGGAACATGTACAGCTGCTTCACTGTAAGTTAGTGCTGATGCAGTGAAAGGTTCAGTCTAGTAGAAAGTTGAAGACCTGTTCTTGACTGCTACCGTGTATGGAATGAGGTTGCTCTGGACTCTCTGCCCAGCCTCCTCCAGTGTCAGGCCATGATTTATGAAATGGTCCACAAAAGTGGTCTGAATGTCATATGAAATATGTGTCTGTCTATTGTCTGGACTACTTTGTTCTGTCCCTTATCTTCCACCTCCTCTCTGTCTACCTCTACCTCTTCCTCTTCCCCTCATTGGCACAGTTTGCAAAGTTCTCACAGAAGCTCACTTGAGGTCTACAGTATATGTAGCGCCAAGGATCAGATTGAGTGGTCTTCAATTCCTGTACAAGTATTTTCAGGTCTGTGGGTGGGTGTTGTGAAATTCAGGTGTGTTTTGTGTTTTCCCACAATTTAATGCTTGAGCAAAGTTTCTAATGTAAGAAAAAGTGTGTAGTATTTTTGCAAGTGTGTGCTGTAGAATTGAAAACAAAGTGAAAAGTAGAAAATGTGTTTGTGCTTTTGGTTCTGTGGTTTAATGCATGATCATAAAAGTTAAGATTTTGATATTTTTGTCTGAGCATTCACTTTTAGTGTGTAAGCAACTGCAAAAAACTGTAATCATCTTGAGATACTGCGGCTCTTACAGATGGCTATGCCCATGGGGTAGGCATACATCTGAGTAGTGCGGTCTATGTAAGTAAATGACTGTAAAAAGGCCTTTAAAAGTAAGTCTGTCTCTGTGAAGGACAGATTTGGTTTCCAGCAGACCCCAAATTAATTTGTACATTGTCCTATTCTTCAACAGATTTTAATGCCTGCAAAAAGTGCCCCAATGGAACTTGGTCTCTCAAGGGTTGGGATCACTGCAAGCCAAGATGGGATTCCTACATTCGATGGAGTGATCCTCATCCCATCACCCAGCTGTCAGCTGCAGCCTTTGGCATTTTTCTTTTGCTGGTTATCTTCATTATCTTTCTGGTGTACAGAGATTCTCTGCCTATGAAAAGAGCCGAGGTGAGGTTGTCCATTGTGATGATGGCTGGCCTGGCAGTGAGCTTCGCAAGTGTGATGTGCTACATGGGCAGGCCTAGTGTACACCTCTGCAGGGCCCGCCAGGTCATGTATGCCATGGGCTTCACCTTGTGTGTGTCCTCCATCCTAGTCAAGGCCTATCGCACCTTCCTGGTTTTCCTTCCTTTTGGTCAGATAGTAAATAGGCGACTACACAAATGTTACAACCCACCTGTCATTGTCACTGTGATAACAACTCTCCAGGGGATCATCTGTCTTCTCTGGATGATCTTAGACTCTCCTCATGTCAGTTACATACCTCCATCCCCACAGAGCATGAAAAATCTAATCCAGTGTAGTGAGGGTGACACATACATAGGTTTTGCCACTATGTTGAGCTACATAGCTCTACTAGCATTCATTGGCTTCCTCTTGGCCTACAAAGGCAGGAAGGTTCCTCATGAGTTCAGTGAAACAGGCTACATCATTTTTAGTATGCTGATGTACTTGTTTGTATGGGTGTGTTTTATCCCAATTTATATTACCAACAGGGAAAGGGGCACCCCTACACAGGCTTCAGCCATTCTAGTCTCCAGCTATGGCATCATCTTCTGCCATTTTTTGCCCAAGTGCTACGAAGCACTTTGTGGGTCAAAGACCGACACACTGGAGAGGATTCTGAGGAGGTGGAGAGTCGTCTCCAGTGGAAATGTTGACGCAGAGACGGGCTCAGAGACGTACGATGTCTCTGAGATGAACATACCCTCACTAAAGAAAGACAGGTTCTCCATATCAAGCATGACAACTATACTGTCGGGTGAGGTCAGCCCTACTGATTCAGAGCTCGTCATAATTCCCGCACCTGATGAAAAGACTCATTCCTATCCACTGTCTAATACGCTAGGAACGAATGTGACGAGGCGATGTAGGAGTTTATCCATCTAAAAATAGTTTTTAATTTGTATGCCTCAACACCAGCAACAGTCAGAGCTGCAGCCATATTGTTTTCAGGTTGTCTGTGCATACATACGTCCATCCTTCCCATTCACATGGACACGATATTTCAGTAAAGCCTTGAAGGAACTTCTTCAAATTTGGCACAGACGTTCACTTGGACTCAAGGATGAACTGATTAGATTATGGTGGTTGAACATCAAAGGTCAAGGTCAGTGTGACCTCAGGAAACACTTTTTAGCCATAACTCAAGGCTTCACAGAAATTATGACAAAATTTCACACCAATTGTTTAATATTGTATATGACTATGGGATGTAACCTGAAACTAGTCTGAGTGGAGGAGGCAGACAACCACCAGGAGGTGATTCTGAATACCATGCTCCTTTTCTTTGTAAGATGTTTTTTTGTAAGATATTTTCAGCTGGAAATCCGAGTAAAGTTCATTTGTGTTTTCTACTGAAACCTGTTGTATTATTCACTACACAGAAGACTAAAGATAACTCATTGTTTCATATTGTTATAAGACTACAAGCTAATATAACCCAAAGTCAGCAGAAGTCAGGAGTTTGTTTTAGCACTGATTTACCTCCGGACAATCAGAGGACAAATCTGGTCCTGGACCTTGGTCAGTACCAGATTGTCTGGTAATGTGAGAGGTTCACAGATCCAGTCTAAAACCTCCTGAACTCATCAGTGCTTCACCAATAATATCAAACGGTTGTTTTGGTTCAGAGATTGGGATTTAGTGTTTTTTTATTGAGATTAACTGTAATTATGGATGTTCTTTTTAATTCTTGATTATTTCAAATCTTTTGACCTGTCACCATCAGAAAAATCAATAATGATAGAATAATATATTCATTATTATTTGTTCTTAAGCAGCATACTCTCTGCAGCGATGCCTACACACACCAGCTCCTCATATCTCTGACATGATCTGTGTGTGTGTGTGGGGGGGGGGGGGGGGGGCAGTTCTTGTGCAAGTCTAAGAGAAAAGGCTAGAGGGGAAACAGCTGAGAATAGCACAGTAATAACAATCTGAGTCTGTTACACAAGTGTCAGCCAATCACTACTGATCCCCCTCAAGGGTATTAAAGCTGCTTTTCCTGTCAACACACAAGCACACTTGCTCATGCTCAAACACAACCACTGGCCTGTCCTCACTGATCACAAAACCCATCATTTCCTTCTAGCCCACATTCACTCTCAGACCATATCTGTCACCATCCAAATCAGAGGTTTACAAGAACAGAGATGTATGATTGTCAGCTTTTACTGAAAACTTCCTTAAAACAGCAATGACTGGAAGCCGGCACTCGGTTGTTTCTGACTCTCTGTGGTTCATCCTCTATGTGAACAGCTGAAGTCACAATGCAGCTATTGTCAGTGAAAGTATTTATTGTGTCATGGCTGAACAAATAGAGATTTGATCAAGTGTTGCTATGCAGGAGTTCTTCATAATAACATAACATTTCTGTTCGTGTTGAGTATGTGGGTGACAACAGCTGGAGTGTGTTTACCATGAATAAAATAACACTACAGTTAGCTAAACAAGCTAAACACATTGAAAACAGTACATTGCCTTTGTGGTTTTTACTGGAGGCAGTTGTGACTGAAGACAGCACTGGTCCATTGAATTCAATGACATGATGAATACAAATCAGAAAACCATGAATTCTCATAAACGAGTCAGATCAAAGGTGCAGTAACATGAAAACTGAAATCATAGTCACTGTAAACCCTCAGAATGACAGAAAAACTTCATGTTCCCTTGACACACTCATCCCTTGTGAGGTTGATATGTTTTTTTTTTTATGTTGAACTGATATAAATTTCCAGTCAGACGAGGGTCATATGACAGGTCATTTTGTGTCAGGTGTACTCATAACTTTCATGTTACTGTACTGCACTAAACTAAAAGTTTCCAATTAACTTTTCAGTTGAATTGGGATTTACATATGTAGTAGAACTGTGCCTCGTGACAGGACGTATCACCAGTGCCAGATCAACACAAAGTTCTTATAGTGAGTACAACACATAATTAATCTAGTACACATAAGTCCACGAGAGTAAAAGAGTAAAATACACAAGACGTGTGTTTCATTCACCAGTCAGTAAAATGCTGCAGTAGCTGACAGCTGGTGTGGTGGCTCAGTTGGTTAATTCTAGTCCATAAAAATCCGAAAACAACAGCTTGGACACAAGTCTGACAAAATGGTGCAGGTAACAATGTTAGTTATGCTGCATTCATGCAATGTGAGCAGGATGAGCAGCTGACCCACAACACACAGCCTCAACCAGCCTCCTCTGTTCTTATATGTATTAGTAGTGGTTCATTAGCAGGTGAAACTAGATACAAACAAACAGTGTGTAGCTCCTCTTAAATAAGCCTAATCTACTGTATTGATACCACTGTATATGTATATAATATCATTATTACATGGACTGAGGACTACATGACAGGCAGACCACAGTTTGTGAGGCTGCAGAGCCGTGTGTCTGAGCATCTGGTCTGTAACATCAGGCCCCCCAGGGTGCTGTGCTATCTCCCTTCCTTTTCACCACCTACACATCAGACTTCAAGTACAACAATCGACAGAAGTTCTCTGATGACACTGCCATTGTGGGGTGTGTGGAGGGTGGACAAGAGGAGGAGAACAGGGTCCTGGTGGATCGCTTCTTCAGGTGGTGTGGGGAGAATCACCTGCAGCTGAATGTTGCACAGACAAAATAGATTGTGGTGGAACACGTCCCCACCCTCTCCGGTCGGCATCGGTGGGACTAACGTTGACATCGTTAAGCCCTATAGGTGTCTGGGCATGACACTGGATGACAAGCTGGACTGGTCCACCAACCTGAGGAGACTGAGGTCCTTCACTGTCTGCAACGAGATGCTCAGCATGTTTTATCAGTGTGTTGGTCTTTGCTGTGGTGTGCTGCAGTGCAGTCATCGAAGCAAAGGATGTCAATAGACTGAAGAAACTCATTAAGAAGTCCAAGTCTGTTGTTAGTTTGAGGCTGGTCTCACTGGAGGAGGGGGCTGAGGACAGAGCTGCTGAAAATCATGGACAGTGTCCCCCACCATCCCCTCCATAAAACTCAGCAACAGACTCATACAACCCCACTGCACAAGGGAATGTTACAGGAAGTATGAACATACTTATTTATTTATATTTATCCACCTTTCGGTTTTATTGAGAATCCTGTGTATTTTAGTCTTTTGTCTTTGTATTTCACTGTATTTTATTGTATTTTAACTCAGTTACTTAGTCTATCTATCTATCTATCTATCTATCTATCTATCTTATCATATGTGTGCGTGTGTGTGCATTTATATATATATATATATATATACAGTATATATATATAGATAAGTCACCCCGTGTTATATAAAACCAGATGATCTGTCTGATGTCTCACTTTCAGGATCATTTACTGAAAGTGGCAGTTGCTGTATTTTGTTGACATTCCAGGTGCAACACTCTGACTTCAAACTTGTTAAACAAGAAATGTCTGGATTGGTCCTGATTTCCATCCTCTAGATCAGCTGGGAAATCTTTACTTTTATCATTACAGCTTTTCTTTGATGGAGTTACTACTATACAACCTGCACAAGTAGGACCCTGTACTCCTCTTGTCCACCCTCCACACACCCCACAATGGCAGTGTCATCAGAGAACTTCTGTCGATTGTTGTACTTGAAGTCTGATGTGTAGGTGGTGAAAAGGAAGGGAGATAGCACAGCACCCTGGGGGGCCTGATGTTACAGACCAGATGCTCAGACACACGGCTCTGCAGCCTCACAAACTGTGGTCTGCCTGTCATGTAGTCCTCAGTCCATGTAATAATAATATCATATACATATACAGTGGTATCAATATATATAAAGTAACATAGTCCTCACTGTTAAACCACTAAACCAGGCTAACAGGCAGCACATTGAGCAGAGGGCAGACCTCCAGCTGCTTAAGCTCCTTCTGCTGTGTTGTTTGTGTTACTGTGATATACCTGGGCGTAGGGGCAGGGATTACAGAGAGCACGGTCAGGCTTTCTGGGATTCTGGGATGCTGTGATTACCCTCTTTCTGAGAGTGCAGTTTTTTTATATACTCAGTTAATCCACAGGAGAGTTGATGAGTCTGCACGTATTCCCCACAGGCGCCTCACGTTCACACACTTGCATTCGCTGTCTGAAATTAGTTTTTGGGTGAAAGTTTGTTCGTCATATCAAGTCTATAGGTCCACTGAGGTCATGTCCTGGGTATTACTGTCTGGAATTTGGTTGTTTTAGCAACAAATGGAGAGCGTATGTTACAATATGATACAATATCTTATGGTCTTCATTTTTAGTATTTTAGGCTAATTTAAATATTTCTTTCTTCTTATTTATTAATGACTCATCATTAATACACACACAAGATAATCTATGTATGTTTATATATCTATATAAAAAAAGAAGTAAGTTACATGAAAATATAAATTGTCCGTATCATGGGAAAATAAAAGACAACAACATATCAAACATTCATAAAAGCTTTCTGATTAAAGACACTACAGATGTAGCCTGTCTGATCCCAGTAGGTAGACTGTTCCACAGTTTGGGGGTTCTATGACCAGCAGGGCTACAGTATATGAAGTTCAACAGGTATTATTGTTATACCCTGGTTACATGTATTCACACCTGGCATACCTGCAGATTCCAAAAGTCTCTTGTTCAAGGGCAACATGTCATTTATATGTTCCTCTGGAAACAAGCTGCATCTGGACAAAACCTTATTCAGCAGTCAGACACGTTTTCACAACATGGAAAAAGTTGTTCTATTCTTTGCTTATAACAGATTTATAAAACATTCATACATGTTTATTAACCATTGATAAAGAGGAAGCAAATGTTTCATTTACTGTAAACCACCTCAGTCAACTAAGAGGAAAACCACAAATAATCAATGTTGTCTAAGCCGTGATGTTATCATCCAAGCCATGTGTTCAGGTGCTGGTGCAGTTTACAGGGCCTAGGTAAGTGCCAGGTGAGGAACTTGTTTTTTTACATGATCAAGTTAAGATTAGTCACATTTTGAAAAGATGTGTTGATGATTGTATTTGGTCCAGGTGAATTCCTGCTGCTGTATTTAGGTCAAACTGTCACTGTTACATGACAGAGTATCAGTGAAGCCTGATCTCACGCTGAGAACAGAACACTATCTTAATACAGATCCAATCTCCATTATCTCAGAGATCTTGTGTGTGTGCGCGTGTGCGCGTGTGTGCGTGCGTGCGTGCGTGCATGTGCGTGCGTGCATGCGTTTGTGTGTGTGTTGGAAAAAGCTGATTTTTGGGTTAGTGGTTGATCTTGGGCAGGTAGTGGTTATGGTTAGGGTAAGTATAGAAATAAGATAATAGATATTAATAAATAAATAATAAAATAAAATAAGCATAAATAAAAAGAAAAACTCCTCAAATCAACATTATGCAAAAGGATCTGACAGTAAGTGAGGAGAGTCAATAGAATATGTAAAAACAGTAATTAGGGATAAAATAAAATGAAACTAGCATGACCTCCTGGTGGTTGTCTGCCTCCTCCACTCAGACTAGTTTTAGGTTACATCCCTGTTTATCCAGAGTCATATACAATATGAACCATTTGTGTGAAATTTTGTCATAATTGCTGTGTAAAGTCTTGAATAATGCCTAAAAAGTGTTTTGTGAGGTCACACTGACCTTGACCTTTGACCTTTAACCACCAAAATCTAATCAGTTCGTCCTTGAGTCCTAGTGAATGTTTGTGCCAAATTTGAAGAAGTTCCATCTAGGTGTTACTGAGATATCGTGTCCATGAGAAAGGGACAGACAGACAACCTGAAAACAATATGGCTCCAGTTCTGACTGTCGCTGGGGCAGAGGAATAATAAAACTGGGACAAAGAGCTGTGTTTTCAGAAGAGATTTAAAGGAAGTTAATGAGTCACAGCGTTGGATTTGAGTCAGGATAGAGCTCCAGAGTGTTGGGGTTCAAATAGCGAACACCTGGTCACCCCTAGTCACAAACCTCAGCCTTAGGGTCACCAGATTCAGAGATTGTTTTACTATATTCATGGGGTCTGAAAACTGGGAGCCCACTATACTTGTGAAGTCTGTGGTTCCTCAGGGCAAACAAAATGCTGGAACACAGAAGTTTAAAATGTTATTTGAGGGTTAAGGGTGGGTGTGTGTGTGTGTGTGTGTGTGTGTGTGTGTGTGTGTGTGTGTGTGTGTGTGTGGATATGCTTAGAAGAAAAAATTATAATATGATCAGGATTTAATAGCCAAAGATGTGTATTTGTTAGTTGACGTCCCAGGTGAATATTAACTAAGCTGAGTCGAACCTGATGACTTCAGTAAACAGAGTTGTTTATCTACCAAACAGTTGCATGTAAACGTTACCAACAGCACGGTGGATGAGGCTAAAAACACCACCTGACAAACTCGGCTCTGATTAACCTGATGAGCTTAAAGTCTTATATGTAAATGCGTGTGTGTGTGTGTGTGTGTGTGTGTGTGTGTGTGTGTGTTGATGCACTTTACATGACCATCTGTGTGTGGTAAAGAAGAGAGAGGGAAGAACCCCCCCGCCCCTCAATCTGTCTTATCCTCTCATCTCCTCACCAGTGCAAGCCCTGGTAGGCAGTCGGCTCACTCGACAAGTTGCAGGTGTCGTTCCTGCTCCATTTCACCACTAAACTCTGAGGAGGAGCCTCGAAATGACTGAAGAAACTAACACATGATGCTGGACGGAGAATTCTAGAGGACCTACGCTCCGACTACAGAGATTACTTATGGATTTACACTTTGGTGTTCGCTTTTTCTCCTGACTCGTTTTTCTTTAAAGAAAGAGAACTTTTACATTTTCTTTGAGTCACGTTAAATTAAAAAATGGGCTGTTCTCCATCCAAAGGAAAGTTATTTTCAAAGCCAGAAGGCCCAGGACTTCACAAGGCTCTGCTGGCTGAACCATCACAGCACAATGTTGATTCTAGACCTGTAGAGGAGGTGAACAAATGTTTGGACACCGATGAGAAAGAGAATGAACTTCCACTACCCACTGAAGAACATCCTGCTAAAGATACTGAATGGTCTCAGCTGGCCTGCGACACAGCTGCCCAAAATACAGAGGGCGTTCCAGAAACAGGGGAGAATGTGGTCCCCCAAGAAACAGTCAGTGAGGTCGTACAGACAGAGAAAATCAAAAAGACAGAGAAAAGAAAGAAAAATAAAGGCAAGAAGAGGTCTGCTGAAAGGCTGAGGAAGTCCTCTATCGTTCAGACAAAGGTTGACCTCCCTCCACACATGGTGAGGGCTCACCAGGCAGCCTATGCCTTCCTGAACCCTAATATCTCCAAATATGAAACCCTGCTGGGCCTCCTGGATCAGGCTGCCCAGACGCAGTTGTCCCTCCAGCCCATGATGTCTGCTTTAGTGTTGCGCTTTGAGGAGATCAACCAGGCTCTGGAGGAGATGGCTGAGGAGGGGGAGCTGATGATGAAGGAGCACGGGGACTACATGGCCTTGCCTTCTGGGATGATGGGCCCAGCTGTTATGCTAGCTAAACTTAGCAACAACTCTGATACAGCCAACTGCCCGGATCCACCCCCAGATCTTCTGCAGCAACTGCTCCAGCATTCGACAGAGAAAATGAGGCTTGTGGGAGGCTCGGTTCAGGCGCTGGGCGACACCACACTGGAGGAGGCTGTGGAATATTTTTCTTCCCTCTCTAAACTGCTGGTTGAGAAGCTGCAGGCCAAGCAGGCGGCAGAGCAGAGGCTGGCTCTTGTGCTGGCACAGGTGGAGGGAGCTGCCATGAAGAAGTCTAACCCCGAGGATTCGGCGCTGCACAGTGAAGACAGCGGTATTGGGGGAGAGAATGAAAGTCTGACAGGGTCTGAGAGGCACCGCCGCCACCGCGGGAGTTCTGGATCTGGAAGTTGTGGGTCTGGAGTCAACATTCGTAATTTACCAAGCCTTGTGGGTCATAACGAAGACGATGAAGAGGACGAGGAGGAGGACGATGATGATGATGAAGAAGAGTATGAGGATGATGATGGTGATAGGCCTGGAAGAAAGAGGTCAAACTCTTCCCCACCAGATCCCAGTCAACCTCTTCTCTACATGAATGAAAGTTACAAACAGGACCGGCAGCCTGCAGTTAAACGTCCCCTCACTGCCATCACCGCAAACAAGCCCGAACACTCCTCATCCTCCAGATGTGTGAACATAGTGATGGAGCTACAGAAGAGCCAGAGAGACTTGAATCAGCGAATGAAAAAGATGGCTGAAATCCGAGGAAACAGAGCATTAGTGGGGCCTCATTATAATCTGTATAGAGCTGGACTAAGACGGCATTCATTAAGTGGATCAGCAGGTGCACAAAGAGGCCCCATGAGAACAAATCAATCACCTTGTTGCTTACCAATGTTAGCACCCCAACCACCCAGGCGCCCCTCTGTCAGAAGGCTAATAAATACCTTTAGCCATGGGGTCGATGGTAGACCAGGGCAGAGTCTTGCTAATATTCCGCCTCATATCAGGAGGCCCAGGAAAAGTCTGGTATCTGACACAGTAAATGGGAATGAGGGGGGTTTAGTCGTCAATGGCAACAACAACAACAACAGCTGGCCTGACGGCAGGGACGACCTCGACGTAGACAACCTACCACCTCCACCCCCAGAGGTTCTGATGGACAACTCCTTCCAGAGCACTGAGGGATTACCAGGTCATGAGGAAGATTCGGTTCGGAGTCTCCCAATGATAAACCAAAGAACTGGAGTCTCCCAGCGCCTGAGGGCATCTGTGCAGAATGTAGAGGTGCTGCCAAACCGAGCCGGCATGAGGCCAAAATCCATCAGTATCTCATCTGCCCGTCCTGTCAGGCAGGATGCTGTTATGGGGGCACAAGATGCAGAGCAGCAACCAGAAACTGATGTGGATCCAGACCTGGAGAAGGCTAACTGTCTCTATCAGCAGGCACGCAAGATCATTCACCTGCGCAATGCAGCAGAATCTCTTGACAAGAGAACTAATGCAGACCTGAGTGGCCAAGGGCCTTCACCCCTTCAAGCCAGAACAGGCCAGAGGTGTGAAAGCATTGACTTTTGTGAAGGTGAGATGTCCTCTTGCAGCCCGCCTGTGACAGCACCACCTGTCTCTAGAGTCCGCTTACCCCCGTCTTGCCCCTCTGTGCGCCACAGATTTCCAAGCCCTCCTGTGTTCAGACCTCAGTCCACCTCTAAGCCCTCATCTCGCCCAAGTTCTCCAAGAACTGTAACACGTGCCACAGATAACAACACTGAGGAGATTGTACCATCTGTGTCCTTTCATGATGCCCGTTCAGTCTTCTGTCGAAACGAGTCACACCACTCTCAGACCAGCTTCTCCTCTGGAAGACCATGGGGAGAGGTCTCCAGAGGCAGGCTGCCCACAAGAGGGACAGACAACTCTACCCGTCGCACCCAGTCAGAGCAGAGACCCAGTTTGACTTCCCATTCCGAATTTTCCAAAGATGGCAGCTCAGCTTCTGCTCAGGCCAAGGGAAGTGAGCCGGTCTCTACAACATACAGGTAATCTTACAAAGCTGTGGGTCCAGGTAAACCTCACTGGTCTCTGTTGCTGCTTTGTCGCCCAACTTTCCAAGTAAAAACTGACTCGTCAAGTTTTTACTTGAGCTTTGAGCTTGAGATAACTAACCTATTATTACTTCTGTTATTTTATTATTATATTATTTTATCTTAATACAAAAAAATATTTAAATGTATTTTCCTCTAAAACATAGGCTTCCGTGAAGCTAAAGGTGTGTTTCTCTATACAACTGACAGAATTTGAATTGGAGTTGTTGAATGAAAACAAACATTGATCATTGTCACCAGGGTGTCATTAATGTATTTAAAGCGGTCACCAAGGTTAGTATGACCTTTGGTGGTTGTTTACTTTGAATCCTCACAGATGGCTTTTGACTCTATCTGCTGCCAGTCTCACTGTTTAAGTGAATGACATCAACATGTCTGGCCATCTGCATTCCCAGCAGACACAAAACACATGACACCAGCTGGTTTATCTACCTGATGCCTAGCAGCACAAGTCATCCTTCATCTGTACATCAATTTTTCAATAACCCACAACTGTAATCTTTTTCTTCAAATAACATATTTTATATAAATCTTATGTTTTATGCTCTGCAACATGTGCAACATTCTTTATTATACTTGTACAAACAGGTAAAACAAGTAAATCCTCAGAACTGAAGGAGGGATGAGACACAGTATAAAACTCTTCACGTGATAGGAGGATAGAGTTGGGGCTGGAGATAGAAACACCTAATAAATAATTGTGTTTTTATATCGTTTTGAGTTCGAGGGATATGTCAATGTGCCTGTATGTATGTACAGTATGTCCCCATACTGTATATTTTTTAAGTGTGATACAGAACAAATAAGGACAGAAAAAATAGATAGATAAAATAGATAAAAAATCAATAGCCTAAATAAGCATGTACAGTGTGTGTGTAATGTACAGAACAAAAGATAAAAATACTAATAAATGGAAGGATCCGAAAAGCTTGAATGGGTCAAATAAACACTGGGCTGCAGACAAGAGGAAAAGGGAAAACCATTGAAAGATGGAGAGGCCCTGATACTCCAGGGGACCCAAGAGTCCCATGTTTACTATGTAGCAATTAGCTGAACACTGAGTTTTTATCAAATTCAGGTGCAATATCAACTAAGATATTAACTATTAACTATTAACTATATCTCCATAAAGTTGGGACAGGAACTTGCGAGAGACAGATTTAAAAAAAGAAAGTTATCCTGACTTAAATCTGGATAACTTTCTGGATCCTACACTCACCATAATGCAACAGTATCTTTCATTAGACCCTCCTTTTCTTTCTAACTTCACAACCCAGCTGGTAATGCATGTCTTCTCTTAAAAAAAAACCCAAAGTGTTGATAAGCCTGATGACATCACTGTGACATCATCAGGGTTACTTTTCTCAGATTTGTGACGTGGGGGTTTTATTTCCCATACGCAGATGTAATATATATACATATCGAACCTATATGACATATATGAACATATGAAACAAAAGCATGTATGTGAAAATTACATGTTAAACCTCTTAAAAATGGGAACAATTTCATATACTGACATATATCTATGATGACATGTCTATCCCATACAAATATGTATGTTTATGTATGTATGCTTACATTGTAGACATGTGTAGATATAAATCCATCCCAAAGCCTGTCACTATATGTTGATATTAAAAATCATCATATATATATATATATATATATATATATATATATATATCCAGGGGATGATGTGTCCATATGATAATAATATAGGTGACTTATATGGCAACATCAGTCTTAATATAGGGACCATATAAGTAATTTCTGTATAAGTTCATATTGTCCTCGTGTTGTTCATATTCCCTAATCAAACCTAGTGATACACAGAACACCAGAGACCATGACTTCCCTCCAGAGACTGGCATGAGACCTGGTTGGTTTCTGAGGTTCTGAGAACAGAATGATGCTTCCATAAATACTCTGCTCTCTGCTTAAAGGAGATTTGGAGGCAACAGGGTTCATAAAAAATTAACAGGTCAGGAGGTTTCAGGGGGGAGGGGTTTCAGTAAAGGCCTCTCAGGTTAATCTGGCCCAGCGCGGTAGAGAAAGGTCCGGGTTCTGTTTTATCTCAGCAACTTCTTTTATTTATAATATAGTTTAAAAGTAAATCGTTGTAGCTCTTTACTTCTGAACAGATTAACCATGGGGATTTAGTCACTTATCACTTTCAGTCACTAGTCATTTATCACATAGTGTTTAGACCGCCACAATAAAAGCCTTTTCAAACTAACTCTAATTCAAAGCTACAGCCACAGTGCCCAGTTTTATGTTAGCAGCTCACCTCCTGCCACTAGGAGAGGCCACCTGGCCTAATCCAGATTGGATTAGCTCTCCTAGCCCACTCTCCTCCCCTAAGGTTAAATGAGCTCCTCAGCCTGCTACCACACATAATCCACTCATCCACTAACTCTCCTCTTCCCCTCCTGTCTTGCTTTCCTATAGGCCGGGAAGCCCTCTGATGACAGGAGAAAACACCCAGTCAGATCCAAGCACTGCTGACACAACGGCCTAGAACCCAGACGTGATTGGCCAGGGTTTCTAAAGTGAAATATCATGTGGGAAGAGAATGGAGAAAGGGATTATGGATTAGCAGGATCAAGTTTAGCCCCTTTCTCTTTTCTCTCCTGTCCTAACAAGCAAGTCTTATCCCAAAAGTGGGTTTTAGATGTTTTATATTAATTCAAGTGGTTATTAAGGGCCTGAACATTTTTCTCTGATTGACCCCTGAAGACATTATTATTATCTGTCTTTCAGTTTTAGAGGCATATTTAATCTATACTGAATGTAAAATCTATAATCTACATTGAATTTGTCCAAAGTTAAATATACATGTACAAATGTTGCTATGGCAACCATTGGCAACCCTAAATATCCATTTAGTTCACTGTCGAGGCTAAGAGCTTGGGATTTGGACGTTCTATTGGCTGCTATACCAAAATTGAAGTGTACGCCTTTCAGTTAAATAACTATTCATTTTAACTTTTTTTTCTTTATTTTGTCTTTGGATGGTTTGTAATAGCTTCGTATCTGTGTTAACATGTTTTCTACCTGGATTGTGTCCCAATAAAAGAGAAAAATCCACCCAAAGCCAGTTCTATCATTTTCTAAAAAATTTTTAAGTTTCCGGGAATCTTTCAGGGTCTATTATGTTGTGACATTATTTCCTGCAACTTGACTGGTTTGGCGGAGACATTTGGAGGTAATTGTAGTTGATGTCCTAGGGCTCTTTATTTGGTCGATCTTATCCTCATTTGAATTGCTTATTTATGTATATTTGTGTGTGTGTGTGTGTGTGTGTGTGTGTGCGTGCGTGTGTGCGTGCCACAGAAAATTTAAGCCCCTCAACCACTTGGGTTGAGAGGGGAGAAATGATGCTTAGAGATACTTACAGGTGTAATAATGGTATAAAAATGACAGCAGCAGAGAGAAAACACAAAGTTAATGATATGAAGTAGAGTGATAGAAAGATAGAAGTGAGAGAGCGGGGGTCTGCCTCCTGGATTAAGCCTGGGAGCTGGTTCCACAGGAGAGGAGCCTGATAGCTGAAGGCTCTGTTTGCCATTCCAGACTTAGAAATTTGTAGGTGAGGAGGAGGATTTAGAATTCTAGCCTGGATTTCATGGAGAGCCGATATGATGGAGTCTGTAGAAATAAAGTGTTTATCCAAATGAGTATTACAAAAACAAAGAGTTAGAAAAATCTCATTCCTTCCAGTCGTCACCAGATTGTTAATCACTGTAAAAATAATTCATGTGGTTCAACTTCAGGGCAACCTTCAGTTGCTGCTTTAAAACAGTGAGTAGAGTCAAGTTGAAGATGAGTTTTGTTTCAGCTCAAAAAGTGAAGTTGTTGTTTAACTGATGATAATTTGCTAAATTTGATGCTCTGAGTTAAAAGAAATATGACATCATCAAATATTACATCATCCATTCAAGAAAATCAACTTTTTTTCATCAAACAAACAATTCCATATTATTTCAGCTGACAATTTCAAGAGAACTTCAGCTAAAGTTAGATTTACTCACATCTTTTATGGCAGAATTGGCAGAGAACAGTTCTTCATTTGACATGAAGATTGTAGCTGCAGCTGCTGAAGCCACTGCAAAGACAACAGATAAGACCGACTGTTCACAGTGGCTGCTACATTCATTGAATGAGTAAAGTGAATCTATGCAACTCATCATTTCAAGTCAAAACATTTGAAGAAAAATCCACTCATGTTTATAAGTTCTGAAGTCTGAACATTAAAATTACACACAATGAATAAAACTTGCACATTTTAAGGTAATGAAAAGTTGATTCCCCTAAAATCCTCTATGATTGTTAGCTGGACCGCAACAGCAGGTCTAGCCCTATAATATGGAACATCCCAGACTGACTGACTGACTGACTGATCATATTTCCACCACTGGTCAGCAGATTGCCTCGTCACTGAGTTGGAGTCTCTGGATCAAACAGGTTCTATTAGGGGGAGTTTACAGCTGCAGCTCATTGTCTCGAGACTTAGAGACTTGATTTCTAACAGACTGGGTATGAACCTGGTTCAGGTCTGGACTGTGTATGGATGCCAATCGGGGGTTTAGGGCTGTATCCGCAGCAATATGAAGTATTTTTTACTGTAGTCCACATTAAGCTCTTGTATGTCTCCCAAGATCCAGGTCCTAAGGTCTAATGAGATTTTGTTTTTAAGGTGTCTGAGGTTACTCTAGCAATGTATTTCCAAAATTCTTTCAGATAAGAACAATTCCAAAGCATGTGAAGTAAATTTACATCTCTGACAGTTTGGAGAGGCATTATGTATATTTAATGTAATCTATGAGAAGTATAATAGGTTCTATTACAATATCCTACACTTGTAACTTTCAGAAGAGACTGAGGCCAATTTAAAAGTTTGGTTAGAAGTCTTACTGACGGGGGGTGTAACTGTTTTCTTCCAACTTGCACTTCTGAGTGTTTAAGTCCTCATCTTATGTCTACCTGGTTGTGTATCTTAATGCATATTTGATAATTAATATACACTCTGATCACTGTTAATAGAAACACATGTCCACTTGTTTGTATGAATACATATCTCAATGTAGATTTAATTGACTGAAAATGTCATGGTCTAGCAGGCCTCCTCCTCTGTAGTTGTGTGGTTCCCTCTCTCTCTCCTGTGTCTGCTGTGGGGCGTGGCTTCAGGCTCTCCGCTCCACTCACCAATCTGCTCACCTGTTCCTGGTCAACTAATCAAGCTGCTGCAGTACAAGAAGCCGGTTCAGATATGATCTCCCCTCACTTTTTATATGTTGATGTGTTCCACTGCATTTTGTTGCCATGATGTGTGATTCAAGAGAACCGGAATAACCCTTGAGAAATGCTGTTAGCCAAAGGGCAGGAAGATATAAGCTGTGATTAACATATGTTTTTTACACATCCATCAACCCCTTAATTGTTGAAGCATGGGCGACTAACTGTGGCTATTATCACCTGCTAACTCCAGTCATGTAAGTGATCCAGCAGGTTCAACAAAAGAAAGCCACACTTTCAATTTAATGACACTTTTGCCAGGAAACGTGTCCAGGAGATCCTGTTCAACCTGTAAAACCCTGTGAAATAAAAGTTATAACCTGAAAATTAACAGACAGCAACAACAAACTGAGACTGAAGTTTTACTAAACCATCATTTCTTCTAGAAATCAGGATGACCAGTTTGATGATTAGAATCAAAATGAAAAATCTCTCTTACTACTGTTTTTACTTAAGGATGTTTCAGACTGCTCAAACTTCATCAAGTGTATGGACAAACATCACAACTGTTCCATTTATATACATAGATATATTGTGAAGGAAACACACATCTATAAGTGAAACTGTTTAATAATATTATGTTTTAAAAACGGGGAACAGCCCTCTTTATCTAATTACCTGGATCAAAGTGTGTGTAACTTGCACATTATCTGTAGCAGGTCCGGTACACCTGCCGCCATATTGGGGCTTCATTTCAGGAGACACTCCTATGGCTTGTATCAGAGGATTGAAAAAGACACCCTGTGTGGTTGTTCAGGTTGGAGGAGGTTCAGGTTGATTTAACTCTGTTTCCAAATGCGGCTCCGTCCCCCTTAAATGCACAGTCTGTAACTTTTTCCTCTAGGGGTCTCTCAATCAAAACATTGTTTTGTTGTTTTCCCCATGTTCCTTTTATAATTTATTATTTATATGTACATTTATTGTTAATAGTTAAATTGTTGATAGCACTGAAACAAATTATGAGTACTTGTAATACAAACAGTATGTGTTTATTTGCCTATAAAATATGAAGGCAAGGGGATACTGCATGACACATGGGTGTCAGGCTACAGCAGCATGAGGAAGGGATGATGACATCATCACAAAGGCAGAAAAAGAAAATGAGGTTTATTGCCAGGTAGGTTTTTACTTACAAGGTATTTGGCTTGGTGTTTGGTGCAGTATACAAGAAACATATTAACAGGAAATAACAATAAAAAGGTAAAATACTGACACAGTCAAAAAGATAAAATACATAGATACACATATCAAAAAAAATAAACTATGAAAAAACTATGTACAAAAGTGTTGACCAAACTCCTGCTGAGCAGGATGTGCAAAAGATCACAGTACAGACAATATGAGTTCTGTGCAGGGATAATACTCTGAGGTGTTACTGTAATGTGGTTGTTGATTGATGAGGCCAGACCCAGAAGAAAAGGCAGGTGCTGGTCCATCACTGAGGAGACTGGACTGGACTTCTGGTCCTGACACAGACAAACATGTGATAGGACAATTAGTTTAGATCATACAAGTTCTTTATATTCAAACATGTTGGGTCTGTTGTGTGTGTATAACAAATAGTGGGGATAAATATGAATATCCTAAAATAAATCCAGTATTAGACAGTGAATCCTGAACATGCTGGTTCTGGATCAAACAAACAGTCTCTTACTTTAAAAGAAAACTTACTGACTGTCTTAACAACAGCTGCTGGAACAGGCTAATTCTACAAAATCACTAAAACATCTGTCGACATCATCAATCATACATTTATGCCACTTGAAGTGTTTGTCAGTTCAGTTTGTCATTTGCACTAATGATACTTTTCACTACAGACCAACATTAGATGTTACTCACCAGTCTAACAGAAAAGTTGCAGCTCGTCATCAAACCTCATCTCTTTACTCAGAGCTCGTGTTTTCTTCTTTTCTTTGCTGTTGAACGTGGTTTCTTGTCAGAGCGGTCCTTAGAGATAAAGATCGCTTTCTAGGCACTTCAGACAGCTGTGTGTTTCTGTGATGCTTGTCAGGAGCTTTTTTTTTAGTTAGGAGCTGTAGCGTAACTTAAAGCAACACTGACTCACACAGCATCTCGTGTCATAAAGTGGTATTACAACACGGCCAGGGACGCAGCTAGTTAGTTAGCATGCTCATTTCAGTAGATATCTCTGAAATACAATGGAGGTCTTGGACATGACATCATCACTGTGGCTGCTTCACATACTATTGATAGTGTTAGTTCATTTTTTGAAAATTTTAAACTAAAATTCTGCCCTGATCTTACACATTACACCTTTAATCCAAAGACCTGGACCTATGTCAGCAGTAGCACACATGTCACTCAAGGGCAAGTTGTTCCTGTTGCTGTCTGCTGTTGGCTCTAAAGACACACCTTGTTCACCTGATATTATTGGTTAAAACTGATCAGGGTGTGCTGATGTAGGCACACATGATATTTTGTTTTACAAGAGGCTATATAAGAATACAAAGAAATAGATGTTTTGTCAGATATTGTTAAACAGTGGCACAATATGAGGATGCATGATAAGCCTTTAACTAGAAATATATATATAGAATCATAAAATATCTTTTTGTAGTAATTTTCAAACAGAAGGAAGAAAACAAAGAAGGAAGGAAGGACAAAGGGAAGAGTTAAAATTAAGACTGTTGTTTCTTCATCTGAAAAATAAAAAGCATCATGTGATAACTCTGTGATGGGGCAACTTGTCACAAAAGCACATTCTGTACTTAGCCATTTATAACTCTATATTAAAGGAGTAAAACTCTAAAGATTGTTCATTTGTGAACAGGAATTCATTGTTAAGTTTAATATTCATAATGAGTGACTGTAGGCTACTACGAGCAAGACATTGAGGTGAAAGTAAAAAGTGTGCCAAGATGCCCTTTTGTCCTTACAGCATCAGCAGTGTTTCTCCGGGGATGGAGAGAGTTCGGTTTGCTCTGGGTCAGATTGACTTCTGCTGTGCAGAGGCGCCTCCGGAGCAGAAGGAGCGCGCGCAGTGGGATTTCCTCTCAGTGAAGTGAGAGTTTGCAGGATCAGGAAATCCCACTTCTTATCACTTCTCTGGGAGAAGTGTTCCCGACTTCAAAACTCTGGCTGAAGAGAGCGCCCACTTTAAATCCACAGAGGAAGGTCTGAGCTCAGGCTGAACTAAAATTGTCTTCAATTTACTTTGTCGTCAAACTGCAAATGTCACATTCTGGAAATTGTATAATTCACTTTTGGCTGTTCAGTCACAATGGCTGCTGTGTTATAGCGCCCTCCACTGGCAAAGTGGGAAAATAAAAGTCATTCACCTGCTTCCTGTGGTGTTGACATGAGGAGTGACGCACAGTCTGTGTCTCTGGTCATCGTGTCTCTCCATGCCCGTATAATCTCGCTTTGTGTCTTTGTTAAATAGGCTTTGTCTCATTATCGTTATCATTAAAAATTAAAATTAAAATGAAGCAACATCTAATGCAGCAACTCCAGTTATGTCTCCCACCTTGATGTGTTTACCTGTGTTGGGAGAGCAGAGGACTGAGGGAGATGCCTGAGGTAAGTGCTGATTGTGGAGCAGCTGTGAAGCCCACGGGAAGCTGGGAAAGCTCATGAAATCTTTATCAAGGACATTTGCTGCGAAAAGCCACCTCGGGCTAATTAGCCTCAACTCTCAACAGAGAAAAGAGAAAAATATGCGGCAGATGAATAAATCATAGGAGCCACATGTTCATGTAAGTTGAAAAATTGAAATGATGAATGATATGTGCTGGGGTCGTTACCAGTATACTCCTTTATGTGCCAGTTTTTAAGTGTGATGAACAGTGAGTTTAAACAGTGAAGTATATCACTACTCTAGCATATTTAGTTCAGTCATAAATGGGCCAGTGGTATTTAAACACACAGTCTGTAACCTCTGACAGGTCAAGTATTAAAAAATGTTTGCTGCAGGGTGTTAACCAGTCAAATCACTTATGTGCGCAGGAGAACAGTGTCAGTATTTCCGACAGGACACGAAGGCAGCAGTAGCAGCGTGTGTCTACCGTGCTCGGAGAGGAACAGCAGCCACAGAGCGATGAAGGAACCTGGATCAGAAGTTCACCTGTCCGCTCTCTGCACACGGATGGTTACTGGCGACTTGTTCCGCGCGCTAACACGTGGGCAGCAAGAGTTTATTTTCTGAGAGTTTATGCATCACGTGAAGAGAGAAAACAGACAGAACACATACTGAAAACACGCAGGACTGTTGAAGATGAGAAACGGAGGCTTGCTACAGAACATCAATGGTAAGTGAACTAAACTTAGACCTGCGGGTTTAAGTGAATGGGTGGAGATGGTGGAGCTGAATGCTGTCTGTCAGCAGCACACAGCTGTCTGTCAGCAGCACACTGCTGCCTGCTGCAGCAGCCTGATGCTGTCAGGCCATCCAGCAGCTGCCCTTCACTGACTCATCCTCAGTCAGCTCTTTGTTTTATGAAAACCATGCAACTGTTTTCCAGAACGTAATTCATCTTACACCTTATTGTAATGGAACAGGACATAGAAAAACATCATCAAGTACCATAAGATCATAGTTTCATAAATAGCCTCGAACCTACAAGTAGTCTAATACTGCAGTCACAAGGTATTGAGCTGATGAGTCAGAATCAATCAAAATGACTATGAAACTACGGTGGGCACTGCTGGACAAAGGTAAAGCAAAGGTAACACCTTTAGACTGTGGTAACCTGTCATGAGCATCTTTTTAAATAAATAATAACATAAACTCACCCTCCAGGCAAGTATTAAGAGGGTCCAAGCCCATAGAGCCATTCACAACCCCGCCGCCCATCGACCTGCGGGTCTTCAGGCGCGACACGTTACAGGCTGAGAGCAGCTCAGAAACTTCTGAATGTTTGTGAGGGGTCAAACTGGTACAGGACCAATTTTTGTGTGAAGATACCACATCGCTTACTTCGTATCAGTACAAGTGGGTGCACTGAATCATTGTTTGTGTGTGTTTGTATGTGTGTGTGAGCACACGCAGATGTGTGTTCCATTATTCCCTTGTCATAGGCATCAGCCCAAGATCCGGTGTGTGATGGATATACCAGCACATATGTCCACGTGTGGACGCTGCCACATTACTGATATATTAATCTACTGATCACAGTTTTGCTGCTGAAAAGCCATTTGATTCAGAAAACAGTGACATCACCACTACACCACTAGCAAGAATCAATACATTGTAAAATAAACGCCTTTGGTGCTTTTATTGTTAATTCTTTGAGGATGTCTTGATGATGATGATGATGATGATGATGATGAGCGTTGGCCTGTGAGAGAAAGTAAGAGATACTGAATGCCAACAAAACACATGTCTAATTTTCTACTGTCAAGTTCACTGTCAGTGGTAATGATGTAATATTCCCAGTGGGCCCTTGCATGACAAGAGTGAGTATGACTTTGACATGGTCCTATAGTTTTCTGTGTGTTTTACCTCGCAGCGGTTATTCCTCAGCTAATGTAGGAGAAATATTCTATTAAAACACTGGCCCATTGTTTCAGTAATGTCACAGTATTTGAAAAGTATGTGTTTGGACGTATTTTCCATGAGTTGGATGAGAAAATCTGTGGTGTCGAAAGTGCNTGGACGCTGCCACATTACTGATATATTAATCTACTGATCAGAGTTTTGCTGCTGAAAAGCCATTTGATTCAGAAAACAGTGACATCACCACTACACCACTAGCAAGAATCAATACATTGTAAAAAAGCCTTTGGTGCTTTTATTGTTAATTCTTTGAGGATGTGTTGATGATGATGATGATGATGATGATGATGATGATGATGATGATGATGATGATAAGCGTTGGCCTGTGAGAGAAAGTGATGTCACTCATAAAAGTCTAAATCAGTAAGAGATACTGAATGCCAACAAAACACATGTCTAATTTTCTACTGTCAAGTTCACTGTCAGTGGTAATGATGTAATATTCCCAGTGGGCCCTTGCATGACAAGAGTGAGTATGACTTTGACATGGTCCTATAGTTTTCTGTGTGTTTTACCTCGCAGCGGTTATTCCTCAGCTAATGTAGGAGAAATATTCTATTAAAACACTGGCCCATTGTTTCAGTAATGTCACAGTATTTGAAAAGTATGTGTTTGGACGTATTTTCCATGAGTTGGATGAGAAAATCTGTGGTGTCGAAAGTGCACATTAAATCCAGGTTGTTTGCAAAGAAATACTTTCAACCATTTTATTAGCAGAGATGCAGCAGCATCGTACCTACCTTAGTTGCTATGGTTACTATAATAACGGTCATGGCTTGCTTAGGTTTAGGAAAAGATGGTGATTTAGGTTAAAATAAGTACTTCCTCAACATTAGACGATCTTTGTTGTCATGGTTACAATATAAACAGCTAGTTTCACATGGGAATCGAACACTGCTCTCCTGTGTCATATCCGCCCATGAGATGGCTCAGTGCAGGCCAGCGTTCAGGTGAGAGTGACCTTCAGAATTTCCTCCACTGAAGAAGAAACCAGGTTTTCATCTAAAAAGGCCTCAGACAAAGAAAGAGACCAGACCAGAGCACAGGTGGACTGGACATTAGAGCTGCCACTAACAACTATTTTTCTATCAATCAATCTATGGACTATTTTATCGAATAGTCGATTAATCTAAACAATTCATTTTCTTCCAGAAAATCTAAATGACACTGTGGCATGATCAATAAGTCCATAAACATTTTCTCACACACTTCTTCAGTGTAAATTCTCAGGCAGCACAGACGACTTTATGACTTTATACTAAAGGCATTAAAAAGCTCTGTCTACCAGTGAACAGACACTTACACATGAAGCAATCCTTCACACGTCTGTGACTGATCTCACTGTGCGCCATGAAAAATAATAATCACAAAACAACACTGATGAAACAAGACTGAAGGGATTTGAACTGTGATGTGCTCATCCTCCCAAAGTCAGACACCAACCAGCTGATTTTATCTTTATCTTATTCATACACGTATTGATCCAGCTCACACTATTGCTGGCTCTTTTTAAAAAGAATACATTCACAACAGGATGTGAATCGATTGTTCTGGTTTCTCTCAGCCAGTTGCTCAATTTACAACAATCTGCCACATTTTAAGATTCGTGGTGAACTGAGATAATTAGTTAGACTTACACACAGACAGCTTTCCTTCAGCTTTTCATCACACTTCACTCTTAGCTTAACCAGCGTGATGTTGTTGTGTAAAGACACCGGGAGACAGCGGACAGAATAGATGAAAGCATCTCATATTGGCCTTTTACTTTTTATTGCACTTCCTTAGTAAAGTTCAGTATTAGTTGTGTCAGCTCCAGTAATCTTCAGTTATTTTTACCTCACCTGCTTCTGTGCAGTCTCTCTGCACTGCTGTTCGCTCCGTGTGTGTGTGTGTGTGTGCATGTGCGTGTGTGTGTGTGAGTGTGAGTGAGAGTGTGCAGACATGCAGATTCACTGGTGTTGGCTTCTTTTTTACCTTCTTCTTGCTCTTCTTGCTCCGCACCTTCTCATGGCTCACTTTTATGCCCCTGTCAGGGACAAAAACAGTGAATTTAGAGCATGGTTCTGAATGGTCTTGTATGGCTCTTGGAGGTTTTCAGCTCTATATTTGACCCAGATGAAGGATTTTAGTCGTCGGACGTCTGGATCTGAAGTTATCAGAGAAACAAGCTGAGGAAATGTTAGACAGCTCAGCTCCCAGCTGCTGGAGACGTCCTGTCCTGCTATTTCATGACATCACCCAACGCCGTCTTTTGTTATTGTTTTGATTGAGAGACACCTAGAGGCAGAAGTAGTAGTAATTAAACCTTTCACTGTCACACTCTCTCTGTCTCTCTGTTCAAAACAGAAATGTACAAATCAAAGTAAAAAACTAATTTTCCTGTTCCACTACATGAGGGGAGACAACAACAGAATGAAAGTGAAAACATGTCAGAAAACCTCCCTCAATGTTTGACTGACTGTAAGAGAAAACACGGATTAACTTGATGCTAAAATGAAAATATAGATGTTCTTGCTTCACTAAAAATGATAGGTGGATTTATTTTGGCCTTGCCAGCTGACTGTGCTGAGAGAGTTCCGAGCACTGACCCGTCCATCACAGTGAGAATTACATCCTGAAGGCAACTGTCAGTCTGTCTGAGTGACAAACTGAAAGAGTGATATTAGCCTCTGCTGGAAGCCAAAAGATGAACCAGGACCCACCATGAGAAAACTACACTCAGCCTCACAGACGGTTTCACAGCAAATAGAACAGATTGTGTTACTTTTAACCTACAACAGAAATGTCCACTCTCTTGTAATTATAATATTTTCAATCTAATATTTCATAGATATTGAATCATTAAAGATTTGTGTCTAAATTATCCCGGCTTCATGTATTAGTGCCAATTGCGGCCCCTGGAACAATATTTTGTGGCCCCCGGCCTGAAATCAAAGCTTTGTGTTAGTGCGGCCTGCGCATTTTTTCTCACATGCATCTGGGCGTTCTAGGCTCGTGACAACAACGCGAATTAGCAATTGGTCACTTGTAACATGTTTGGCTCACCGAGGGAAAATATATCCTGTCACCTAGTGCAATACGGTTTTTGTCAGCCCCAGTCATGTCTTTTTCAAAACCTGCCGCGAAGAGAAAAGTTGGCGAAGAGCACAGACAATTTCAGGAGAAGTGGGAGACGGAATATTTTTTTGTTGAGCAGAGGGGCATCCCAAAGTGTCTAATATGCACGGATAAAGTTGCGGTGCACAAGGAGTATAACTTCAGACGTCATTACTGAACTAAACATGCTGAGGAGTATGCAAAATACCTGGGAGATGAGGGAGAGGACCGGGTCGCCAAACTTAAAACATGTCTACTGAGGCAACAAGATCTTTTCAAGAAAGCAAGCAAAGAGAGTGAAGCGGCTGTCAAAGCTAGCTACGTGGAGAGTGAGATGATTGCTAAGCCAGGAAAGCCATTCAAAGACGGCGAGTTCATCAAACAGTGCATGTTACAGGCATAAGTCAAAGTTCAGGTCCAAACTTAAAGATGAGCATCTTAAAGTCATACTGAGGGTCTCAGTTGCTTCCTCCCTCAAGCCAAATGTGGCTCAGCTGTGTGAGAGGAAGCGCTGCCAAGTCTCTGGCAGCAAGGAGTAGGAGGAAGTAAATGAAGCCTATGTTCTGAAGAACTGTTCATGTTCTGCATGTTCTGACTTGTTAAGATTGAGAAGATTGGATCAGTTGTACTTTTTTTTTGGAATACTTGAAACCCTTTTTTTGTGGAACACTTGATGCGGCCCAGCCTCACCCAGACTCTACCTCCAGCGGCCCCTAGGTAAGTTGAGTTTGAGACCCCTGGTGTAAAGCTTTCTGGCCATTTCAGAGCGGCAGAACAAGCTATAAACCAGTGGCGGCTGCTGGTCTTATAAGGAGGGGAAGCTCATTTTCGGCCTACATCATAAAATGTGTCCGTTTATTTATATGTAAATTCGCAGAGTGACAGAAGAGAGTCGCCAAACACAACGCTAGTCGTTTTTAACAAAGACAAAGTCGCTGAGGATCAGTAACGTCTCCAGATCAACTCCGAACAACGGAATGAAAAACTTGAAAAATGCTCCGGTGGATGCTTATACTTCAAGATCGCTGATTCGCTCATTTCGCTGTCAATCAAAAAGGGACTCAGCCTCAGACAGATCATCCAATCATCATGCAGAAGCCGAGCGTCCGGGCCAGCCCACTGCCCCATAGACCCCCAGAGACGCTGAGCGTCCGATGGGCGGGACAAAGCCCAGCATTTATCCAATGACTGTCTAGTTTCGCTGCAGTGGAACAACCCACTCTGTGCTTCCCCATTGAAGTCAGTAGACGCTCGGCGTCTACACTGTGTAAAGCACTGTGGCGCTGCGGGGATGAATGAGAAGGAAGTCGTGTCGGTTACCTGTGATAAGTAGCTGATTCTGAACAAAAGATGAACGTGTTCTAGTGCATATTTAGTCAATGAAATGTTCACACACCAGCACATATTTGACCACTTATTTTGTTGACATTTTAGGGGAAGCTGAGCTTCCCTTGCAGTCTTAGAGCAGTCGCCACTGCTATAAACACAACACTAACACACGTTATGACTTCTTCTTAAAATGTTGGAAAACAGTTGCACATGTAGCAGACAGACAAACATTATTATTAATCTGGTTTTGTGTTTATGGTCAGCTGACAAACATCAAACCAACATCACTCTCCTTTCTGCTTTGAGTCTTTTACCAGCTCGTCTCCAGCTGTGTGTGTCTGCTGTTTGATGTTGGGGAGGCGGTGTGCAGAGGGTTTATTAGACAGGGTTGATGAGAGCAGAGGCTGCAAAACCAAAACAACAAGGTAAAATAAGCTGAAAGCTCCAAAGAGGTGAGAAGAACTGAAAAGTTGGTGATAATTCTCTCTGGTCATTTCATCCATTGTTAATATGAAAATATTATTTAGAGTAGGTTAGATCCAGTCAAAGTTAACATAAAGGGCTCTGTTAACTTGGTCACACCTGGCGCAAAGCACAACACAAGTGTCTTTGTTAGTTTCAGACTGACACAGTTGTCATTTTCCCGTCCAGCGCCCACGTTGTTTGAATAGCAAATACTCTTGGAGCCTGATTTACTAAGATCCCAAATGAAGAGTACTAAATTGTGTGTTCATTGTAACATATTGCACGTTTGGTTGGTGTACGTTTTGAGGGTGATCAACTTAGAATAATTGCGTAAGTGACAACAGGTGCAAACAGCAGTATTTAAATGATGGTTTTGTGTGTTTTAATGGTTTCCACCATAGAGAGTTTGGACGGAAAGCAGGATGGCCGCAAAATGCAATATGAAATTCAATCCGATGGAGTTAGAGGTATAAGTGGAAGAGGCAAATAAACATAATGTTGAGCTGCAGCAAAGAAATCTAAATATTACCAAAAGAAATGCTATATGGGAGAGTATCTGAGAAAGTAAATGCAGTTGGTAAAACAAGAAGAACAGATGAAGTTTAGAGAAAATGTCAAGATATAGGGCGGAGAACAATAAAAAATAATAAAACCTCAGAAAAATAAGACAGGTAAGGGGGCGAGGAAGGGATGCCCCTCTGCCGATGCAGGTAACTGGGATACCACGATATGACACCCGAGAGTCAACTGCAGAACAAATAAGGTGCACAATAAGTAACACACTTTTTCTCCGTGAAAACATGTAATTTATTTAATATTATCTACCAAATCAAAAATAAATGTTCCTCCCACAGCAATCTTTTGCTGAATATAGTTGTCCTTACAATTTAACCTTCAAACTAAATATTTGTCCTTTTTTTATGTGGAGAATTCAGAAGTTCGGCCATCCCCACCCCAGTCCTCAAATCAGCCCAAATCAACAGACACCCCTACAGAGCCTCAAGAGCGCTGTTTATTAGGACACTGATAAGGAGCTGCTGCAGGAACAGTAAAAAAAAAATCAGCCTGCAGCTCTTTAGGATGGATTGTTATCCATTGCGCAGGAGGTGCGAGCTGGGTCCTCTATGGCACGAGCGCTCAGGCGGGACACTCGGGCCATTGCCACGCACACTCAGCAGCTGGCCAGCGCTGTATCTGGTGTGACAATGTCCATACGTGCCCCGGCGAGAGGGAATCGAAGATGGGGTAGAGGCGGTGGTGAGGTCTCTCAATCCCAGCGGTTCCAGAGCTGAGCAGCTGGGGACTGGAGAGGGAGGAGAGGAGCACACTGGAGGAGAGACACGCAGCCTGCAAAAAAGAAAAACCCCAGTTAAAAATGTAATGTTGGTAAAAACAGGGAAATAGGAAGACATAATAAATGTCATCTTTAATTTTCTTTAGGCTACGGTGGCTGTGAATGTTCCGTGTTAAAGAAGATTATTGAATGAAAATAAAAACAAAAGCATACCCCAGACAGCTCATGAGAAATGACGTTGAATCAGAGTGATGCGTGTCTGCAATCTCGCAATAAGGTTGGGGTTGTTGCCCCACATGTGGCCCGTGGTCATTCTCCTCCTTCATTTCTATGGCATCATGATGTTTGGCAATGTTGTGCAACAACTACAATCTGGGCCACTTTTTCTGGGCTGTTCAGTGGTGCTCCTCCAATGCAGTCCAAACAACGAAACCGGCTCTCCACAACTCCACAATATTCCTCGTGCGTACATGGGCCACATTGTATCGATTCTCTCCTGCAGTGGTCGGGTTGAGCTCAGGAGGAAGGGGTGTAGGGGGTAAGCACTATCACCTTAAAAACATAAAAAATATGACATACATTTTCTTGTTTTTTTTTTATGAAAGGAATGATTTTACAAAGTATTAATTATATAATCAACAACAATAACACTTCCTCAGAATAAAGGAATCGTGCAGGTACTGACCCAATATATTTGGCCATGTTTGTTATGACACCTTTGGAGTCACAAACAACCTGCACATTTAATGAGTATGTGTGCTTGCGATTCCTGTACACATGCTCAGTGTTTGAGGGGGGAACAAGTTGCACACAGTACAGTCAATCGTGTGTGTGTGGAGACCTTTATGTACCTGCTCATCCTGCGTAACATAGCATTAAGGACTTGGGACAGTACACCTGATAAACTGCAGCAGAAACAGCTACAGTACGCTGGAATGACCCAGACGTGAGGAAATGCACAGATGCAAGAAGTTTTGGCATGGCAGGTATCGCGTGACTCCTCCTTGTGACTGGCTCCAAATCAGCCCTTAGTTCATCCAACAGCTCCAAAATGGCATTGCTGGATAGGCGATAGGTCTGAATTATTTTTCTGTCTGTCATTCCAAAAATGTTAATACGAGTGAGAAAAACTTGTTCTCTACGTAATCTTTCATTGTGCTTATATCTACTCCTCACCGCAATAACAGCAGCTGAGCTGATTAGCACCTTCCTTTCAAATGTATTTACTGTATATACTTTCCCTACGTATATACTTTCTTGGTAAATTGCAGTGCATGTGCTAAATAACCTATTTTCATTTTCTCCTCCCAGTATTTTGCACACTGGGGCAGAAAATCACCATTTGCATATTCATTAAGGCAAATGTACTAAATGGGCAGCATGTGCCACGCAAACCTTTAGTAAATAAGGGCTTTGGTGTGTTGGTCTTAAAATGAGGTGGGCACACAATGTGCCTGTTACACACAGGCAGGGTGTGCCACAGTGTTTCCATTCCATCATCATCATCATTCATAGTCTCATTTTTTTCATCCAGTTTCATAATAAATAGAAGATTTCTTTACACTTCTCATAATGTAACATAAAAGATTTCTAACATTGTGATTTGTGCAGTGACTTCTCTGTAGAGCTGTGACCAGAGCATTGATTCACACAGAGCTGCTACCTGTGTCAGGACTGAGCTCACTGAGTAGTGACAATATGTAATCAACTGATCACAAACAGAGTCTAACTCTGTGTGAAACACTGAACCATTATAACAGCAGTACACCAAGGTGCTGCCCCGTGTTGTAATACCACTTTATGACACAAGATGCTGTGTGAGTCAGTGTAGCGTCTAGTCTGCCCTCAGTCCCATGAAGAAGAGTTTCCTCCAGAGCTTGGAGTTACACTACAGCTTCCGACAAGCATCACAGAGACGCAGAGATGGCTGAAGCTCCTGGAAAACTATCTTTATCTCCATCCCAAAGGACCGCTCCGACAAGAAACCACGTTCATCCGCAAAGAAAAGAAAAGAAGAAAACACGAGTAAATCCTGGTGTGGCTTCCCAGCACTGGAGACAGCTCTGAGTAGAGATGAGGTTTGATGACGAGCTCACAACTTTTCTTTTAGACTGGTGGGTAACATCTAATGTTGGTCTGTCATGAAAAGTATCATTAGTGCAACTAATGACAAAGAGTACTGACAAACACTTCAAGTGGCATAAATGATGATGATGATGTCGACAGACGTTTTAGCAGTTTAGTGGAATTTATCCTGTTCCTGTGGCTGTTGTCTAACTAATACAAACAGTATGTGTTTATTTACCTATAAAAATATGAAGGTAAGGGGATACTGCATGACACATGGGTGTCAGGCTACAGCAGCATGAGGAAGGGATGATGACATCATCACAAAGGCAGAAAAAGAAAATAAGGTTTATTGCCAGGTAGGTTTTTACTTACAAGATATTTGGCTTGGTGTTTGGTGCAGTATACAATTAATTATAGGAAATAACAATAAAAAGGTAAAATACTGCAACAGCCAAAAAGATATACATAGATACAATGAAAAAGATACAACACAAAATACTATAACTATGTACAAACTTACTGTAACTATGTTGACCAAACTCCTGCTGAGCAGGATGTGCAAAAGATCACAGTACAGACAATATGAGTTCTGTGCAGGGATAATACTCTGAGGTGTTACTGTAATGTCGTTGTTGATGATTGATGCAGTCAGACGCAGAAGAAAAGGCAGGTGCTGGTCCATCACTGAGGAGACTGGACTGGACTTCTGGTCCTGATACAGACAAACATGTGATAGGACAATTAGTTTAGATCATACAAGTTCTTTATATTCAAACATGTTGGGTCTGTTGTGTGTGTATAACAAATAGTGGGGATATGAATATCCTAAAATAAATCCAGTATTAGACAGTGAATCCTGAACATGCTGGTTCTGGATCAAACAAACAGTCTCTTTGTCTTACTTTAAAAGAAAACTTACTGACTGTCTTAACAACAGCTGCTGGAACAGGCTAATTCTACAAAATCACTAAAACATCTGTCGACATCATCAATCATACATTTATGCCACTTGAAGTGTTTGTCAGGACGGTTCGTCATTTGCACTAATGATACTTTTCACTACAGACCAACATTAGATGTTACTAACCAGTTTAACAGAAAAGTTGCAGCTCGTCATCAAACCGCATCTCTTTACTCAGAGCTGTCTCCAGTGCTGGGAAGCCACACCAGGGTTCACTCGTGTTTTGCTTATTTGCTGTTGAACGTGGTTTCTTTTCAGAGCGGTCCTTCTGAATGGAGATAAAGATCGCTCTCTAAGCACTTAAGCCATCTCTGCGTGTCTATGATGCTCGTCGGCAGCTTTTTTTTTCTTTTTTTTTAGTTGGGGCTATGGCGTAACTTCAAGCTCCGGAGGAGGCTGTTCTTCTTCGTGGGACCGAGGGCAGACTAGATGCTACACTGACTCACACAGCATCTCGTGTCATAAAGTGGTATTACAACACAGCCGGGGACACAGCTAGTTAGTTAGCATGCTCATTTCAGTAGATATCTCTGAAATACAATGGAGGTCTTGGTCATGACATCATCACTGTGGCTCCTTCACATACTATTGATAGTGTTAGTTCATTTTTTGAACATTTTAAACTAAAATTCTGCCCTGATCTTACACATTACACCTTTAAAGAGAATTGGAGATGGCACTGTGATTGGTTCATTGGATGTTACACCCAAAACACTCCCATGAATAATTAAGAGACTAAGTACAACCCTTTTAAACCATGCTCCTGGCGCAGAGATTGTTTTTTCTGCCGTTGAAATAGCAAAAGTGACATGCCCTAAATGCGCTTGCTTTAGACTGTTATTTATAAGAAATTCTGTCTCTTTGTACCCCCAGAGATGAAACAGGAAACAAGTCTGAAACCATCTTCTAAGAGAAAACTTCATGGCTCACCAAAATACAACCCGGTGAGACAAAAACATCACAGCCTTTTCTTCTTTTCCTGAATTCTTTAAGGCCTAATCTCAAGTCTGAGGCCACTTTCCAGTTTCCAGATTTTAATATTTCTTGTGCACAAGTAGAACTTTTTCAGATAATGCCAGACCTAATGTCCTCTTTGTCATGTGATTTCTTATCTGTCCGTTTATACTGAGCAGAGCTGTTCTGTTCTGCGCCTCGAGCTGATGGAGTCTGCTTGTCAAAACGTCCAAGTGAATGTGAAATTAAATGGAGCTCTATGCGACCCATCCTTTAATCTGTTTTAATCTGTCGATACACTTCCTCTTGCCTGTCATTTCACCACTCCATCATATCGACCTTATTCGGTGTCAGACCCCTGTCTGCCTTTATCACCTGCTCTGCATTAATTCCTCCTCTGTCCTTCAGTAATATGTTTAGGATTGTCACTTCACCACACTAAACTCTGTCATTACTGAATTTCAAAGACGAATCAGGTCAGGATAGACTGTGCATGTGTGCTGAATGGTGCCCCAATGCCTAAATTGCAGGTGTGTTTAAAGATGACACGATGACATTTTTCAGGTGGGATGACAGCTGAGTATTAGCCCCCACTGTCAGCTCCGCAAATGATTCAGGGCTGAAGTATTTTTCGAAACAGGAACAATCACTGGTATTGTTACGTGAAAGGGATGCTACCATAGGTGGACTTAAGTACTGTACTTAAGTATATTTTTCTAGTATCTGTACTTGAGAATTATGTTTACTCCACTACACACAAATATTGTACTTTGACTCCACAACATTTCTATGAAGTACTCTTACTTTGAAGCAGAGCTTTTACTCAGTGAATGAATTTTTATTTTATTTTGAAAATATGATAGATCATACACTGTGTGGATCACAAGAGAAAAACCAATCACAGCCAACTCCTCCACTGTCCGTCATGTTTGAACCTGTCAGTGTCCTAACAATGACGACCTTAGATAAAGATGAGGCAGAAGATTCTTCACCAGAGACCATGGTCTGATCTGAAGTCTGTGTTTAAAGCTTTAGATATAAAGAAAAATTAATTTACTTTCTACTACTACTACTTTTTACATCACTGACTAAAAAATAAAATGAAAACAACAATGACTTCTTAAGTTGATTCAGTTGGGTTTTTATGTCCATGTCACAGTCTTTGTATCATATCCTACAGTCTTTTTATTCTACAGGTTCTACAGTCAGTCAGTCAGTCAGTCAGTCAGTCAGTCGGAAAGTAGGTTGTTTCAGAGTCATTAGGTTCTGTAAATGTGGAACAATAGAACAATGTGTTGACATAAAAAATGTACTTTCGAATACTTCAGTATTTTTAACATACTTTAACTCCAGTAAAAAATCTAACTGAACAACTTTCACTTGTATTAGAGTCATATTTGACCAGGAGGATCTATACTCTGGCTCCAGTAATGGAGCTGTGGACTCTGTCTCCCTCTGGATGCTACCTAGAGCAAAGTGTGAATTACTAAATCTCTGCTGATGGGCGATTATATCAGCATTATACTGATGCCAAATCATCATTTTATGTGTGTGCACCATCTGGAAGTAAATGAAACCCAGAAGGAAACAGTTAAATCATTACCACATAATTCTACTTCATCTGTACCCAGTGAACTCATTCAAGGTTGTTCCACCAGCTCAGTTGGAAAGAGTATAAGTGATGCATTCGATGAACTCTATTTCATCAGGTTGTATATTTGAAAAAACTGTACTATATGAACTATAATAATGGTCATGGCTTGGTTAGGTTTCGGAAAAGATTGTGATTTGGGTTAAAATAAGAACATCAACATTTGTTGTCATAGTTAGAATAATAATGACGTGGTTAACTTTGTTGAACGGTCATGGATAAAAGAAAAAACATAAACAGCTATTTTCACATTGGAATCAAACATCGTCCTCCTGTGTCATATTCATCCTTCCACCACAACCTCATCCTGTCATGGACTTTGTCTCTCTTTATACTACGTCACTGCACTTTTCCCTTTGCTCCTGTCATCATTATTATGACCACTAGATGTGGCCTAGGAAAAAAAGGTAACTATGGGACAACCTATGGGCTCGTTTTTTACAGGAGGACAGTGTCTTTAAACTCTTATCTGTCAGGTCTTAGATCGGGACATAGTGTTGTTTGTTGTGTTGCCACAGGCTTTCAATTCCGTCGGTCTTCAGATTCTTTTGAAACGCTGACAATTTACTGGATTTGATGAGGAATTGTGCAACTGGTTTACAAATTATCTCAGTGTTAGAACACAAGCTGTTGTGGCTGATGGTTATTAATGCAGCTTTATGAGCGTTAACAAGTGTGGCAGAGGGTTCTATCCAAGGACCACTTGTATTCACAATATTTATAATATTTACAGGTATAAAAGTTAGAATCAGTACAATTCATCTGTATGCAGACAGCAGGAGTGTAGGAGTGAAGGGAACTATTGGGCAGTATCTACACACTTAACTGTTAAAATATTCTCACGTCTTATAGAGCTCATACTGAGAGATGATGGGAACATTCATGTTCAACTGTTGAAATCTCTCTCTCAAATTAAATCGAAGGCAACTGGACTTGTATTTGTCTGTGGAAGACGTTTCGCCTCTTATCCAAGCGGCTTCATCAGTTCTTATGTATTGGTCTCTCTAGTCCGCACTAGTCTGACCAAGAAAATGGAGAAAGACCCAGGTATTTAACCTCTTGTGGGTGGGTCCACCAAAGTACCTGTGAAAGTACTGGTTTCACCTGACCATTGTTGTGGTCTCAAGTGGACGACCGTCGTTAGGGGTCAGGTGACCCTGTTGTTGTCCCCTGTGAACGACAGTCGTTAGGGTCAGGTGAGCCCCTGGTGGATGACGATCGTAGAGAGTCGTCTGAGGTTATGTTGTTGACCCTCCTGGGTACCGATGAAAGGGCGACATTGTAGATGGGGGATAGATGGTGTCGCAGACCCCCTCCCCTGTTTAGCGATGGCCTCTCCACTTTTACATAGATGGCTTCCTTGACTCCCCTTTCAAACCATCTGTCCTCCCTGTCCAAGATTTTGACATTGCTGTCTTCAAAGGAGTGTGCCTTTTCCTTTAGGTGGGAGTAGACAGCTGAGACAGGGCCTGAAGAGTTTGCCCTTCTGTGTTGGGCCATACGTTTGTTTAAAGGTTGTTTAGTTTCCCCAATATATAGGTCATTGCAATCCTCACTGCATTTGACCGCATATATCAGGTTGCTTTTCTGATTGTGTGGTGTTTTGTCTTTGGGGTGTACCAGTTTCTGCCTGAGTGTGTTACTGGGTTTGAAACATACAGGGATTTGATGTTTGTTAAAAATCCTCCGGAGTTTCTCTGAGACCCCAGACACGTATGGAATGACGATGTTTCTGCGTTTATCTTTCATTTTCTCAGCATCCTCCGTGTTGGTATTCTTTCTGGAGCGTGTTGTTGTTTTGCCAAAGGTCCAACTCGGATAGCCACAAGTTTTCAGAGCTCCCTTTAGATGTTTGTGCTCTTCTGCTTGGGCCCGAGTGGAGGTTGGTATGTTGTCAGCCCTGTGTTGCAAGGTTCTGATAACACCCAGTTTGTGCTCCAGTGGATGATGTGAGTTAAAGAGAAGGTATTGGTCTGTGTGCGTGGGCTTCCTGTATACTCCAATGTGAAGGCTCCTGTCCCCAGCAAGGTGGACATCACAGTCAAGGAAAGGTAGGTGGTTGTCTTTGACATTGACTAGTGCGGACTAGAGAGACCAATACATGATGAACTGATGAAGCCGCTTGGATAAGAGGCGAAACGTCTTCCACAGACAAATACAAGTCCAGTTGCCTTCGATTTAATTTGAGAGAGAGATAACTATGACCTGGACGAATGAGAACATTCACAGACAGATAACTGTTGAAATATATCTTAGGTGATATAAATGATCCTCAGGATATGGTTTATTAACAGTGTCAGTGCCTATCCGTGGTTTGTCACTGCTCACTGCTCTGATTTATATATGGATTGACTGGAGTGACAAGCAACTATTTCTCAGCTGCAAAAAAAATACAAGTGAAAAAACCTGCCATCCCCATAATGCTCTCTGCAGACAACAACAGTGAATGTTCTAGTGAAGAGGAAAGATCAGGAAGTCAACTGAAACACTGGTAAAACATGGTAATCAACTTGTGTGGATCATAAGTATCCAAATAAAATATCAGGTGTTGTCATGACAACAGAAACAGAAAAACATGTCAATGAGAACAGCTTTATTTTGAATTCAGCAGTATTAAAATACTGTACATGCGAGCACGAAGAGGAGGAGATAAGCAAATGTTTAAGGGCTGAAACTAGGCGTAATGCAAATACCATGCAATGACATCATGAATAGGTTAATTTGTGTAGTACATCATATAGCAACTTTTCCAGCAGCTTTAGCTACTTTCCATTGAAAGTAGTTAGCTACACTCATTTCCTCTGGGTAACTGAACAATATTAAAATCAATGTGCACTTAAGGTTTATTAATAAGTCTTGTATTAACGGTCGTTGAAATTAATTAAGTACTGTAACTAAGTAAATTCTTGTACTTTACTTGATATTTAAAGGGTTATACTTAAACTCTTAATTAATCATGGGAGTGTTTTGGACGTAACATCCAGTAAACCAATCAGAGTGCCAGCTCCCATTCTCTTTAAAAGCCGCTTGTGTGTTCGCTCAGTGGTGGTTAGTCAGCAGAATACCTACAGAGAAAACTTATTCACCTAACATGCTCTCTCTCTCTTTTTTTTACCTCTCAGCCCTACTCCATCTGTATGTGTAAAGCACAGATTTTAACAGAAATCAAGAAATTTTCCCACCCACTACCGTCACTCAAATCTGAGTAGTTGGTTTGTAAAGACAGTGCTGGTGGCTCTTATTCTCAATTCATTTAACCAATCTGAGTAACATTACAATCTCCTTATCGCTCAACACAGATGTGTTTTGTCTCCTTAGTGGACATTTAAGTTTCATGCTTCTTTATGTACATCATGATTAATTCTGTTTTGCATTGCATTTTGTCATATTTTGCTTTTATTGATAAACTTTTACATTGATGGCTTTTCCAGCTTTTACACAAAATCTTTTTCAAATGTCTGGTTTTTCCACTGCGTTTTTTTCTGCAGGATAAGAAGATGATGTTCTGATGGTGCCTCAGTTGTGCATCACTTTGGACAAAAGGATCTGTCAAATGAATAAATGCAAAAGCATTTTGTTACATGAAGAAAACCAATAAGGTATCCTGCAGGAAAATAAGGCACATTTTCAAAGTGAAGGATTACTGCTGGAAGGTAGTGATCAGCATTGCAATAAGAGTGGGCTGGATCTGTGGGTGTTCTTGAAGGCATCATCAGCCTTCTTAGTCATTTGTGTACATGTCTTGTCACCTCAAACACTCCCTTTGGATATGAGAGTTTGACCTTCATAGTTTCTCTAACAACTGCTGAGCTAAAAGTCACCAGCCTTGATCAAGGTCACTCCAGTGATGAATATTAATGCTTTCTGATCATCTTGGCCTTGAGCTAAAAATGTGGACATGTCAAAACATCACAACTAAGATTATTTTATTCTGTAAGCATCACAATGCAGACATTCGTTCTCAAAAGACTGTTTGGCCACAATCTGTTACAGACTGTGCAACACTGCAGTTACAACTTCCTCTGAGAGTGAAGCTGCAGCCCAGAAATAAGTTTTAAAAACACACAAACACTGATGGAAGCATCTCACACAGAGGCTCTGACACTAATACATCTGTTTTACTAGTTTACACAGCAGCTAGTAGCTCACTCTCTCTCCACTGTGTCTGTGTGCATGGTCTGTAAGTGCATGTGATGACATCACTCCTTGCAGTTGTGTGTGTCCTGAGTCCGAACAGAAAGACAAACTTGACTGGGGAAAAGAAGATAATCAACTTTTATTAGCAGGTTTACCTGTGTTTAAAAGAGTATGTGTATACTCGCTAATTTTGGTGGAAAAAGGACGTTAGTTTAGCATGTTAGCATGTTGTCATTTGCTAATTAACTCCACAAACTGAGGCTGATCAATAAACTGTCAATAGTAGCCTTTTGCATAAACTGGAATTCTGGCTTGTCATGATGATGGCGCTAGAGTAAAAGTGCAGGGATCACTGAATACAGTTTATCATGAGGGGGACATGGCAGATATTTCAGTCTGGACCAGCATGGTGAGCTGCCCAACCATTTTGTACAGTCTAAAATTGCAAAGTGTAATTGCCACCTTAAGAGATACAACAGAAGGCCCTTATAATCACTATACCACTTCCATGCTTAGCAAGAGCGTGGAAGGGTCCTCACATCACAAAAAACACCAGTGCAAATTCCCCAGCAGGCGTTATTTGGATAAACTGATAACAAATTCGACATCTAAATGGTTACTATGATAACAGTCCAAGGATTAAAACTGTTACAGCTTTGACCCGGCTCTGAATCCCCAGCATTACCGCTGTTTAGTGTGAAACTCATTCTGGGATTCTTTGCTGTCCGAAGTCCACACACGTCACGTACCGATGCATCCCTGATAAATTTTGCGGAGTGAGAACACTTACAGATATTTGATTGGATGTGGACTTTGAATTAGAACAGTACTTGGGCTGTGACTGATGAAGTTTCACAGTTACAACACAAGTTCAGATGAGGACGCAGACTGAGAAATGGCAAGAGACTTAAATACACAAGGGAGGCATGGGTAATAGGGAGGAGGTGAAACCCATCAGGATAGGGGTGTGTGATCTGGCCAAAAGATCATATGACAATCATTTTGGGTAGAATCACGATCCAAGATCTGAATCGCAAGTACTGCTTTCAGCCGGTGGGACTTTACTATTGACTGTACATTTGTTTAGCTCATTTTATGACTGAGTAATCTCAGCCACTCTAACACTAACTGACTTGATGTACTGTGTGTGTTGAACAGCTGAAACCCAAGACTAAATGCTTCACTCATTACAGAGTATGTTAAGTTCTGACTTGCATCCTTGTGAGTTCAAACAAGTTCAACCCAAGAGTCCAAACCCTGGAGTAAAGAGAGACGGTGTATGTTTCATTTGTAACTGGTGAAGCAGCATTCTTGCTCACATCAACGGCTCAGCTTCTGACTACATTTCAACATAACTGTCTACACCTGTTGTGTGATAAAATAATTTGAGCTCAAAGGTCCACACGGTCTTTAGAGAACTTTCAGCTGTGTTTACTGCAAGACAGGGGCCCCGCCAGGGAATCTGGAGTGACCCCATGAAAATATATCACATTGGGCCCCACCACCACAGGCCACACCAACCCTGAGAGTATAACACTGTGCAGACAAGCATTCAAAGCACATGATCCTCACTATAAGAAATGTGCTAAAGGCCTCTTTTACAATTCAAATATCATTTTAATGGAAAAATTCTTGAAGGGAAACTTCTCTTAGCATAATCTTGACTTAAAGGGGACATATTATGCTCCTTTTCAACAAGTTCAAATAAGTCTCAGACGTCCCCAAAACATGTCTTTGAAGTTTCTTGCTAAAAAATCTACTCCGATCCTATATTTCAGCATGCCTGTAAACTCCTCTGTGTCAGCCCTGTTCAGAACAGGCTGTTTCTGTGTCTGTAGCTTTAAATGCAAATGAGCTGTGCCTGACCACGCCCCTCTCCGGAAAGGGGTGCGGCTTGGGCTTCTGGCACCATGCTCTAATGTTTATGGTGACCGTGACAGGCGACCTGGTGTCGGAAGCGCTTTGGTTCAACCACACAACTTTTATCCAGAATCTGACCCAGAGGGAGAGGCTGCTGAAGAAGTTCAAACTCTACAACTGCAGCAGGACGTTTCTGAATGGTTGGTAACCAATTTTGTGTATTTTGATTTTACATTTTCAGTTTGTTGATGTGTGCTGGCACACAGTTACTAACATGTAGCTAGGTAGCTAATGCTAACTGTTACTGTCTCGTCATTACTGGGAGCTCTTTTGGTAAATAAGCACTATTGTGAATTGTGTAATGTAGTTATCTGTCATGCCTCCTTAGATATACTTTTACAGTCTATGAAAATGTTTGTTGTATGTGGACTGCTACAGGTGTTCAATGTCAAGACTAGTCAGATATTTTAATAGATGCTGACAAAGTAAATCATTTTGATTTTTATTAATTTTTCTCCATGTTTTGAGCAGAGATGCTCATCATAACATCTTCCTTTATGTAGTAAATTTATTTTGTGCATTACAATGAAAGCTGTAAATCAGCATAAACATGTCTAATAGCAACATTAATCTTTAGTCAAAGACTAAACTGTGCAGTTTTCTACACTACACTGTTGTCAAGCTCCACAGTATATGCAATAAGTGACATGTTATAAATCACCCATGTTATATGCGCTTGATATGTAGCCAAACTTACTTCTTACCCACCTTAGCTCCACTGTCTGTCAGTTTTTGAATTTCATAAGCTTTATATTTTGGTGAATGTTACCATTTTTCTCTATATTTTGGATAGGTGCTCCTGTGGAAACTGTGCAACCATGCCCACAGAAGCTGAGAATATCTGCTGCTAGGAGATACCACAGGTAGCATTCTCACTAGACAAACTAATCAGTAATTTGTTTCGATTACATTTATAATAAACCATAGCATTTACCATTTGTAATTCACTGTAGGTTACCAGACGGCTATGGGAGATCGAGGAAGATTTACCATGTATGGTAGGCCGTCCTGGGTTGGAGCCGCTCTGCCTCAATGTGTACTCCCTCCAGAATGCCTGCAACATGTACCGCGCTGACTACGGTACTTTACGGTTGAGAGGAATACACCAGTACGTTTTGCTTCTTTGTAAAAACATAGTTTCAATGTAAATAAAAGATGTTAGGCAGTCTTGTTTTACTTCAGTGCACATAATTTTACAATGGTAATAACACACCACAAATGGAGTAACACACCCTCAAATAAATTAGTTTAGCTGCTCTTTGATTTGTAAAGTTTTTCTATCAGCAGATAGTGTGCATATAATATATGAATTCAGAGGAGTCATTTCTTTAGTAACGATCAAGCATTTATTTACATCAAATGAGGCACTTATAATCAGTGATAATAAAAAAGCTGTAGGATTCACTGGATCCATAAAAAAAATTGTGAGACACAACATAGATATATGTTTGCAAGACTAAATGCCCTGTCCAGTTGTTTTAGTCGGTACAGGTATCTAGCCTATAGGAGCTTTGTGGGCTGGTGCTGGGGCTTCCTTGGTCGCAGAATCTGGGTCGTCATTCCAGCCTGCCTGGTCCTACGCATCAGTGCCGAGTTTCCTGACGCCACAGGCCAGTACGTGGGTTTCAGACTGCCCCATGATAGAACCGGGACACATAGCTGGATATGACCTACTCCTTCTCAGGCCGCTCGAACTGTGCAGTGAGGTCCTCTGGGATGGGGATGGCCAAAGCAGCTTCTGTGTATGGTCCCAGGTCAACAAAGACTTTTTCAAATATGAGGTCCACCACATTCCCTGTTTGATAAAACACAAAAGATTTTGTTTACATTTTTCACTTTTTTGTTGTTTTTTTTTTAAAAACAATGACTGAAAGTCTGTTTCTAACTACCTCCTGACATTTTCTTTACTGTATTTTGTTGTTGGTGGAACTGTCATAACATTATACGTGCAATACTTAATACAATGTGTACAAAACATTTTTTGGTTGAAAAATAAAATAATATAACACTTATAGAATGTCGGCTCAGTCTTAACTGGTGTAGCTCTGCATTCTCCCTTCATGGCCTTTGGAAATTGGACCTTGAACAGTGGTTCACCTTCTTTTGTTTGGGCTTGTGGTCGGTCAGCATTTTCATTGTAGTACATGGCAGCCAGGTAGAGTCTGGAGGTACAGTAAAGAGAAAATCAAAGATGTTAATGTTGACAGAAACCTTAGCCTACACACTCTCACAAGTTCTAAGTAACCACAGCTTCATTTACCTGCACAGCATTCCAAGACTGATAAATGACTGTTAGGTTTATCAAAAGTAGATGCACTTCAGATGGCTACAGACCTGTACTTCTGATGTGAGGCTGAAGAGTCCTCAAGGATAACTGTGTGCCTACAGTACGCGTCTCCAGTGGGTCAGTCTGGCATGCAACATCCCTTGTTGCAGGAAGCTGTATAGATGCACTTGATGTGCTGGCCTGAACAGAGGAAACAGAGGTTACACCAACATCTCCTCAAATGTGTAGTTATGGCAACAGCTGCAAGCAGTGCAAAAATGATAACAACAAATGCACTCAATTATGTGTAAATTGGGTTGTCAATAGCTTGTAAATGCTGCAAATAGCTCACTATATGTGCAAAATGCAAGAAATGTGTATTACAGACTATCCCCTTTCACATATTCCCTGTAACTCTGCGCTTATCTAGATATTCCCCACAGGCACTGTATCTGTAAACATGATATAAACGTTAAAACGGACATCATAAGGCATGACTCTCAATACTAACTTTCACAGCACTAACAAACAAGCCCAGACACCTATGCTAATCGCTGCAAAGCCTGTTTAGTCTGAATTTTACCGGCTTGACTTTACAGACAGCTAAACGCCTATAAAGTTAGCAGGGTGGCTCTAATCAACGTCACACAGTGATACCAAGCAGAAGAATTGCATACAATCTGCATCCGGCTATACCCGGCTGTGTGGACGAGGCAAAATGTTAGCCACATTAGCTGCCATGCTAACAACACACGCAACAGGCTCTCGTGTGCATACAGTAAAGCAACATAAAATGGTGAAACTTACAGCTCCCAAGTTTGAAGTTGGATTTGGTCGGTGCTGATCCAAGCTTTATCTTCAGACTCGTAGCGAATCCCGCATTGTACTGGCCCTCGTTGAGAAAGCAGTCCCACATGAAATGGTTAGCTCGCTACAACTCCTAAAGTGGCCATCAAAAATAAAATAAAACAAATCCACTGGGTCTTCAGATCCTCGGACGTAGGGGGTAAAAATACTTCTGTGTTGGTTTGTACTGTCAACAACCGAGCAACTAGTGTGCATCGCTCGTACCTTCGACACAGTTTTACCGGAGCCGTGATGCGAGGGAGTAAACGATAGCGGCTGCAAGGCGGACTCAGAAGGCGGAACACACACCTAGCTCGGGGAGTGTCACCTACCTGGGGGGAGGTGGCATCTCTCTTCATGACGACATCAAGGGAAAATCTCCCATTGGCCTGTGTGAGCACACATTTTCTGAAAGGTGGCGCAAGCAAAAGACAGAGAGGATGGACTTTTCTCATGTTTGGGGGGTTTGTAGACAGGCCGGGGACACATATTACTGATAGAAAACCATGGAAAAGTACATTTTGCATAATATGTCCCCTTTAACATAAATATAATTTAAATATACACTAACCTCTAAAATAAGTTAACATTGAAAATAAATTGTCATCTGTAGAAACAAATGAATCAAATCAGCAGCATTTTTTACTAAATTTCTTATCCTTGGAAAAAAATTTGTAATTTTTCTTTTCTTCAAAGAAGAAATTCCCATGGGTGCTGTGGCTCAGAAGGTAGAGCGGGACGTCCTCTTATCAGAAGGTCAGTGGTTTAATCCACGGCTCCTCCAGTCTGTGTGTCAAAGTGTCCTTGGGCAAGATACTGAACCCTAAATTGGGTCTGATGACTGTTCCATCAATGTATGATCATGTGTGTATGGTAGAAGTGCTGTATGAAAGTGTGTGTGAATGGGTGAGTGTGACTTGTAGTGTGAAGTGCTTTGAGTGGTTGATAAAACTAGAAAAGCTCTATATAAGAGCAGTCCATTTACCATGACCCTCCTGCAATTATGCTGATTGCAGGGTTGGTTGAGGTAAGGGCTGCTGAGCTTGAAGCTGCATCTGTTGAACGTGGCACCAGGCAGGGACGATTTAGTATGAACAGCTGCTAAGTTTGGTAAAAGAGGAGAAATTATTACAGAATTTTCTGTGAAAATAATAAGTAACTCATGTTAGGGGAACAGATGTCGTCTATTCCTCTATGGACTAAGATAACAGGTTCATTTCTACCTCTCACGAACTACACCCCGGTTTCTTCGGGAAAAATTGGGTATCATACTGTCGCCCTTTCCTCGTTTTTAGAAGCCTCATTTTGTAACGGGCTCGTGTAGGACCCAAATGCAGCACAATGGCAAGAGATAATTTGTAATGGTTTTTATTGAACACTTCACAGCAAGCAATATGGCAGATGAGCAGGAGTGAATGAGTCTAGAGTTCAGGGGGAGGAAAATTACTGGGTGCAGGTAAATGGGAAAAGCAGGCAGGAGACCAGAATGGATTGTGACAGAACCCCCCCCTAAAGGGACATCCCCCGACGTCCCAAAACAAGGTCCCAAGTGCAGGGAGGGGAGGACTCCAGAGGAGCCTCCTCAATACTCCTCAGACTCGGCCATGTCCATGACTTCAACCAGGTGGGCGGAGGGGGTCTGGCGGAGGGACCCCTCGTCCTCAGACAAGGAGTCCTCAGATGACGATGGTGGGTCCTCCTCATCTGGGCCGGGGATGGGAGGAGCGGCAGAGGTGCTTGGGCGGGGGTTTCCGGTCGACGGGAGGGTCCTGGAGGTCTGGTCTGGGTGCCGCCGGTGGAAGTCAGTAATGAGCCGAGGGTCGAGGATGTAACTGGCGGGGACCCAGGATCTCTCCTCTGGACCATAACCCTCCCAGTCGACCAGGTACTGGATGCCCCTCCCGTGGCGACAAGAGCGGATGAGCCGTCATACTGTGTAAGCCGGGTCTACATCGATAAGGCGAGGCGGCAGAGGAGTCGGGGTAGCAGGAATCAAGGGGCTCTCAAGAACTGGCTTGATTTTAGAGATGTCAAATGTGGGGTGAACTCGCATAGACTAGGGAAGCTTGAGGTGGACTGCAGCAGGGTGATGACCTTCTGAATCTCGAAGGGGCTGATGAACTTGGGTGCCAGTTTCTTCGAGTCGACCCGGAGCGGTAGGTCCCGGGTCGACAACCACACCTTCTGTCCCACTTGGTAGGTGGGTGCCGTGGTGCGTCGGCGGTTGGCCGAAGCTGTGTAACGGCCAATCGACCGCAGAAGAGTGGATCTGGCCCGGGACCAGGTGCGACGACATCGGCGGATGAAAGCCTGTACAGAAGGGCAAGAGACCTCCCTCTCCTGGGCCGGGAACAGGGGTGGCTGGTAACCATAAGCACACTGGAACAGGGAGAGGCCAGTGGAGGAGCTGATGAGTGTGTTGTGGGAGTATTCCACCCACAACAACTGCTGCGACCAGGACGTTGGGTGACTGGAGACCATGCACCGGAGAGCCACCTCCATCTCCTGGTTCTTCCGCTCCATCTGGCCGTTGGATTGTGGATGGAAACCGGTTGACAGGCTGGCCGTGGCCCTAATGAGGGAGCAGAACTCTCTCCAAAAGACCGAGGAGAACTGCGGGCCCTCGGTCAGAGACCACGTCGACTGGGAGGCCATGGAGCCGGAAAACGTGCTGGAGGACCAGTTCAGCAGTCTCCTTGGCCGAAGGGAGCTTGGGCAGGGGGATGAAGTGGGCCATCTTGCTGAACCGGTCTACCACGGTAAGGATGGTGGTGTGTCCTTGAGATGGTAGACCGATCACAATGTCCAGGGATATGTGGGACCAGGGACGATGGGGAACTGGGAGCGGGTGCAGGAGTCCAGCAGGAGCCTGGTGGGAGGTTTTATTCTGGTTACAAACGGGGCAGGCCTTGATAAACCCCTTGGTGTCCTGGTCCAGGGAGTCCCACCAGAACCGACGCTGAAGAACCTCCTTGGTCCTCTGGATCCCTGGATGGCAGGTGAGGTCCGTGCTGTGGGCCCACTGGAGCACCTCGGAACAGAGGTGGGCCGGGACGAAGAGCCGATTGGGAGGACAGGTGCTGGGACCTGGTTGCTCTTTCAGCGCCACCCTAGCTCTCTCTTCAATCCCCCATGCAATGGCGGTGGCCAGGCGAGCAGAGGGAAGGATGGTGTCTGCTGCCCTGGAAACCTCCTCCTCTCCCTTCAGGAACTGACAGGAGAGGGCGTCAGGCTTTACGTTGCGGGTCCCTGGACAATAGGAGAAAGTGAAATTGAACCTCCGCTCGGCAGCGAAGTCCTTGAAGGAGCTGCAGGCAGAAGTTTGGCGTTCCCATTCAGAGGTCCCTCACAGACGAGCCCTCCCCGTGAGGTGGTTAATGGTGAACGCCACTCTGGCTTCCTCAGAGGCGAACGTGTGTGGCTGCAGGGCAAAAAGAATTGAGCAGTTCGTAATAAACGGATTACAGTTCTCTGGGTCCCCCGCATAACGTTCCGGGACCCCGACCCGGGGTTCGGAAACTGGACCAGGTAGCATTGGTGGGGGTACAGCAGCAGGAGCCACCGCAGATAGGTTCCAGGCCGTAGTCTGCGATAGCACGGCGGTGAGCTGCTGGACTTGGGAGGCTAATGCCGCTAGCGTCTGCTCCTGGTTAGCGGCAGCCTGTTGTTGGGCGGCAGCAGCCTGGCGTACCTCTGCTGCGGTGGAGGTGAGCAAGGCCTCATGTTGCTGGAGAGCGTTCTCCACCCTCTCCAGGCGTTGCTGTGGTGACGCGGTGTGTGCTGGGTCCATGTTGGGGCCAGATTGTACTGTAACGGGCTCGTGTAGGACCCAAATGCAGCACAACGGCAAGAGATAATTTGTAATGGTTTTTATTGAACACTTCACAGCAAGCAATATGGCAGATGAGCAGGAGTGAATGAGTCTAGAGTTCAGGGGGAGAGTCTGTGGTGGGGAGCACGGTTCGGGGAGGCAGAACCGGGACCAGGGAACAGCACCATTCAGAATGAAGTGCCAGGTACTCACAGCTGTGGTAACGCTCAGGATGGCAGGCGAGCGGATACCAGCAGGAAGCGTGGAGGAATGCTGAGTAGATCCAGAGGCAGGTGAGCAGGGGCAGGGAAACAGATCACCAGAGGGAATCACCGAACAACCAGGGAAACAGGCAGACAGACACCAGAGACGCTCAGGCAGAACTCGTGGTCGGGGACAAAAGGCTGAGGTGATTACCGGGGCTGAGACAGACGAGCAGGTCAAAGGCAGGCAGAGTCAGCAACGGGAGATCAGTCCGGACAAAAGTGCTGGAAAGACTTGCATGACGCGAAGAACAATCTGGCAATGAGTGTCAGGAGGTGGGTGCTTATATCCAGGGTTGATTACTGATGAGGAGCAGGTGTGGAAGGTGGGAGAAAACCATGGTGACTGATGAGGAGGCGGAGCAAACAGGTGAGTGGAGGTAGGTGGAACATTACTGGGTGCAGGTGAATGGGAAAAGCAGGCAGGAGACCGGAATGGATTGTGACACATTTCTTCAAGAGGCTGAGACATGATGCTCCACAGAGATCAGACTGTTGATGAGGTCAGCTCAGGATCTGTTTTCCAGGCTGTTGAGACGACTGGTATCACCATGAGTCTACCACATATTCAATATCTAAATGAGCATCAGGACTGAAATCCATTCATTAATAACTCATTAACATTCATAATAAAGACTTAAACACAGTCTGTGACTTCTGCCTCTAGAGGTCTCTCAATGAAAACAACAACAAAAGACAGCATTGGGTGACTTCAAGAATTAGCATGGGATCATGGGAGTTGTCGTCTTCACCACCATTACCGTAAGCTCCTCTCAGTTGGGAATCCTTCAGTGTCAGTGGTTCAGGAAATCAAACAGACCCAGTGATTCTAATCGTTAAAAACACTGAATAAAGCAGTTTAACATTTAAAGTCAGTGTTTGAGCGACGCTGTACGGAGAACAGAGACTCAGGGAAGAGTTGGAGCTGAGATTGATGCTAACCTTTGTTCTGATTGTTTCTCTGATAACTTATGAACCAGATGTTCAGCGGGTTTTTACCAGCAGCTGAATTATCCACAGAGGTGTCCTCCTCTCCATAACAAACACACCAGGGGATTCAAACCAGTAGAAACACCCAGAAAGCAGTTTAACTTTCAAAATCAGAGATTCACCGACGTTCTTCAGTGACACAGGACAGGACGTCTCCAGCAGCTGGGAGCTGAGCTGTCTAACATTTCCTCAGCTTGTTTCTCTGATAACTTCAGATCCAGACATCCAACGACTAAAATCCTTCATCTGGTTCAAATATAGAGCTGAAAACCACCAAGTTGTAAAAAGTATATGTGGCTTAAAACTAGACAAAAGTCAATGTTGAGCTACTGTCAGACAAACACAACACTGACACATGATCATAGAGGATATGATGTCATTGACAGGAGACCAATAACACAGAGCGTTACCATGATTAAAATCACAGATTTCTCTGGTTTGAGAATTGATGGAAACATTTGGGATAATGTAAGACTTGTGTGACTCATTATGAAGTGGTACCCTGAGATTTAAGATTTAAATGGTATTTCAGTGGGAACTAAAGAGTTCATTCCAGCTATCTGTGTCTGAATTAGTCTCCTGTGGCTGTGTTGTCCCTGTGGATCTGACTGTATTCCCAGCATGCCACTGCCCTGGCCCACCTGTTTCTGATTATTGATTCGGCTGATGTGTGTTTAGAGGTTGTACAGGAACAGCAGTCAACCATGTCCATGGAGACAGCTGCTGCTGAGCTGCTGTTGTTAGTAACAGTCACCACGTAGCTGCTCCAGCACACACAGTCCGCTACAATACGCCTCCCCCCTCCCTCAGTGTGCTTCAGCAGTTGTGTCTTTTCCTTGGCTGCTACTTCACGTCCTGGTAGGCGGAGTTTACATTAGTGTACCTGGATGCACATGGACAGTCCATCCAGACTGCATTAATGATCATTTCTCTCTCACGCCATCACTGGATCTCCCCCTGCACCACATGGTTTCTTTTGTTTGGTTGTACTTCTCTTTACATGAGTGAGGGCAAACCTTTTTACTGTTGCAGAAAAACACAAAGAGTGCCTCCTGTGGTTTTACATCTCTTTTAGCAACAATGCTGATCAATGTGCTGCTGCTGCTCTGACTGTCAGTCTTTGGTTAATGCTGGAGGTTCACAGATTCACACTGACACTGACAATATACAGACAACTAAAGGGCACTACCCCAATTATCATCGACTAGAATCAGCTGTCTGCCTCCTCCACTCAGACTAGTTTAAAAACTAGTTTTTTATCCAAAGTCATATACAAAAGGGACGGACGGACAGGTGGACAACCCAAAAACAATATGCCTCCAGCTCTGACTGTCACTGGCGTAGCGGAATAAAAACTCAATAATTGGTTTTAAGCAGCAGGTGTAAATGGCTCAGTTGAAGTTTGAAGACTGTGAGATGCAGTTGAAAGCTCTGGAAAAAGCAAAAAGATGGACTTTGATTTAAGATTATTTTGTGAGCTGTTTAAATGTTAATGTATGGTTAGTGTTGCCTAAGTGTGTACAGTTCATCTCTGTTATGTAGGAAAATAAACATAGAATAAAATGAAAATAAACACCAGGAGCAAAAGAATATGATCAGGATATGATCATGATCCTTACTTTAGACTGAGCCTTTGACTTAACAAGACACCTTAAGCAGAGGCTTAAGATTTGATTGTTGATATAAAAATCCCATTTAAAAATGTTTGAGAGCATACAACAGCTTCACACGCAATAACCTGACCACTGAAACCATTTAAGTGGCTTTCATGCTTTAGTCCATTTACTACAAGTGCGCTGTTCTGTTCTATTTGATTGTTTCTCTTACTTTCCAGGTAACAGCTGTTTTACATTTATTTACTACAGAGTAGAATTGCCTTTCACATAACATATGTTTAAAAAAACAATGTTTGTAGCCAGCATTAATGTAAAGTAGCACTGTGCTGACATGGTCTATAGCTCATAGAATTATGATAGATTTGGTCAAAACCTAACATATCTGGACTGAGTTTGGTCAATGTGCGTAGTAGAATGAATGCAGACGTAGTTGAAAACTACTTTCAATGGAAAGTAGCTAAAGATGCTGGAAAAGCCGCTACATGTCACTAGATGATGCAGTACACCAATAAGCATATTCATGAGGCATTAGTATCTGCTGGTTTCAGCCCATTAACATTTGCTTCTCCCCTCCTCTCTGTGCTCACATACACAGCATTTTCATACATGTTTTTCTGTTTCTGTTGTCAGACAATGAATTAAGTTTTAAAACAGTGACTTAAATGTGGTCCATCAAGACTACATGTTAACCAGCCATTACCCTTACCTGTGAGGTAGGCATGGCTTGCACTGGTATAGGCAGCAGCCGGACCTCTCTCACTTGACTGCACCAGAAGCGACTCCAGGGAGAAGCCCTGCAGGCAGAGCCCTCGTCCCAAAACGGCATTTAGCTCCATTATAAAACTATTGACTTTTTGAAAGACTCTTAAACATATATGGAACTGATGAAGTGTGCCCAAAGTTGTCTCTTTTACTCACAAAAAAGTGAAAACACAATGCAGCAGTGGCTGTTCAGCCTGCTTCATGATGTCTGATCTCTGACATTTTAGCACCCCCTGGAGGCCACAGTATTCATTACACCCTCATTACAAACCACTGTGTGAGAGACATGACCAGACCATACAGGTGAACTGAATGCTGACAATTTTATTTGTTTTAGAGTCGTACCAGTAAAAACCTAGTTTTGTGTGTGTGTGTGTGTGTGTGTGTGTGTGTGTGTGTGTGTGTGTCTGTCTGTCTGTCTGTTTGTTTTTGTCTCTGTCTGTCTCTCTCTCTCACTCTCTGTCTCTCTCTCTGTCTGTCTGTCTCTCCCTCTGTCTCTCTGTCTCTGTCTGTCTGTCTCTCCCTGTCTGTCTGTGTCTGAAGTGTAAGCTCATTATTTTAATTAATTAATTAATTTGTATGTCAATCTTCCCTCATCCCACTATTGTTGTGTTGTGTTGTATTTTGATAGGATGTAATTATTATGTCAGCATTTTCTCCACTTCTAGAGAGACACCAGCATCAGCCCTTTCATGCTGCCTGAGGAACACACCAAGCCTGAAACACATTGTGATATATAACTATAGCTTCCAGTCTGAGTCTTTATGTGTCCTTTGTGCCTGCATTTGTGAAGATATTGAGCATATTTAATTGTATCACCTCTGTGCATTCGACAACTTTTTTGTTGTCCAAGAGAAAGAAAATAACAAGACATCAGGATTTACTCACTGGAGACCATAACTATCCTAGGAAGATTTATTTTTAAAGTTCCTCTGGACATGTTTTAAACTCTTGTGCCCCGCCCACCACCTGCTGTCTCCAGGTGGACAGGTGAAAGAGCAGAGAGTATCAAGATGGTTAGAGGAGGAAACATCAGAGAGACTCAGCCACATGTTTGAGCCTCAGTCAGACCCAGACTCAGATGAGGAGTCTGTTGAGACCAGAACCAGAGACTAGCAGACGGATCAGAACGGTTAGCATAGTTAGCATCTTTTTTTTTTTTATGTTGTTTGTTAGGTTGTAACTGGCAGTGGCTGACACAGTGTCAGTGGTTGTGCTAATGCTAACTCTCCCTCTCTCTGTACTGATAAGGTTTCAGGTTTATTTAGCCCCGCCCCCTGTCCCCACAAGTTGACAGCATTGGTTCCTTAGGTTTGTGACATATGAAACCCTGGCTGTCTAAATCTGTGTTTATGAGACTGTCATTGGTTCACTACAGCTCAAGGTGCAAACACTCAGTCATGGTGTTGATGATTATTTCTCTCATCATATGTCTGTATTATATAAAAACACCATAGGGATGTTAACAAGGTGAAAAACTAGATGTTCATCGAGGGGTCTTTAAGATACTTAAGTCATGGACCAAAGCAACCAAAGCGCAGATTAACAATCAATCCAACCAACAGACCAGCCAACATCACCATACTCAAACATTAAAAATAAGGCAGTTTATGTTTTCTTTCTCTTTACCAGTAGGTCTTTGTTCATGGTCACATTAGTTTGCAGAGCAATTGGCATGCATTGTGTGGAAGGCAGGAAGCCCCAGGAGCGTGTACTCTGTCTGTCTCTAATATACTTTACACCTGCTTTGTTGTTTCAGACTGATCTTTGACCCTCGAGAGACGGAGCCAGCAGCAGAGACATGGAGAGCAGCCCAGGATGGAGCACCACAGGACTCAACATCACAAACTGCACTGGCCCACCTGCTAGCAGCCTGCAGGCGGTCCACTTCACCAACAGGATGGTGGTGGTGGTTGTCCTCGGCCTCTTCACCCTCCTCACAGCGCTCATCAATGGCGCCGTCATTATCGCCATCTGCACCACCAAGAAGCTCCACCTGCCCGCCAACTACCTCATCTGCTCTCTAGCCGTCACAGACTTCCTGGTGGCGCTCCTCGTGATGCCCATCAGTATCCTCTACATCACCATGGAGATGTGGTCCTTGGGTCAGGTCATGTGCAAGGTGTGGTTGAGCGTGGACATGACCTGCTGCACCTGCTCCATCCTGCACCTGTGTGTCATAGCCCTGGACCGGTACTGGGCCATTACCAAGGCTATTGAGTATGCTCGCAAGAGGTCACCCCACCGCACCGCCATCATGGTGGGAATAGTCTGGGTCATATCAGTTTTCATATCCATGCCGCCATTATTCTGGACTGAGAGGCCCAGCAGTGGCAGCCTCCAACACTGCATCATAGAGCATGACCACCTGGGATACACTATATGCTCTACTTTAGGGGCGTTTTACATCCCCATGATCATCATTCTTATATTATACTACAGGATTTACAACGCCGCTAAGACACTTTACCAGAAGCGCGGCTCTTCTCGCCACCTCAGCAGTCGCAGCATGGGCAGTCAGAACTCTGCAGACCATTTCCGTGTCCCCCACACATTTTGTGTCTCAGACTTGTCTGACTCAGACCCCACGCTGCATACTGACAAACTCAACACCACTGTCCACATCCCATCCTTTCAAACAGACATGGACAGGCAGGATGACAGGAACCAGATATGTATGTCACGTGAGAGGAAAGCAGCACGAATCCTCGGCCTCATCCTCGGGGCTTTCATCATCTGCTGGCTGCCTTTCTTTTTAAAGGAGCTTCTGGTGGGTTTGCAGGTTTTACAGCCTTCTCAGCTTGTCTCAGACTTCCTGACGTGGCTGGGTTATATCAATTCTCTCATCAATCCTGTGCTGTACACCAGCTTCAATGATGACTTCAAGCTGGCATTCAAAAAGCTGCTCAAGAGAAAAGAGAATACATAGGTCTGAAGTTAAAAGGGAATGTATACACTTTAATCTTATTTGCAGTTTATCTACTGGCAGTGTGATGTTGTGCATCACGATAAAAAAGTTGCATCTCATCCAACAGTGTATTCCATGGTTTTCAAAATGAAATAATTGTTTATAATACATTTATCACATAATCACATCTGTTTAACAGTTGGAACTTGAGTGACTCTTGAGATGAGACATGTTGGTGTCACATTCTGTGTAGGCTGCACTCAACAAAATCTTCATGTTTCATCAGTTTAATCAGAGGGACTGTTGGACTGTTGAAATCACCATGAAATCATCCCCTCATTTCTTTCACATCCTCACAAGTCAACAAGCCATGTGTGTGAATTTTCTCACTGTTATTAGTCACAGGGAGCCACAAACGTTAGGGGTCATGTTGTGCAGCCTAAATTCATCACTGTTCAACAACTGTTAGAAACCTCCACAGGCAGCTGGCCTGAGAGACTGTTGAGTGAATATAGTCCACGTGCCTTGGTTGTGTTTGTGCCTTATCCATGTAGTCTTGGGAAACATTTTTTTGTCTCTTTCAATACATTAGATTCACACACACACACACACACACACACACACACACACACACACACACACACACACACAAACAAAGATGTGTAAATCCCAGAGTCAGTCACCCATAGTTCCACGTCAGCTCATCTATAATTATACTTCACTATGATCATCTACATTCATGCTGACGATCTTATCATCTGTCTTTTTACTATCATGGTAATATCAACACATCCCATCACTCCCTGCCTGTCTAACCTGTCATTAGCACAGTTACATATCACTGCTTCTCATACACACATCTAAACATGCACACACGCATTACCCACACACCCTAATCTAATCTAATCTCCACTCCCTAATTATAATTATTATTAATATTATAGCTGGAGGGAAAACAATTAGCAACTCTTATGATCTACAGAAAATCGCTGTCTTAAAAATTCCCCAGAGGAATAAAAACCATTAATAATTTTAATAATTTTAAAGTGGACTTCCTTTGCTTTCAGTGCAATTGGAAACTTTAATTCTTAATTTCTCAATTTTGACTCTGAAAAATGCTGTAAAATTTAGTTTTTGTTTGAAGAAAATGGATCTACTGTGATTCTTTGTCAAAAGCTTTCTGGATTGTGGTGCTGGGCAGTTTTATATATACATACATATGTATATCAAAGGGACAAAACCAAACTATATACGTAGGGGTATCGTGAAAGAAAACAAAGGTAATAAAGGAAAATATTTAAGGCTTTTCAAGTTTCTACTTTCTGTTCCTAAGTCATGTAATGAATCAATATAGTGTCAAAATATTATTTTGAATTGTTGTATGTGTGGTTTCTTTTTAGTCCATTTGCATTGGTGGCTGAAGTGTTTTCCATATAAAATAAAGAGATTCCAAATAAATAGTTTTTTACAGTCAATGTCATTATTATCATTAAAAAAAAAAAAATTCTAAATGAATAGTTGAACCAGTCAGCATCTATAAGAAATATTCTATATCTGACCAAAACAATTGAATAGATAGGCATTCATAAAATAAATGACAAATACTCTCAGCTTCGTAATAGATAGATAGATAGATAGATAGATAGATAGAATAGATAGATAGATACTTTATTTATCCCTAGGGGAAATTTCATGTGTCCATTAACTCATTGTTGATAATAATAATTAATAATTAATATAATAATAATAATAACAGTTGATGATAAATAAACAATAATAATTAGATTAGTCCACTTCCTTTGGCTGAGGTGTTGTATAACCTGATGCAGGTGGGGACAAAGGATCTCCGGAATCTGGAGTTATGAACCCCTGGCAAAGTCTCCTAATATGACTATTATTACATTTTTAGTCTATCCATACCATCTAACATAATGTTAATTTTTAATTGTGACTTCATATCAGACATCCTGCCAATTCCTTGCATTAATCTCAAAAGACCCAAAGATACCCGATCGGGTTGGCTCAGGTCCTTTGATGTCTGCAGTGAAATGCTGCACATGTTTTATCCATCAGTGGTAGCCAGTGTACTCTTTAATGCTGCAGTTTGCTGGGGCAGCAGCTTGTCAGATATGAACAGAAGGAGACTGGACAAGCTGGTCAAAAAAGCTGGGTCTGTGCTTGGCAGGAGTCTGGACTCATTCAGAACAGTTGTGGAGAGATGCATGCAATGTAAAATTAAGGCCACCTTGGATAATACCAAACATTCTCTCCACAGAACAGAGAGGTTCAGGAGATCCTTTGTCCCCATTGCCATCAGGCTATACAACTCAGCCAAATGCAGTGGACTAATGTAATTATTATTGTTTATTTATTATTAACTATTAGTGAGTTAATGGATACATGAATTTCCCCTACGGCATAAATAAAGTATCTATCTATCTATCTATCTATCTATCTATCTATCTATCTATCTATCTATCTATCTATCTATCTATCAAATACAAAGACAACTGCAAATTCTTCAGGAATAACTGGAATTCCATATTTATATTTATTTAATGTATAATTCGGTAAAAGTCTGTTTTCCTTTAGTAGCTGTGTCACCAACAAAAAATGTCATTTTCAATCCAGCTATCAATAAATAATGTTCTATTTTTATTCTATCTTAATTATTCCCAAAAACTAATCCGTACGTGACCTCTGTAGTCATGACAGCGCCTGCATCATCACGTACGCTGTTACGTAGCGACGCGGTAGTGGTACGCGCTGGAGCTGGGTGTGAAGATGGCGGACGAGGAGGCCGAGCAGGACCGTAGTCCTGAGAACGGGATCAGTGAAACGATTTGGGAACTCAGACAACGGTTGCAAGAATTGCAAGAAGTCGTGGGTAGTGAAAGCAGCGAATCTCCGGTCCACTCCTCTTCTGAGTACTGCCAAGAGTTTTGTAGGGTGAGTTTCCCCTCACATCTTTAGCCAACAAGCTAGCCGTCTTGCACTAATAATGGTACGTCCGGGCTCCTGGAGAATCCAGTTAAAGGTTTGATCTCAAAGCCCAACAATGCTTGGTGGGACTGGGTGTTTGTTGTTCGAGTTTTGCCATTAACAGGGTAAAAGCATGTGCAATTGTAACTAAAGTTGATCGGTGTAGTAGATCGCAGCAACTGAACTCAATCTGACCGCTGACATAGCTAGCTCTGCTAGCTAGCTATTAGCACACGCTAGCTGATAGCTGTGTCTGCAGGAGGTAGTGAACCGTTATGTTATTGGCGTTAAAATCCTTCAGATATTTATCACTGACTTGCAACAGTCTAATAACAACGTGTTTGTTAGTTTCCCTCAGAGTGATGGCAATTCCCAAAACTAGCCACCCAGCCCTACCTGCAGTTAGCCGTTAGCTTTTAGCATTGTATGTTTGGCTACGTGCGCGTACTCGTGAGACCAATTTCGCGGATTGTCTTCGGTGGTAACGGAGCTGTTGTAAAGTCGGCGAGCAAAACCAATCGGTCTAGCGTTGCAGCGGTTTCTGTTGTGGCCAGTGCCCCAGATTTAGCTATGTACAAAAACGTTGTCATTTAGAGTCGGCCAATTTGCGTAAGGTGCAGTGAATTTGATAAGGCAGTAGTGTGGAGGGGTGAGGATTAGCGAGCGTCCCCCGATGGATTTCGAGTTATGTACGTGCAGAAAGGAACGCACGCCTATACAGACGACCCATGCCGTTTTCCATCACAGTTGCACACTAGAACAACCCAGTCCTCTAGTCGTCTTTGCGTACAGGTCTTCTTTACGTACAGGACGTTTCCCAATAGTAAGACAGCAGCATATGAGGGAACGGGGAGGGCGGATCTGCATCAAGCATCTCGACTCCCATTATAATGGTCTTCTTGGCTGACGGATTTGGAGAAAGGGAATATGTCCACTGTCTCCAGGAGCTGAACGCATAAAGTGTGACACTGGGTTATGCCGTTAACATGAAAGTGTGCATCTAGTATATCTAAACATAGTAGTAGTAGTAGTAGGGTCATGTGGAATGCTTAAGAGATAGTATTGATAGTGATGAATGGATTCACAAGGACTCATACTGCGGAGTTTGTTGTTGTGAGATAATTGTTGAAAGGTTCTTTGACAATAGCCACATAAATATTCCAGATATACTGACAAAAAATCATCCTTTAGTACTTACTGCAGAACAGCCTGATGTGGCGAGTGTTCCAAGTCTGGTATGATTATTGTAACAACTTCCGTTTAAATTCAATATTAAAAAGGACAGAAAATTCAGTAAGAGTTCTTCCTGTGATTGTCATCCACATTGAGGTTGTTTAGTGAGAGAAAATGCTCATTATATGCATTTGCTTACAAGCAACCAGGTACCATGGTTTTTAAACCTGAACAGGGGTGACGCTTGAGTCTGATTTCTAAAAAGACATTAATAAACTAGCAATTTAGAAGACATTTGACTGAATCACATGATTAATTGATCCATTAAATCCATTAGTCCATTCAGACACTTTTTTTCTAATCAAAAAGACCATGTTTGTGATTTTAAAATCATTTAAAGAAATGCACACAGATGAACTATTTATGGCTTTTTATTGAATATTTTGAACAGTTGAAATCAAAGCACACAGATACTTTGTGGAAGCACTTTGGTGCTTATCTGCCTCTTCTTTTTTTTTTTTTTTTTGAGCCATGCACTCTTCATATTCGGCAACGTGATTGTGTTCCAGCTAGGGCTGCTTGATATGCAAAAAAAAATATTGCGTTTTCAGTTGGAATGTTTTTCTTTTTTTCATTTTCACCTACAACACTTATGATGCTAACAATACACAACAATGTTGTGACACATTTTACCTTTATCAAAAAAATATCAGCTCCTGTGATTTGGATATTGCACTTGGCAATATTGAGATCTCGATTATATTTCGACTAATTGGGCGTCACCTTTGCTTGTTGAAACTGTTTTTCCGCAGTGTTTGTTTTTGACCTTTTTTTGTTCAGCGTCATCTTCACTGAAGCCAAACGACGGACACGGCTTCGTTTTAGGTAGAAGCTGCTGGCTGAGGCTCAGTGTTGGTGCTCGAGTCCTTCATATCGCCAGCTTCGCTTTGTGTGACTGGATTAATGATAGTTTCACAGGGCGGAGGCGTATTTTTTGAAGAGGACAGTTCATGAATATGTCATTGGGGAACATATTAATTGATATGAGCAAGAGTAAGTTGGTGAGGGCGTCTAAATGTCGGTTTTGATCCTTTTTCAGTTAATTGCCCGGCTCTAATCATCACCTACTGCTCCTGGCAATCAACCGTATTTGACAGCAGAGAGAAGCACAACACACACTCAAAGTAATGGTGTAATAATTAACTCTTAACATTAAGATTGAAATCTTGGTCTTCTTACCAATAGAAATTGACATGGGCATGTTTCACTGTTTATTTACTTTTTATAAACTAAACAATGAGTCAGTGAATGAAGAAAAGAACTGGCATGTCCACAAGAACTGGCACAGTTCTTGTGGACATGTATACCTATACTGTTACAGTTCAACCTTGTTGCTCTAGCACAAGCTATTTTTGGCTAACAGTTTGCATTTGGTGCTAGCAGTCATTGTAATGAAGACAGGCATTTTTAACTGAAGCTCTGAGACTGGATATTAACAGTAAACCTTCAAACCTTCAACCATCAGGCCCAAGACAGTTCAGACAGCATAATTTCATTCATAGACGAGTAAAATACCCACTCTGTTCAGGAAAGAATTACTGGAGTGGGATGTTGTTGTACTACACCTCCACAATGAGCACAAAAAGATTTCCCTTCAATCCCTTTGCCCCAATATCAATATCAGCACTTTCAAAGTGCTATATGGAATTTGGAAATGTCCTGCAAATACACAGTCCAAATGTAGCATGCTCTCAGTCGGTCATTGTTTGTTTTGGATAATCGGAATGGATGTCCCCTTTAAGCATTTTTGGTCCCCACGCTGTTTCAAGTCCTTTTTAATGTTGGCTGTAGCCTAGACTAAATGATGTGTTCTGTCTGTCTGTCCATCTCCTCTGCTCTTAAATTACAGTGCAGCTCTCATGCACAACCAGCAGCTCTTCAGTGGGGTACATGCACTTATATGTGAAACTGTGGCAGGGCAATATATGTATGATACTACAAATAATGATAATGACGCTTACTTCGTTTCTCACAATCCTTTTGATTCAAATACTCAAGGTCTTAGTTCAACAACGTTGTTGATGAGTATAAATTATCGATGTCATGAATGAAAGGTTAAAAAACACTCATGAAATTTTATTTTTGTTTTACTAGACTTTTTAGACACCTTTAGCAACTGTTCCCACCTTTTTTTGCCCCTAGCAACAAATCTAGCAACATTTTGGACAAACCTTGGTGTCAAAGAGAGGCACAGGTACCACCCCTCAAGTGCGAGGTCAGGCTTTCCCGCCACAGGTACACCTCTGACTGTGATTCAGCTGACTGCACAGCCTCTGACAGACATGAATGAGCTTCTAACTTCCTAAAATCAGGATTTTAGCAGCAGCTTGAAAGTGAATGGTGGTTAAAATGTAGTCTTAAAGGGGACCTATTATGCTTTTCTGAGTTTTTCTCCATCTTTTATTGGGTTATATAGGTTTTTGTGCATGTAAATGGTCTACAGAGTCACACGGATCAAAGTTTACACCAAAGGGAGAAACTCTGTCTGGGTAAAAAACAATTTTCTCCTCTGTATGAAACGCCTCGTTGGGGTTCCAGACATTACTTCCTGGTTCTGTTGACGTCAATACATCTGTTGGTGCTGCCCACCTGGACACCCCCTGCAAGCTTGGTACTCCCCACACAAGGCACAGCACATAACTACTTGCTTTAGTTATGTGCTTTAGTTTTCTTTAGTTTTGTAGCCATGCTGAAATAACAGCGTGTTCTTAACTGCCTGGAGAAATCTACTTCATTTTTCCCATGGTTCTCCACTGCTCCAAAATACCTACATTAAGGTGTGAGCCTGCACTTCAAGGAGGACTGCTTTAGAAACCACGCACAGTTAGAGCTTCATTTTTGATGCGCAGCAATCTCCATATTTCTGCCTCTTCCCTCGCTCCGGCTGCCTGACAGTGGGTACGCTCGTTTTCTGCTTCAGTCCAGCTTGTGAAGGTGGATCAGGTCTGTCATCTTCTGGTTCAGAATTGCACTCTTGCACAAAACAATAAGGCAGAACCGATGCTTCCACAATGAAGCCAACACAACTGTTCGTTTACACAAGTGTGTAGAATGTTTTCTGGCAAGCTGACCAATCAGAGCACACTGGGTTCTGATTGGTCAGCTTCAGAGGGAGGAGGGGGGCCTTAAAGCCCTGAGCTCTAACATAGTGTTTCAGACAGAGAGAATAGAGAACAGTATAAAATGTACAGAAGAAGAAAAACAATGTCTTTCCATTTAGCTTCAGCAGCTTCTGGTACTTTCCATTGAAAGTAAATGTTTACAGTGGTTCCACGACAGTTTTTAACTACATCCTCATCTTTACACATTGACCACATGCAGTCCAGACAGATACTCTGTTTTGACCGTGTTTCAGTTTGTTTTTGTGAGTGGTAAGCAGCAGAGTAAAGAGTCCAGAGGGAGAAGCTGTGGGCGGAGGATCATGAGCGTGTAGGCTGAAGTTGAAACATCCTTGAAGTATAGAGTGAGTTCTGTAAACAGAGCTGTTTGCACTTGGCTTGTTTCCCCCCTCCCGCTATCTCCTGCAGGTATCCAGCCTGACAAGCCTGCGTTTCTTTTTCTGACCAAGTTGAGCGTGAATGGTCACAATGACTAAGAATGCTACAGGCAGGAAAACTGAGTAGGTGTTGTATCTGTTCTCATCAGAATAAATCAACATGGGAATGAAGTTTATTGGGTTAAATTGAATCCATCAGTCGTGCAATAAATCCTCCTTCATTAAGGTTATAATGTTCAGCTCTTATTTAAACAGCTTTAGAGAGGCGTTGATTCAACTTGATGATCATTTTGTTTGTAGTTTGTGTTCCTGTTGCTGTATTGGATTATACAGTGATTTGTTTCTGTTATCTACCCTGGACAAAATAATAGAAACATTAGCATAATGTAGTGCTGAAAAATGTGCACAAAAGTCATATTGCCATTCATTTGGCAGATATTGCAATGAGTCACTGTTTCAGCTGGAATTGTCATTTTTTCATTTTATTTTTACTGAAATTTTTTTTAAATGATGTTTTTTTTGGGTTGTGCTGTACCAAAAACACATGTTTTCTTACATCTGGAGAATATCTTTTATAGGTCAGGGTGTCTCTGTAGCACCACAAAGCTTCATTTATGGTCTGCTGTGACACATTTACCTTTTATCAAAAAAAGAAATTGCAGCTCCTGCAATTTGGATATTGCACTTTCAATTATATTTAATTAATTTTGCAGTCCTAATATTATGCAATGGTGTTCTGGGTGTATCTGTAGTTCCAACTGCTGGAGAGAGAGGGAGGAGGCTTCTGTAAAATATAAAATACACTTTCTGCAGCCACAGTCTCCCAGTTGAAACTTAACTCGTATCATATCAGTAAATTAAGGATTAATGTTTAGTTGACTGTCAGTATTTGGAGCAAGTAGCCATCTGCTACTACATACATATTTATACTGTGTATACTGAGCATCCTCTGAACACAAATGATTTGAGAATGAATTAAACTTATTTCTTTTTAAGGTGTTGTTTGTAATTTTAGTAACTTTGAAAAGTTGGACAGTAAAAATAAAAATTCAAATTCAATACTGAATTCAGATTGTTTAAAGTGCTAAAATCTCAACCCTTATTCCAAGAGCTTATAAAGAATTCAGACTTAATGCTGTTTGAAAGGGGATGCATTCATTAAATCCATCATTAGGTCCCAAGTACATCTTAATGTTACACAATTCTTTAGTAATCTTCAGTCAGTGAAAACTGAACCCCTTCATTTTCATGGAATGTTTTTCATTTAGGGACACTAGTGTAAATATCTGTGTAGAGACCTTAGGTGATGCTCATTTCATGTCTTTTCAGCCCTGATCGTTATTAGTTCTCGTGCTAAATGGTCCATTAATCAAATTTTATTTTTTTATTTTTTTATTTGGCTTCCAACGATTATGAAACCATGATAATCAAGAAAAAACGATTATTGTTGTGCTGTTTAGCGACGATCTATCCATCTATATATCCGTCTCTGTTGAATTGTATTTAAAGTTCAAGCTACAATGTTAAAAACACAACTTTTTTTTAAAGTTCAATAAATGTTTGATGTTTCCAAATTCATTGACTAAATATTGATCTTAATATTGATCAAGATAATCGCAATTATGATTTTTGCCATAATCAAGCAACCCTACCGGGGAAAGGTTGTAAGTACACACAGGGCCTCTTTAAATGGCTGTTGTTCCCTCTCTGTAGACACTGCTGGAGTACGCAGGCCGCTGGAAGATAGAGGAGGAGCCTCTGCCGCTGGTGGAAGTGTACATAGTCGCCCTGCTGAGTTACGCACAAGCCTCTCCATACCTCTCCCTGCAGTGTGAAAATGTTCCTCTTGTAGTTGAAAGGCTGTCACTGTAAGTACCTTTTTTCGAATAACTGCAGATAAGTTATACTTAACCCCCATAACCATTCATTATTATGCTGAATGCAGCCCTGTAACAAAAGCTGAATTACAGCTTTCCTGTCAAGTCTATCAACATTTCTGTGATTATATTTAAAAGTGCAGCCGAAGTCAATGTCATGTTCTTGTTTATTTCCTCTTTGTTCTGCAGGAGTTTTGTGGAGCTTTTGCTCTCATTGAAGGAGGATGTTCCAGACGGCCTGTGGAAAGAATTCAAGTCATCTGTGCAGGTAAAGATGTCTATAACTTAGTTTGTGACTAACACTGTGTCAAGTTACACAGTGTGAACGTGGCACTAGTCCTTCTAAAAGTTTAGAGTCAAAATATGTCAGCTTTCAAAATGTCCACAGCCTGTGCTTATACAGTGTTGTTAGGGCTTCAGGTTCAAATGAGGAAATAGGACTTCAAACAGAATTCACTCGTCATCTTCATGGTTCACAGCCTTTAATTTAACTGATTAAGTTTCCATACATTTGCTTTTCATTTGAAATTCACACCCTTCAAAATGCTGAAAAATAGTCTCAAACATCACATTGTCACACACCTTGTGAGTAATGTTGTCTTCCTGTTGTGTGTAGTTTGCTCACAGTACGCTACAGGAGAATGGACTCACTCAGCTATCCCTGCTGTCTGCTTTGGCTCAGTATGATGGGGTTTGGACCAACAGAGTCCTGCAAGGCCTCCTGTCCAATGAAAGTCCACAGACAGAACAAAGTGAGTTGTGCTCTGGTTTTCAGAGTAAGTAGACAGGTGTATCACCCTGACAGACAGGCACACAGAGAGGGCCGGTAAGAAGTTACTGCTGGTCCATGATTGTGTTGTAATGTATCTAACTTCATGTCAGGTTAAATCTACCTGTTTCTTTTCTCTTCTTTCTCTCCCTCCCTCTCACCTCGGCCGGGTGTCGCCACATCTCCACTTCCTGCATTGTTTCAAATTAAAAGCCCTCAGTAGAGTCGTGGAAGTGTGACTTTGTGAAATTGTAGCAGCGGCAGTTTCTGTCGCAGCGAATGTGAAATGGTCAATTTTCTTCTGCTTTGTTTTAGTCTCCCACAGAAACACTGATGTGGGAGACTGAAACAAAAGAAGAAGAAAGCTGACCTTTTTGGCCATGATACCAAAAACATGATGATGACGTGATACAGTAATACTTTTACACATCACCAGAGACACACCGTAACCACTGTGAAGCGTGGTGTTAGCATCATGATGTAGGGATTCCTTTCTGCAGCAGGCCCTGGTAGGCTTGTGAAGATAAAGTGACAGGAATATTATGTAAAACAATTAAAACATGATTCATGAAGTCAGAACACAATGTCACTATCTGTTCTCCCCCTGGTTTCAGTTGAGGAGTTCCTGGTGCAGGAGGGGCAGGTCCTGTTGGAGATGAGAGTGAAGCAACTGATGAAGGAGAAGCAGCTTGGGAAGGCTGCACTGCTGGCAAAGACATGCTCTGAGTGTCCTCTTCTCCAAGGGAAGGGACCTTTCAAGCAGATGTACCTGGTCTGCCTCTGTGCTACCTCAGAACAGGATCGGCTCATGGACGAGGTACGTGTAGCTACACGGTGACTGTTTGGCTTCAATATGTGGGTGGATAAGTGATGTGACCACACCTAGTACAGCATTGCATCATGTTAGTTGAACCAACTACTGTAATACACAATAACACACACGCAACAGTTCTTAAAGGTCAAGGTTGTTGTTGTTGTGTGTTTCCTGTGAAGGAAACAATCATGTCTGCTTATTATCTGTCTCATCTTTTCTACCTGATACTTAACAATTAACCTGTGGTGTGTTTAGGTAACCTTAGAAATGTGTGTGTGTTGGGTGAAACGAATAAGAACAAATACCAGTGTGCTAACTCTGACATTTGTTTCTTTACTTTGCTAAAATCATACACACACAGACAGACAGAGATTCTTGCTTTATAGTTAGAGTAGATAATTATATAATTATGCTGTGGACCTGTTTCTGCTCTTAAAAACCAATATTAGTGTCTGTATTTCGTAGTATTTCTTAATATTCAGGGCTGGAGTAGGAATAATAATGGGTAAGTTGAATTATGAGTTTTGCACTGGAACATTTCAGATCTCACACTGAGTGATAGTAACCATAGTAACAGTCCATGTAGGCATACAGGTAGCTTAAGTTAGCTAGGAAATAATCACCAAGCAGCTGGTGACTGTTTCAATTCAATGCCTAATAAAAAATACAAACATTAAATTGTGTCCTTTAGTTTCCTCAGACTCAGGATGTGTTGGTCTGTGGTCACTCTGTGTTTTGTTTTGTTAGCACAGCAAATTCATGAGATCCTTCCAGTGAGCTGTGACTGGGGGGTTATGAGGTCTGCACCGGAACATTAAAGATGTTGCGCTGAGTGATAGTAACTATAGCAACAGCAGGAGAACACATGCTCCATTGTAGTCAGTCAGAGCTTGTTTCAGTCTGTAATTTCCTAAACTATAGTTTAAAAGAAATTAATGAAAAATTAAATATATCCTTTCATCCTGGAGGTGTCCCAGGCCTGATCTGTGTTCGTCCCAAACACATGTTCTAGCGTCGACGGGATGACGTTAGTCTCAAGCCCTGCACAACTTCACAGATAACACTTAAACACAGTTTGTGAGACTGTCAGCTTTGAAGGCATTTTAGTGTTTCAGCTTGTAGGTGTTCTCTTAAGTGAACATGCATTGCTTCTAGTGAAACTTAATGACTGTTTCTATGACCTCAATCTGTGCAGCTTTCAAAGGAGGACTGCCGTGATGCATTAGAGATGATCTGCAATCTGGAGTCAGATGGAGATGAGACGGCAGCTTTCAGTTTATGCGCAGCCTTCCTGAGCCGACAGCTTCTCCGAGGAGACACATACTGTGCTTGGTAAGGAAACACAAGCCACCCCATGCATATCTGCATAGACACAAGTTCCTTTCTTTATGGAGGGAGAAAAAGATTTATCGTTGACAGGGAAAAACAAAATAACATGGTGATTCTCTTAGTTTCAGAATCTGTGTTAATATGGAATTAGTATGGCAGCATGTTTATCCCATGTATACTGATGTGAAGAAGCATTAAGGAACATCATAGTGGGAAAAACTGCCATAGTTCAGAATTGGTCTGATTCTGATCATCGAGTCCAAACAGACCACACGTTGAATCACCCCCTCAGTGTCCTCAGTTGATCTCAGTTGACACTTTCCTGTTTGTTGTTTGTGTCGCTGTATGTTGTACGTTGTTAATAGCTGAGGTTTCGGTCACTTCTGACTTGATGAATTAATAGGTGATGAATTCCCTCTCTCCCCTTTCTTTCGATGCAGGGAGCTCACTCTGTTTTGGAGCAAGCTGTTGAAGCGTCTGGAGCCGTCAGAGCAGGCCTTCCTCGACAGATGCCGCCAGATGTCCTTACTTTCCAAAACCATGTATCACATCCTGTTCCTCATCAAGGTCATCCAATCAGAGGTCAGTATACAGTCAGCTCTTTGGATATTATCAATGAGTGGGAAAACAGAAAACTGAATCTGAAAAACACCATTTACCTTTCAGCTTTCATTTATTATAACACTCCCAATACATTGACTTTATCCTGTGGTTGCACGAGTTTAAAAGAATCTTTTTATTATGAAATGCTGCATGGGGGTGTGAAAGGAGGTTTTGTGCATAGACAACAGTGGCCATGGTCTAATTCTGTCACTAAGATAGCATTGTTCATGTTCAAGCTGTTTTAGTTCGTGTTATATACAGTGGGGTGTCCTAGCCTCAACTCTTAGATGCATTTTATGAATATGAGATATTAACATGAACCAGCAGCCAGATATAGTTACTTCAATGACCCTGGTTTATTTAAAGTGTTTTTCTTTTCTCAAAATGAATTTGCTTTATTTATTGTTTAAGTCCTAAGTGAGTTTCAAAATAATGTTGTTGTGTGTGTTTGGCAGTTTTAAATGGTTCGTCCTCCTCTTCTTCACAGATGGACAGTGTTGGACTACCAGTGTGCATAGAAATGTGCATAAGAGCTCTGCGATTGGACTCAGATGATGGAAACACCAAGGCCACTGTGTGTAAAACGATTTCCTGTTTGCTTCCCTCTGACTTAGAGGTCAAGCGGGCCTGTCAGCTGACTGAGTTCCTCCTGGAGCCAACAGTGGACTCTTACTACGCTGTGGAGACGCTTTACAACGAGCCGGATCAAAAACTAGAGGAGGAGAATATGCCCGTCCCCAACTCACTACGCTGTGAGCTCCTGCTGGTTTTTAAAACCCAATGGCCTTTTGACCCAGAGTTCTGGGACTGGAAAACACTTAAGCGTCATTGTCTAGCACTAATGGGTGAAGAAGCTTCAATAGTGTCATCCATTGACTTACTGAATGACACCGAGAGCCCAGAAGAAGAGGAAGACTCCCTCAGTAAGGAGGGGTTTAACAATATCCCAGACCATTTAGTCAGTGGCACTTACGAACTAAAAGATATCACAGACAAGAAACAGAAAAACAGAGAAATGAAGAAACTGAGAGAAAAAGGTTTCATATCTGCCAGGTTTAGAAACTGGCAGGCATACATGCAGTACTGTGTGCTGTGTGACAAGGAGTTCCTTGGCCACAGGATTGTACGCCATGCACAGACTCACCTGAGCGGAGGAGTATACAGCTGTCCTATATGTGCTCAGACCTTTACCTCAAAAGATACATTGATTCCTCATGTAACGTCACATGTCAAACAGTCGTGCAAGGAAAGGCTAACTGCAATGAAAACAAACAAGAAATTGGCTAATCCCAAAACGGCTGCTCCTGTTATTGCAGCGTTGAAGGCCAAGACAGAAAATGAACTGTATGAAAATGGTGATTCCCCGGGGCAGAATGGGGGGTCGGCTCATAATGTTCAGGCCAGAGTGGAGAGGTGTAACATTGAGTGTAGTGATGACAATATTTGCCCTGTTGGAAAATGCAGAAGAACCTTCAAATTTTTCAAAAATCTCATTGCACACGTTAAAGCTCACGGGGACGACGAGGAGGCAAAGACATTCCTGGAAATGCAGACCAAAAAGGTTGTTTGCCAGTACTGCCGCCGCCACTTTGTTAACGTCACCCATCTGAACGATCATTTACAGGTCCACTGTGGTGTGAAGCCTTATATCTGTATACAGTTAAACTGCAAGGCAAGTTTCTTATCCAACACTGAACTCCTTATACACAGGAAAACACATTCTGTTTTTAAGGCCAGATGCATGTTTCCTAATTGTGGAAAGGTTTTCAATGAGGCCTTCAAACTGTATGACCATGAGGCAAAACATTATAAAACTTTCACTTGTAAAGTTGTAGACTGTGGGAAAGTATTACATTCACAACAGCAGCTGGATTTGCACCAAAAGGAACATGCCACTCAAGAGGAAAAGCCATCGTCTGAGCAGACCTCACAAAATATCCAGCCTGGCCCTTCACTCATCGAGCAAATGCTTTCAGACCAGACTCCTGTTAAACTAGAGAATTCCCAAGAGAACTGGAGCAGTGAAAGTGCTGTTAATCCAGATCAGGGAAGGCTGCCAGTGTCCATTGAGGATTTGCTCAAATCTTCACAAGCACCTGTGGAAACCTTAGGACATTACAGAGTCAAACATGAACCACAAAATCCGCCTTTCCCCACCAGTCAGAGTTTAAGTAGTTCTGTGATTCAGCCTGTGAACTCCCACATGTCTGATCCTAACAGACACAGAGATGGTTCAGGTGGTCACTCTTTTGATTACATGAGACCACCTCAGCAGAATCAATCAGTACATCCATTTGAATCAAACTTAGGTAACATGCCACTCGGCTGTAATTCACATGTCTTACAACGCCAGACTCAAGTGTTCCCCACTAATGTGAATGCTGGATCAATGAGTTACAACTCTGACTGCAACTTACCATTGCCAGGACAGCAGCGGCCGATGTGTAGCAGCAACCTGTTATCAGTATCACCGCCCCAAAACTCCATAGAGCCAGCAATGTCACAGCCACTTCCTCCAACAGTAACCCCGCAGCCGTTTGCTGGGAGCAGATCCGAGAACTCTGTGACGTCCTCAACTACTACAGGTTCCCCTCCAGGACAGAGAGAGCGATTTCATTGTGCATTTGAATTGTGTACGAGGCACTACAGCTCCTACAGAAGTGTTTCCAAGCACATGAAAACGGTTCACCCAGATTTCTATGAGCAATGGAAAGTTACCAGAACTAAAATCAAGATAACCTACACTTCAGCACAGAGCGCACCGTCTGTGGGACATCTCAGTTCAGTCACCTCACCTCAGAATCAGCACTGCAACAGCAGCAAAGTACCAGTTCATGGAGTTCAGAGGCAGAACGTTATCCAATCACCTCCTTACACCAACATGGGTACAACCTCAAACTATAATACTCTGCATTCCCATTCTTCATCGGCCCACAACCACAATGCTTCACTCCTGATGGAAAATGTTTTGAATCCCATTGTTCTCTCTCAGTTAGGAAGTGATACAAACCCCCACTCCCAAGTGTCAGGTGGTCAGAACTGGCACTCAGCCCCTGGTATCGAGCAAATTCAAAATTGTGGCTCTTCACAAGTCTATCCATCTAACTTGCAAGTGATGCCTCAAGTCGATTCTAGCAGTGCTGCTCTCCCACTCAGTGTCCCATCCTGCTCTATGATAGGATCAACAATGAACAGACCAACAGAGTCCTTGCAGCCACCACTTATGGAAAATGGGTCCCAGTCAGTTTTCCCCTCATGCATGGACAGTGCAAAGGAAGTGTCACAGCAAGCAGAAGACCTTCTTCTGCCATATACATCGCAGATGCAGAGCAGTTTAGTCTCAGGTTCCAAGGCGCCAGAAAAAACAATGCAAACCCAGTCCAGTTTTCCCTCTCCAGACAGCGCAGGCCAGAACAGCAGCAACAGCCAGCCTCCAAATGCGCCGGTTGTCTCTGAAAACAATCCCGAAAATCAAAAGCGGGCCAGAAGAAACAAAAGAACCAAATGGCCAGCTATTCTTAGGGACGGCAAATTTGTTTGTTGCAGGTGTTTCAGACAATTTAATAGTCCCAAATCCCTCGGAGGACACTTGTCCAAGCGCACCATCTGCAAACCATATGAAGAGTCGGAACTCAATACAGATTTGCCAACATCATTTCTTGACCTCCTCAATTCAGAGCAAACTGTTGGCCCGGTTGCTCAGCCACAGTTGTCCTATAATCCTGCTGCGGTGTATGAGGAAAAGCCTCATGAGTCTGTAACAAGTGTTTCAACAGCCACAAAGGATTACCCCACTGCCAATTACCCACAAGATAATTTGCCAACATATGGGAATGGTGAGTCAAATGATGACATTCTGAAACAAATAATGGCCGAATCCAATATGTCTGATCTTTTTGTGCACACACCTGCTCCCCAGCCATTGTTTCAAAACCCATGTGTTCCCTATGGAGCCGGTGAGCGTTTGCCAGGGAGCTCAGTCATACAGCATACAGAAAATGTCCAGCTGAAGCGAGGGGAAAGACGAGAGGACAGTTCATATAGTACAATCCATTATCCTCAGCCAAGCATTCATACATTTGCTGAAAGTGAATTCCCTGACCCGCTTCTTTCTCAAATCCTCACAGAAACCCCCCTCATTGCCGTTCCTGGCAGTGTCTCCACAAACCATGTGACTCCCGGGGAAATTCACAGTGAAGGCTATGACTCTGAAACAGCCATTCAGACACCGGAAACGGATTCAAACCCAGTGATGCAAACAGTCTTACCTGATAGTCAGATATGTCCAGCAACAACAAGTGGCAAGCAAGCTGAGACACAAAGGAAGACGGCTGAGCAAGATATTAAGAAGAGGCTGCGGGAGCAGATTTTGGCCGGCGACTTTCAGCGTAGAAACAGCTCGTGTCTTTCAGGCAACACTGACCCTAATGCCAACTCAAAGATGTCTTTTGGCCTAATGTGCAGTCCTTCCAATAATTCTGGACATCATCAGCTGTTTCGTGATGTAAAGAGTGACTCAGCTAGTCAAGGACAAGTCATTCAAGAAAACTGTGCAATCATCCCGGGAACCTCTGGCGAAATCGAACGGCTACTGAACACACGCAGCTTTACTTGTTTCAGAGAGACCTCTGACCCGCAGCAGGAGGTACTGAGCCCCACAGGGATTGCAGCGAATGATACAGATTCTGAACCCACGCAGTTATCTGCCAGCCAGCAACAATGCATGACAGAAATTCAAAGTGCATTTGAAAGGCTCAACTTGGTCAGAGAAATGTCTGATCAGATGTCGGCTTCCATGAAACAAAATACCAATGTTCCAACCAGCCAGACAGCACTTGCAAAGGTCCAGTCACGCAGCTCGCCTTCGTCCACCTCTGTCAAGCCGTTCGCCTGTGAGAACGAGAACTGCACATTTAGTTCCATGTCAAGTGAAGCGCTTTGGAAACACCTGTCCAAAACTCACAACTACACACTTGAGATGGTGAATGTGGTTAAAAAAAGGTATGGTCAGTATGCTCCATTCAAGTGTCAAAAGTGTAGTAAAACATTCACTCGAAACTCAAACCTTCGCACTCACTACCAGTCAGCTCACAAATTATCAGCTGAGGAAATCGCAGATCTAGATATGAAGCGCAGGTTGGCCAAAGCTGCTGCATCCGCTGCTATTCAAAAGTGGCCTGCCAGGCCAAGCCAGGCTCCAGCAGCTCAGACCAAAGCAGCGACTCCTTCACTGGAGAACAGAGCACATCTCTATTCATTCCAAGACGCAGCAAAATGTGATTACGTATCACAGGCATTTGTACCAGGCACTAACATGGACATAACTAATCCGAAATTTCAAGATGACAATCGCTCCACAGTCATTCATCCTTTGCAAACAGCCCCTATGCACAAACAAGCAGTGTCTCCCCCTGTACAGGCCCACACCTCCACGTCAGCACTTCAGTCAGCACGAGCAGGGACGGCGACACAACAGTGGACACATGGACAGCAAAGAAACCTGCCCAGGGTGCCCACTCAACACACAAGTGGTCAACAAGTTGGAGACCATTTGCCCGAAGCTCCGTCCTCCACACCTGAGGCTAACGGGCTTACGTCTCTCGACAGACAGTGTGCCGTCAACAGGCAGTCAGTCGTGAAGCCGAGCATGGATGTGACCAAGAAGACAAAAGAGAAGAAGTCCAACTCGGAAGATGCCACGAGTCCTTACAGACCATATCGCTGTGTTCATCAAGGCTGTGTGGCAGCCTTCACCATCCAGCATAATCTGATCCTCCATTACAGGGCTGTTCACCAGTCTGCTTTGTCAGCACTGGAGGTGAACAAGGAGCAGGACCAGAGTGAGGGACTGGATGAAATAATGGAACATGATGGGGAGGAGCCAGAGGCAGAGATCCCCCAAATTTCTGAATTCAGATGTCAAGTCAAAGACTGCTCCCGAGTTTTCCAAGAGGTTCCCAACCTTTTGCAGCACTATCTTCAGCTGCATGAATTCAGTCTCGATAAGGTTGGCAATCTCTTATCTGGCATCAAGCTCGGCAGGTTTGCTTGTGGCCACCAAGGTTGCACAGTATCCTTCACTATTCTCTGGAAGTATATTGGGCATGTCAAAGAACAGCACAAAGATATAAGGCTTTCCAAACCAGAACAAATCAATGGCTCGTTCAAGTGTGAAATCGAAGGCTGTGACCGCTCATATGCGACAAAGTCAAACCTGCTCAGACATGTCATGAAAAAGCATCAGGACCTGTACCAGCCTAAACTCAAAAATCAACAGATAAAAGAAGACGGGATGAAACAGAACTCAAAGACTTTGCTTTACCAAATTACCAAGACGAGTAACGGGAAGGAAAACATTGAGAGCAATAAAAAGATCATACAGAGGGCGAATGACTCGAAGAGAGTCAGCAAGTCAAAAAACAATCACTGGACAAAATATGGAAAACCCTCCTTGAAATCTAAAGTGGAGGCATCTGCAATGTGCACGAAGAAATTTCCTCTGCAATACCCCTGCATGATCAAAGGCTGTGAGTCAGTCATGAAATCAGAGCGGAGCATATTAAAACATTACATGGGACATGGGCTGTCAGAAAAGTACCTGGAACAGCAAAGGAGTCACTTCATATTCTGTAAAAAGGTTCCCAGGCAGAAGTGTCGGTCCATCAGGAGTGATGACTCCAAATCAGACAACACCTCTGACCTGTCAGAAGCAGAGCTGGCAGCAGACACCAGCCTGGAAGGAGGAGAATATGGATATTCAAAACCCGTCCTGCGCAAAAGGACCTCCACGGGGATCCCTGCAGCGTTGTTCGACAGCAAACTATCAAATGATGAGAGTTCTGATGGCTCTGTGGTGCTCAAACGTAAACGAGGACGTCCACGAAAGCTGATTGAAAAAATAGTGAAACGCAAGAAAATTCCACGCACAACAAAGACGGACGTTGTTTACAGCAAGGACGATGAATCGGACTCCTCGTGCCCTGCAGTGCTGCAGGAGGAGATGACTGAGCAGAGTGCTCCACTGGCCTCCTTTAAACCTATGGGATTTGAAATGTCTTTCTTAAAATTCCTGGAACAGTCAAATAAATCTGAACACACCTTCACGAGGAAGGTGGATGTGCCAGAAACATGGAGAAAAACATCCAGTGTGAACACCAAAGACACCTGTGTCAGGTTCAGCAACCCTCAGAATCTGAAATCACTCAGTAAGGTTAAGATAATTATAGATGCGGCCTTTTCAGGTGTCACTGACCTTATGTTGAAACAGCTGCAGGCCATGCAGCCTGTGGTGGTGTTGGAAAAAAATGACTAACTTGTTCCTTTGTTGTTGTTGTTAAGCAGAATCTCAGGACTTGAATGAGTAAACTCTGCTGCAGACTGGTGCCCTTATATATGACTTGTTTTTTACACACTGAGTTAAAAAAAAACAGTTGTTTGGAGTTATACTGTAATATGATCTGTACAATTTGTCTTTTTATAGAAATGTGTATAGCATGTTCATTAAAGATTTTGCTGATAATTAAAATCTGGCATCAGCTTCGGGTGTCTTAATTATCCCTGTGGGACATACAAACAGATGGACTTTGAAATGGATTCTATTGTTGTGTGTAGTTTGTGATTTGAAGATGTTGATTCTTGTGCGTTGTGTATATAGTTTGAAATCACCCACTGCCACCAGCAGTCTTACTATTAAACAAACTGTTTTTTACCAGTCTGATTTGTTTTCCATCATTTGCCATTTTGTTCAGATCACACTGCCGCTCAGGAATAGTTTTGTACGGTGTGCACAGCGACTGGAAAATTACTGTGTGGAAACAAAACAAAGCAGCCGTGCTGTAACTGATATGGTTTCTCAACTAGAACATTGGTTTCCTTGTATTTAATGCTCATCAGTATTTAGTATTTATGTAATTCTTCACGCCTTATCAGTAACAGACTTTATATCTAAACTCTCACCAGTTAAAATCTCAACCTCAACTGCTCATAGATGTTGAATTGCCCTTAAACATTTTGGTAAATACACTCGTAAACAAAATGTACCTATCAACACCTGTATAACCTGCTACTCAACGCATTGTCTCATTTGTTTAATCCTAACACATTATATTTGATATATCTTTTCTTCTTGTGAAGGCTCCTCACTGGGTGAAACGAGCTGAAGTATCTGAGCAGCAGCCATGATCACAGCTGCTCCACTTCTCTAAGTGATGAGGAAAGGAGCTTCAGTGCTTCCTATCTTATCTCCTTTAGGAGAGGAAACACTGGACCTTCCTTTATGAGAGGAAAGGTGAAATGCCGTCCCACAATTCCTTGCTGCAGCAACATTTAAAGTAGTTTCACCACAGCAGAGCCAAATAAATGTAGAAACATCAGAGCAGCTGTTTTATGTTTGTGAGACCATCCAGAACTGATGGAAATCCTTATCTGATCCACTGAAGCCTGAATCCATAAATATAGATTCATCCTCTTTAAATCAGTCAGGAGTCGTCATGAAGAACAAGCAGATTGAATTCATAGTTAACAATATCATCATCATAACTAAATACTATAGTCTGTACATAAATGTTGTTTCACTAAATCCCCTCCCATTGTGTAAAAACCTAAACATTTATTTTCTATTTAACAAATGAATAGAAATGTCAAAATCACCTACAACAGGAAACTATGTACTGTCTGAATATAATTTATTCTGATTTCCTGAGTTCCTTATTTCTATTTAATTATTATTTTTAATGACTCAACTTTCTCTACTTTCTTTATTTTATTACCACTAATTTATTTTTCTTTCATGTCATCTTATTTCAACATTTCAGTCCTGTTTGCTTTGTTCTGTGGGTAGGAAAGGAGGATTTATCCTCCATGTGTTATGAATAAAGTTTTTTTTTTTTTTTAAATCTTAGTGTCAGTGCAGTCAGATTCTTTTCCTAAGTCCTGATGAATTCTCCTTCACATCTTTGACCTCATGACGTTTTCCATCGAGGTTGAGGTGACGTGGTTAGAGAGGAGATTATTTTGACTTTTCCACCACAGCAGAGTGAAGTGTTCATATCTGGATAACGACGGACCAGAAAAGTGCAACTGTGTCAGGTCTCATTTCTGGGGTCTTGTTTGAAATGAACTGTCAATCAAAGCAGCAGTTCCAACAGAGAAGCCACTGAATAATGTATCAACCATGTAGCTGAGAAAGAAGACCCGATTTACTTCAGGGTGACTTAATCATTTATTATTGCACTTAACATGTTCATGGCAAAAAAAAAGGTGCATCTAACTAATCTTAATTTTATGCTTCATTTAGATTGAGAGAAAGTACATTTTGTTTTTCATGCCTCTCACACAGTGATCAGTACTTAATGTAGTTTGACAGTATCAGCTGAAATCAGTTCTTTATAGGATACACTGTCTACAGCCATAATACACTCAATATTTAATTACAGCTAAAGGAAGACTGACTGATCTTAAGTTAGTACAAACTGCTGACTGACCCTGAGTCAGGTTAAGAAAGACACTTCTAGTGTTTAGTCTTTGTAGTTTTTTCTTTCACTTCTGTGGGATTTTTACACAAACTTGTTTAATGTGACTTTGTACAAACACATTAGAGATAAATGAAAATGCATTCTAGTTATCAACAATGACAATTACTACTGATATCTGCAACGTGACAATAAAATGTATTATGAAGTCAATTGAAATGTTACTAAGGTTAACTTGAAAGAGCTCATGAAGGTATCTGTGATAAAAAAAGATTATTGGGGAAAATGTGGGAAATAAACAAAACAACATTTTAAAATAAATCTGGTGGAATGAAAGAAAAATGGACTTTAATTCGTGGTTATTTTTATCAAATAACAACTCAAGATAATTCAAGTTATTCTGATTTCATTTATAGCTACACATGACTCCAGTTCATCAGTTCTGAGGAGAGATATAGACCATTCAGATATGTTTAATAGACTTTTTTCACAAGATCCATTTTGGCTTGTCATAGCAGAAAAAGTGAGTGAGCTGCTCCCAGCCTCCTGGGGTTGTGTCAGTTTACTGGTGACACTGAGCCATCATTAACAAGATGTTTCACTTGTGCTGTTCCTGCTGTGATACATCAAAATGTCTGCTATGAAAAAGGTCTATTACAAGCAATTTAAAAAGATTATTAAAATTAACATGCATGCAAACTCCACCGCTTCAAACCCAGAACCTTCTTGCTGTGAGGCAACCCTCACCAAAATTAAAGCACTAGAAGCCAAGACATCCTGACTGTATAGTGTTGTCCAAATTGTAAAACTACATTTCCCATGATGTAACTTCATAGCATCTTTCAATGGACCTTTCCTGCCTGGTGAACACCCACATCTTTCAAACTGCAAAAATTGTAGGATCGCCTGACCTGAGATAACCCTGATGACATCAGCGTTGTCACATTAGTATGACATCATCAAGGTCATTATGTCACACCTCACAAAGCTCCTCACAGAGGACATGATACAAACATCTTCACAACCTTCCAGTCCTTAAGTGGAGATTTCACTCTGGAGTTAGAGTCAAATGATATTTTCCATCATCTGTAACTAGAGTGTGTTCACACTGACAGATGATACCACAGCTTTACCACAGCTCCTCTCTTGTAGTACAGGTGTTGAAGAGTGACTCCTGTGAGCAGTGTTGGTTGTCAAGGAAACCAGGTCTCACTGTGGTCTCACTGTGAGACGGAACATGAGGACTGGACAGGCTGGTTTTCACATGTGGGCTGTGTGCTGCTGTCCTCTGTGTTTGCTGTGGGCTCAGCGGAGACAAACTTGTTGACAATGGAAACAGGAGGCCGGCTGTGGCTGAGAGCACTCTCCTCCACTGGGATGTAGCGCCTGGTGAAACACTTCCACAGCTGCTTCCATGTAATGTACATGAGCTCCACAACATTCAGAGCGACACAGAGGATGGATGTGCAGCCCATGATGTAGAGGAAGATCTTCTTCTCCTTGGCTCTGGCGGTGTAGCAGTCCACGGTGTTTGGACAGGGACTCTGGCTGCAGCGGAGCAGTATGGGCACCTCAAAGCCGTTGTACAGGAAGTAGAAGGCGAGCAGAGAGCCCACCTCCAAGGCTATCTTGAAGACCAGGCTGACTGTGTAGGTGCAGAACAGACCTCCATCAATACTCCCTTTGTCCCGGTACAATCTGCGCTTGTGTTTGGTCTCCCGGTGCTCCCTGTAAGCCACGTGCAGTGCAACCAGCAGGGACGGGGTGGACACCATGATGAGCTGCAGAGCCCACAGACGCACCTGTGAGATGGGGAAGAAGTGGTCGAAGCAGGCATTCTCACAGCCGGGCTGCTCCGTGTTGCACACAAAATCCCTCTGCTCGTCCTTCCACACCTGCTCAGCCGCCGCCACGTACACCAGGATCCTGAAGAGGAAGACCACGGACAGCCAAATGCGACCAATCACAGTAGAGTACTTGTTCACCCCACTGAGGACGTTCTCCAAAAAGGTCCAGTTCATCTTCCTCTGAGCCTCCTGTGGGGGAATAAACCAGGTGGAGTTGAACGTAGCACCGCAGAAACCACAGGATGTTTGGGATAAATGTTGTTTCCAGTGTTTTACATGTTTCTATCTCTTTACTACAGATGATCATTTATATCTACAGTACTGATGCAAAGGGATGAGCTGTATCAACCACCTCCTTGTCTTAGTTTGGTGAAACACAAATGTATTTGAACATCCACCAGGACCCCTCTACATGTCGGGCAGTGATGTAGGATGTGTCTTACGGGCTCGTCACTTCAGCTGATTCCGTGCTCAAGTGAGGAAAACAAACAAGGAAATATTCAAATGAGCAAACACCAGCAGCAGACTGGTTTCCCACCTGGATGAATGGTTGGTTGTTGTCCTGCACCTTTTACATGAATGTAGGGGGGGGGGTTACAGATTCTGCTCGGGGTGGTGTGAAGGCTTTAGTCTTACACCAAAGTCTGTGACATGAGCAGGATAAACTGCCACTACAGATGTTTTACTTTGCTTAACAAACATGGTGCCATGGGATGTGAATGCAGATTCTGTGACTGTAGACCATTTCAAAAGAACAAGGTTCAAGACTATGAAGGACAAAAAATGACATGGGTATAAATAAATAAATAAATAAATAAATGACGGAATAAATAATTAAATACATACATAAATGCAAAAAAATGCATACATTTAACATGTATTTATTTATGCATTTCTACATTTATTTATTTATGCATTGATTGGTTTATTTATGCATTTATTAATTATTTGTGCATTTATTTATTTATGCATTTCAAGATTTCTTTATGTATTTATTTAAGTATCTCTACATTTATTTATTTATTTATTTATTTATTAGTTTGAGTTGTGACCATATCTGAAGACTAACAGCTGCCACCAGGATAAAGACTGTGATGAAACCTTGTGACGAGGTTGGCAGCAGCTCACTCAGTCTGACGGCTCTCACTATTTGGTGCAGCACCGGCTGTGACAGGGAGGTTTTTTTTGTGACCTCAGATGTTGACATGGTCTGATCATGTTCCTGGTGTTATTTGACTAAATGAGAAATGAAAGTGCCTTAGAAGTGTTTGGTGATGTTCCATATAGAGAGTTTTTCAGGAGTGGAACTGAAAGATTGTTGTTCTTCATCTTCTGAATATACTTCTATTGTATAGTCACACAGAGACTTATAATACTGCTGTAGTCTGATGATGAGCTATAGTGAGCCACATAAACACAGAATACCATGTCTTCAAAAATACATCTATTGGTGAACCCATATTCAGATTCAGACTGATGTAGTTATGATGTGGTGTACTATATGCTCTGAATGATGTTAGCCAGCTGTAATGTGCTCTTCTGATGACATTTATCTTCACACATGTTAACAGCACATCTCACACTGAAGAAGAGGAAGACGTTTGTCAGACAGAAGTGAGACTTACCGGCGCTGTCTGAAGGGTTTCTCCTCTGTGTAACAGCAGCTGGTGTCGCTCTGTGCTGTGAGTCCTCCTGCCTGCACACCTGCAGGGGACAGCTCTGAGCCACACCCTGTCTCCCTCCAGCTCACCTGTGTGTGTGTGTGTGTGTGTGTGTGTGTGTGTGTGTGTGTGTGTGTGTGTGTGTACACAGACTACATCACCATGGAGATGTCTAATGCAAATATGTGCTGCCAGTTCAGGCTCAGTGTGGGCGACTGGAGTGACACATGTAACTTGAGGAGAGTTAGATCACATGTCACTGCTGATGAATAAATCATGTGTCTTTCTGGTGTCTCTTTCTTTATCAGGTGTTTGCCTGTACTCTTAATATCCTGAGGAACAGCCTATAGCCGCTCTCCTCCTCCTCTTGTGCTCAGTGATCTTCACATTACTGTTCAGGTCATAGAATATCTGTGTGCAGTGCTACAAGCTGATGCCCCGAGTGTCTGTGGGAGTTATATTTGTACAGTATACAACAGGAGGATCTGTGCAGTAGGGTCTTCCAACCACAGAGAGGCACTGTTCCCTTCTAAATAATACATGTGGGTAATGTGGGGTAAACTGGGAGACGGGACAAATCTTCTTCAACTTTTGATAAATGTATTCAACAATATTAAACAACAACTGCACAGAAGTAGGTTCTGCTTTTTATCAGTGTAAGTTCTTTGAGGCATGTGTGTGTATCCAGCTGAAGGTCTGTCCAATGAAATCAATTCATCATAACTCAATGCATTTTCAACTGATACTCAAACACTTTGGTTTGTTACTAATGCCACATGTGATTGATACAGATACTGGGTTCAATTCAAAATCTGGGTTTTCATACAATACTTGATCTTACATAGATAGCAACAGTATGAGTGCTATAATATCATATTTAAAATGAACTTACATTATTACATATATACTTAGTTTTGAGGTCTTTTTTACTGCATGTTAAATGTGTGGAAGCCCTGAAAGGCTAGTGAAAAAACTTTTTGTCATTATTTTATTTTTATTTTTTTATTTTATTTTTTTATTATTATTATTATTATTATTATTATTATTATTATTATTATTATTATTATTATTATTATTATTATTATCTGTTTTTGTAATTACTCATTTCAGCCACAGGAGGCTGAGGTGCACCACTACCCCAGTCTAAACCAGACTTTTTCCAGGTGATTTAAAATTTCTCCATTACTCTAAATACAGGGTAGATATACTGTATTGTATCACATAACATCTAATGAGGAGGTCACGTTGGATGTATGGGACTTTTACCCTGGAGGCTGGGGTTTAACCCCTGTTATATTTACTGACTTATTTAACTTATTAAATAAGATTTTTCTTTTCTCTCTAATTCCATTTTCCCCCACTGTAGCAATCCACAGACAGATGGGAAATGATAGGAAACCCAGCTGCCCTGAACATCAGTGTAACTTCAGAAAGACTTTTTTTGACACAGCCTCTTGTGGCCGAAATGAGTATTACAAAAACAAACAGAAAAAAAATTGACTTCCTCTCAGGGCTTCTGTTAGAATGGCCATGATGTCATCTTCTTTATAATGTTGGAAATAAGTTGTGCAGAGTTCCAGCGTAACAGAAACATTCTGAGAAACAAATGTTACAGTTTTGTAGTGAACATAGTGAACATAAATACAAGATACAAGAGAGATGAACAATACACACAATAAGTGTATTTCTAATCTCATATAAAAGATAATTTTCTATCAGGCAGGTATGTGTACTGTCATAGAGGCACATGCTCATAGGAGTATTCTCACAGAAACAAACTAAAGATACAAATTCACTTTAGCATTTACATGTTCACTCACAAAGTCAGACAGAGAAGCTCCTCTCTTCAGAGTTTTACAACTTGTTAACATCTTACTCATCTGAGAAAGCCTGTAGGGAAAACTGCAAATTCCAGATGAAGATTGAAAAGCAGCTTGCACATCTGCTCATACTGGGTCTATAAATACACAACTTAAATTATTGCTAACTAAATAGTTAATGTGGAATGGTGGAATTGGAAGGAGCAAATGAGGGATTTGAGAATATAGGTAGTAAGAATGAGAATGTCATGAACTTAAAATGTCCCACAATTTGTTTCCAAATGATGTTATAAATGATTTGGTTGTTACTGTCGTGTCTTTGTTCATTGGTATTGGTGATTAAATGTCTGCACCGGCAGTCAAAGGAAACAGTCTTCCCTCTCCATCTCAACTGCCATATCATCCAACTAGTAGGCAATTGGACAGATGTTAGTGGCCCAATAATACTATGTCATAATAAGGGGAACGCTGGCGCTACCAAATTTACAAAGATGCGCTTTCCCTATTTCATGCATTTTATAATCCCACACAAATGATAGAATAATTGAAAAATAATCAAATTGGTGTTGGAAGTATCTGGTATCTCCCCTCCTTATCAGCAGTAGTGGAATGATGCCTCCTGTGCGTATCAAAGCAGCTACACCTCTGGTCTTAATTGGAAAGGAGAAAAGATAAACCTGGCTTATCCATTTACATGTGCGTTCCTGCAGAAATATAACATCTGATATAAGATATTTTATATGTGCCAGCACCTTACTCCCTTTAACTGGTTCATTGATTCCTTTGACATTCCAAGAAGAAAAAAATGTTTCAGCAGCCCTCTCTTTGGTTTCACCTGAATAATCCTGTATAATATTTGTATGTGACAAAGCTTGTGTGTGGACTTGAGCTTTGAGTATTGTGATGTTAGCCTTGGTTTCAGTTCTCAACGCAGTTATTTCAGTTCTCAGAGTGAGCGAAACATCCACAATCCTATCTTGTCACAAATATCAGTTTTTAGAGTGAATGTAGAGAGGATATCATGGCTAACATAACATTTTCACGTGGGTCACATGGGGGTCACGTGCTCTCTTCACTGACTTCATCCACAGGCAAGGGGGCGGGTCCGCCTGTGCCTTCGTTGGCAGAGTCACTCTTCAGCTTGTTTACCTTCTTTGACTTCAGCATTGTCCGGTCCTTAAGTAAGGCCGTCATAAAAAATTCAATAAAAGCATCCTTACTTTGATGAAAATGAAGTTTTATCTCTAAATCAGCAAGAACCACTACAAGGTGCATCCTCCTCGGTCATTGCTCCCCATAGCATCTCCTCTACATTGATATTTGATTGTTACTTATATAGGAAACGTGACACCAAAAGGACTGTGATCATCACTAAGGACTCTCTGTCTCTCTCTCTCTCACACACACACACACACACACACACAAAAACATTTATTATGTGTTTTGGTCAGTTCAACACTTGCATTATGTTAAATTAAAGTAAACTCCAGGTTAAACAATTCAAAAGTTCTATAGAAAATTGTGTTACTCCTCTCTAGTTGAAACAAAAGGAGAAGATGGGTACCGCCCCTGAAATGTGCTCCAGCCTCCAGGGAATAAAGCTTCATGCCATTCTGTGGCGGACTCCCAAATAATTACAGAACAAGCCACAAGGGGGCAATGTAGTATTCTACTACATGCTCTGTCATTACAACCCCTGCAAACAGTCACTGCATAAGGTAGTAGCAGAGACAGTTGAGAAAGGAGACAGTTCACTTTCGATTATTTCCCGTGACTGTGTCACATGGGTTTCTCCACCTCCCCACCCCTTTAGGAGACCAGCAGCAGGTCTAAGTCTGTTCATTCCAATGGGAGAAGTAGAACAACATCACAGATTATGACAGATTCTTTCGCCCCCACAGTCACCGAAATAAATATTGAATCCATTTTTCTAAAGCCGCAGATCTTCCCAACATTCTGACATCAAACACAGATCTCTCTTCTCTCTGTCGGTTCTGGTCTCACTGCTGCAGCACTGCTGACGTCACTTTCCAACCACAGAAGTTCAGAGGGACTTTTATGTGAAACCATGAATTAAAAGTTTAAACTGAAATAAAACTTGTATATATCTTTGCTTAATAATACCATTCCTATTACTATCATTTAAATGTTTTTGGAGGGAAAATAGAGTATTACTAGACTAATATGGGCGGCACGGTGGTGCAGTGGTTAGCGCTGGCGCTGGCGCCTCACAGCAAGAAGGTTCCGGGTTCGAGTCCCGGCTCGGACGTGGGGTCTTTCTGTGTGGAGTTTGCATGTTCTCCCCGTGCTTGTGTGGGTTCTCTCCGGGTACTCCGGCTTCCTCCCACAGTCCAAAGACATGCAAATGGGGACTAGGCTGATTGGTTACTCTAAATTGACCATAGGTATGAATGTGAGAGTGAATGGTTGTTTGTCTCTGTGTGCCCTGCGATGGACTGGCGACCTGTCCAGGGTGTACCCCGCCTCTCGCCCGAAAGGATGCTGGGATAGGCTCCAGCCCCCCCGCGACCCTACTAGAGGATAAGCGGTAGAAAATGAATGAATGAATGAATAGACTAATATGATCTTGTACTGGATGTATCAGATATTAAGATAGCAGATCAAAATGAGCGGCAAAATAAGGCGCAAATTCATACTGTATCTAGTGTTGTATTGTGTTGTTATGTTTTGTCATGAAGAAGCAATCACAACCACACCTACTTAGGAGACAGGAAGTGTATCCCATTTTATACCATTGGCTTGACAAACCTCTGACGGAGCAGACATACGATGTGTGATATGAAAAAAATAACAGGAGTTCAGTAAATCAGTCAGTCAAACGTATAATATGTATCTGCCTGCTGGCAGACTGTCAAGCGCCAATCAGCTGAGAGGAACAGTGGAGCCAGTTGCCCAGCAGTTATATGTTGTCTTCAGGGAAACCACACTAGAGTCCATTGTGAAGACGTTACCAGCTTCCAACACTAACTACTGTGGTTGCTGGGGTTTCTGTTACATGTAATTCAGGTTTGCTAATTTCTTTAGCAGTTAGTGATGACTTCTCTCCCTCCCTCTCTCCTGTTCTCTCTGCTCAGTCTTATGCTTACTTATTCCTCTTCCTCCTTTAGTAATAACAATACATGTAATGAAAGTAGTTTATTTGCTGTAATGGAGGTGAGGCTCAGTGTATTGGAAGTGCTCCTCTGCTTCCCTGCAGCGTCAGAGCAGCCAAGAAAACCAGAGCGGCTCAGTAGACTGCCTGTAAGAAGACACGCCCACGGTTGGCACCGGTTGGCACTAATACACAGTCGAGTCACATGACATTCAGCTGACCAATGGTGGAAATATGATCAATCTGTCAGTCAGTGACATTCCAGGCAAAAATCTTGTATGTATGTGCAGTTGGCAGCACTGCAAATCGTCCATTCGCTGTTTAAGGGGTGGGAAGCCACATTTTGAGATCCGCTGCAGAGCACTGATTTGATGTGATGCATGCTGGATTTAACACTTGCATGCTGGCACATGCAGCAAACACTGAAGTCTCTCATTCACTCTCAGTCTTTCTGTTTGTAAGTATGGTGGCTGTGGTTGAATGTCCAGGCCTACTTCAACTGCTCACTTATGGTGTTTGTGTGACTCGCTGGGAGCTAACAGATACTTCTTTAAAAGGCCCTAAGTTCTGTTTTCTGTTTGTACTGATTCATTCACTCTTGAACTCTCTGTGTGCAGCTCCAGAGTCCCCTCCATGCACGTTGCCTGTAGGCATTGTTGGCTTTCTACTTCTAAGGCTGAAGCGTGTATGTGTGTGACAAGCCTGTCCATCGACTATCATGCACTGAGGAAGCAAACAACTGGCTGCACAGCTCGCCTTGACCCTGGCCAGCCCCTCTGTCCCCAGAGAGTAGAACATGGACCTTTGAAAGATTTTGATTGTTCCCCCTCACTGATAACTGAAGTCCAGAACCTCCCTCCTTAGTTAAGAGTTCCCCTTGATTTTAATTTTTATACGTTTATATAATAAACTTGTAACCTGCAACATACTGCAGGGGGGCCCAAGGCAACCAGGTCCACCGAAATGACGACAAACTTATCTTGGAGTTTGGAAGGAGACGAGTGCCATTTTTGTCTGGTCTGCAGGCCAGGTAGGTATTCCCTTATGAATCTGGACCAGAATTGGTCTGCAAGGATCTATGAATGCTGCAAACATCTGTGGCTCAGGATCTCTGTCTCAGGATAGACAGGTCATCTATGTGACAGACCACAACTTCCAGCCCCTCTGTGACCTCAGCCACTATGCACTCAAAGTGTTCACGTGCGGAAGAAATGCCGAATGGGAGGCGGTTAAAGTGAAAAACCTCTGTTCCACCGATGGCAGAATGTACTTTTCACAGCCCACATATTCAGTACGGGCACGTCCTCACACAAATGCACCTTTTTCTATGTATGTATATACACACACACACACACACACACTAAATATAACAAACTCATTTATTTACAGCAAAATTATCAAAATAAACACAAAAAGTAGATGGGAGGAATCTGTAAGGTCAGTGGGTGTGGGGGAGTGAAAATGTGCTGCATGGATGTTGTGCTGTAAAAACAAAGGAACAACCCTATAGAAGCCCCACACTACAGAGGTGTGTGTGCGGTGAGAAGATCTGTCAACTTCTGACTGCTACTGCTTATATGCATGGGGCACACTGGGCCCAGGGGTGTCCCATGCTGCTGATTAATGTCTTCTTTTGATCTGCAGCCCTGAAGACAAGCAGAGCCACTGCAGGAAACCAGGCCATCACAATATATATGTACAGTACCAGTCAAAAGTTTGTACACACCTTCTAATTCAATGGTTTTGAATTTTCTACATTGTAAAACAATGCTGAATGCATCAACACTATGAAATAACATATATGGAATTATATAGTAATGTTTTAGATATAAGACTCTTCAAAGTAGCCACATTTCGCTCTAACAGCTTTGCACCCTGTCGCTCATAACCAGAGGGGGCGCTGTGACCCCTCAGGTCGTTTATTCTTCACCCTCCTCCTCCTCCTCGGTCTCGTCTTTGACTTCCAAACATGGCGGCGTCAGTGAAAGAAGCTTAGTCCAAAAGTCTGCAATTCTCATTTTTCGAGCTTCATCATCAGATATTTCTCCAAAGAGCCGTCGTTCACAGTTTTGAGCGGACATGTCACATCAGGAGGCCGGTAAAGAGAAGGAGAGTCCCGTGGAAAAAGGTTACAGGACTCCCGGTCTGAGGGGGGCTCAGACCACCACACTGTTCCGAGCTGTCAACCCTGAACTCTTCATCAAACCTGTGAGACACACACACACATCGAGCAAAGAAATAAAGTTTGATCTTGTTTCGATAAGTAGTTAGACCCTACAGAGTCACCAGAGGCCTGGACTATGACGCAGGTTCAACAAACCCAGGTTAACTTTTCATTTTCTGGCTTCACTGAACCCAACACTGACTGTCCTGATAACCTGTACTATGAAGCTGGTTATCAACTGGTTCACTTTACTCTGGTTCACCTGTCCAGGTACGAGCTCGCTCATGTGAAAGAGGAAGAGTTGTTAATCATAAACAACATCGTCAGAACCATGAATCAAGTATTAATATGATATGAGAAAAAACGCTGATACCTGCAAGTACATTCAGTTATAGTGACGTCATAAAGTGAAATTCAACAAGGTGAATTGTAAACAATATGATCACATGACTAGAATTTAAATTTCTGTTTCTAAATATAAGTTCTATTAAGGTCAGACTAAGGCTATATTGTAAATACGTGCATGAATTATCATGAAGTTGCTCAGTCTTTTCTTCTTTAGTCTGATGATGAACAAACTGTTCTGAACATGTGATGCAGATCAAACAGTTAAAGTTGATGTGAGCATGTTTCTGCTGCAGAGAGGAGAGAAAGAAAAGGAGAGGAGTAGCTGATGTCTGATGAGTCAGTCTGACTGAAATGGAAATATTGAACAGTGTGTGGATCATTGTTGGTTTAATTGTTATTTCTCCTCATGTTGTTCTGAGCTGCAGTGATGAAGAAGAGAGTAAAAGCTTCATCACTGTCAGGAATCCTGTTGATTAAAGAATCTGTGTTCAGGTCAAATGAAGCTACAATGGTTATGTAGTTATTTAGTGTGATAAACGCTCCTCTGTTTGTTAGAAGCTCTGTTTTAAAACCAAAGTGGACACATGGAAAGACTCAAACACTGATCTAAACAAATATCTATTATTCTTTATTATTGATCACTTTATTCTAACTCTTTTGTCCCTGTCAGGATCCTGTAGGAATGATGTGATGTGGTTGGTCAGTTGTTTGGCTGTTGACAGGTTTTTATCTGATCTGGACCAGGTCAGGAGTTCAGCATCAGTTACCATGGTGATTAACCCCAGCAACAAGTGAACCACAGTCATAGTACTGAAAACCCAGAGTTAAACTTGAAGTTACCTTGATAACCTGAAATCCTGCTTCGTAGTACAGGCCTCTGAAGTCTGGGTGAGCCTCGGATGTCTCTTTGTATGGTGTCTCACTCTGTCTTGTAGTAATAGTGATTATAATAATAATTATTATCATAATAAAAATAAAAATGATGACAATAATAATAATAATAAGATAATGAAGCTTTTAAACAGACTATTGAAACATTTGACATACAACATGATGACTGATGACATCATCACCTGTCATCATGACATGAAGCTGTGCTGTCTTGCAGAATAAACCGGTGATGGTGTTTGGACTGGTCACCATCACTCTGTGTGTGGGCTACCTGGGCTACCTGCACGCCATGAAAGAAAACGACCAGCAGCTGTACGAGGCCATCGACAGTGAGGGGGAGAGATACATGAGGAGGAAGACCTCCAAATGGGACTGACGTGTGTGTGTGTGTGTGTGTGTGTGTTCGTGTGTGTTCGTTCATGTGCTGTGACGACAGTGAATTAAAATCTGACTGGACTGAAACAAAGACACCTGTCTAGTTTTCTCTGAATACCAACATTAAAGTGTGTGAGTTCACCTGCCAGGCTGCCGTGTTTTTCACTTTGACTAGACAAAAGAAAACATTTGGATACATCATCTGGAGCTCTGGGAATATTTATGATACCAATTAATCAAAAATGTTATTGATTACAGATTAATGGATAATAAAAGTTTACTTGCAGCCATAATTTGGGACTTAACAGGATTCCCAGCATAGCTTCTTGTAAATTCAAACCTGAGCAGCGGTCTGCGTTTATTATAAGGAAATGAGGACTGTCTGGACAGCACCAAAACACCTCTGAAGCCTAAACCTGCATCTGGATCGTGGTCAGCTGCGCTGTTAAGCATCCCGGGCAAACACATCAGTTAGTTTTCACAGTTCCAGTGGGGAAAAAGTTTAAATAACATACAAACTGATTTTGTAGAAGATATAAAGTATAAAAAAATGTATTTTATTATGAGCACATGATGAAATATCACTTCATATTAATGACTTCTCTTCTAAATGATACTTCCTGAATTCATACATATGTTCATTCTCTTCATACTGTGTTTATGTAGATCTTTTTTCTACTGCCAGTATCAGGTCACAGGTCAATGCCTCAGATAACAGGAAAAGAAATTTTTACAGGCACCTCAGCTGTGTTGATGTGAACTGACACAGTGGAGCTGAAATCAGCACCTTCACCGCACACCCGTTTCAACAAAATAAAACAACTAAACACAGTTGTGCTGTGATGAAAACACAGGTACAGATGTCAGCTCAGAGGAGGAGGTCAGTGCTACTCCCATTATTTGGCTTTCTCATCCTGCAGAGAGAAACAAAGAGGCAAACACCATCAGTCAACCGTAAGGTGAGAGTCACCTGTTGCATGAAAATGAAACACTGGAGTTTTATGACCTAGTAACTACTGATTAAAATGGATAAAATCGTCACTATCCACTAAGTCTAAGATAAAAGAGGCGTTGTAGTGATATAATGGGCCTTTCAAACAGAGGATATTGTAAACGTGTTTGAGATGGTACCTTGATCACATTAGCCAGCTCTTGCAGTGTTGTTTCATATCGGGCTTCCATACATTTGAGGTTCTCAGGTTTAAAAATCTGCTTCTGAATCCCAGGACTGCCTGCCTCCTGCACCATTTGAAGGAAGTTCTTCTCCTGAGGGGGCCAACAAAAACCTCAGTTTTATACCATGTCTGTAGACTGTCAATGTCTGATTGTTCGTGTATTTAAGTGTTTCACCTGTACTCCAAGCAGAAAGGTGAAGGCCAGGCCTGCTTTTCCTGCCCTCGCTGTCCTTCCAATCCTGAACAGGGACAGAGAAGTCAGGACAGACTGTCAGGACACAGGTTGGGGCTGCTACACTGGACCGTGCGCAGTATTACTTCCTCTGCAAACTAACAGCTCACCTGTGAATGTACGTCCTGATGTACTGTGGCGCATCATAATTCACAACACATTTGACTCCGTTGATGTCGATGCCTCTGGCAGCTGCATCTGTGCTGATCAACCTTCAGGACGACACCATTCATTCAACCTTAAAGCTCTCAGACGCTTATGAATGGCTAACTACAAGAATCAGATACAAATCAATATTCTAATATTCCATTTAGTGTTCATGGTCATTGTTTTTGTTAGAATTATAACATTTACAGCACTGAAATAAAGTCAACTCTATGTTGTGTTTTCACTTTAAAAAGTCCATGTAATAAAGAGTGTAGACCTACTCCATATGAAAAGTGCCCTGACATAACCTCTGTTATGATTCTATATAAACTCAACATGTGCCATAAAGATGATATAAGGCAGGAAGAGAGAAGAAGCACGATCTACCAGAACCTGACTGATAAACGTGAGTTCAAAAAGTCTGATGATGATGATAATGAGTTTGTCTGTTATTAATCTGTTGTTTACAGAACTGTGTCCACGATATATGTAGCAAGTGGGACATTTTACAGTGTAGAAATCAACTTGTCAGTGCTCTCTGCTGGACAAAGCCTTGAATGGAGACATGGTTTCTATTGTGGACATAGGTGGAAATGAGGGGGGACAGTGGGGATGTATACCTAACTATGTAAATTTAAGTAATATAGCACTTGTGAAATTAAAAAATGCAAAACAATGCGATTTTAAGTTTCAAATGATTTCGTCCCCCCCTCTGCCTCACAGTGGTTTGGTCCTATAAGAGTGGTTGTGGCTCAGAGAAAAGAAACACAGACATACACTCGTTCTTCAGTGCAGCAAAAAAACAGTAGTCCCTCAGAAATATTAACTGCCATATGATGAAATCTTCATAAGAAAGGAATGAAGTGTTTATGGAACTGTTAACATGATGGTGAGCTGGGCACAGAGAGGCAGGGAGCAGGGACAGTCAGACAGTCTGGAGTCTCAGGTAAAATGGTCCTTTTAACTTCATTGTTGCATAAGAAGCGACGCCCCACTGATCCAGGAACACATATACGTTATAAATCCATTATTATAAAGATCAGTTCTACATGTGATGAAGAGAGAGCAGAGGAGCAGAGTCGCTTGTTGACTGATTAAGAGAAATAAGCTTCTGATGTGAACAGCCACAGTGCAGGTGAACTGGACTGGCAACTGCCCCCCTCTGTTTGTGAATATAAATATATCACATATCATGTCATATAAACAGCTTCCTGCAATCACACCACAAAACCTCACTATTTTTATACTGTATGTTCCTTAGAGGAAGCTTGATGTTCCTCTAATGTTTATGCTGTACCAAAACATAGTTACTCACACCATCAGTGTACACTCGCCCCACCCCCCCACACCCCCACACATACACACACACAGACTCACTCTCACACACACACACACACACTCACAGTTGGATCTTTCCTTGTTCAAATTTCTTCAGCGTCTTTTTCCTCTCACCAGGAGAGAGTCGGGAGGAGAACTCAGCAGCATGAACTCCACCAAACAGCTGCACCAGCAGGAAGAGCCTGAGGACAGGAGCAGGGCAGATACAGATTCTACACATGCTTGAAAGTTAAAACACACACAAGAAACATCATGTAATGTGTTTAAACAGCTCTCTCTAACCTGTGTGCAGTCTCTCTGGAGTTGGTGAAACAAAGGATGGGGCTGAGCTTCATGCGCAGGATGCAGTGGATGATGAGGAGGGGCTTTTTGCTCAACGTACAGGGAACATAATACTCCTAAAAACACAAAGGTGCAGTTGTTCACTAAGACCCGAGCGTTCCATAATTCTTCATCATCATCATCATCATCTACTGTGCGACTGCGTCTGTGCTCCACATTGCTGCACTCCACTTCCAGGCCTGAAGGTCAAAGGTCATCTCTTACCGTCAGGCCTTGGGGGAAGTCAAAGCGGTCTTGCTTCTGGGTGGGGGCTGCTGGTGTGGTGCTGGTGTGGCTGTGGATGGAGCTGAAGAGTCTGGGCTGGTGGAGGCCCAGCTGCTGCAGCTTCTCTGGGTTTTGTGTGAGTGTGGCAGAAAACAGCAGCTTCTGCAGCGGCACTTGAGGTGGAGACAGACTGAGGAGACACAGACCGACACATGGTTACCCCAGTCTGAAGCACGACACCGTAACTTCAGAGCATTTAACACCTTATATAGATAGGTATATAGGTGTGTGCCTTTCCAAATCATGTCATATCAGTTTTACGCAAGGTGGAGGAGGGGGAGCGTTTTGTTTTTTTTATTCTGTTTAAATTCTCAGAAAAAAAATGTTTAAATCAAGACAAACACTTTGGTGGCAAGTTTTACCACAGAAGATCATTGGTGTTGATCTAAACTGTGAGGCTTCACAAGACTGACTCACCTGGCTGCTGTGACATACGCTGGCTCAGTCCTCCTGAAGATGGACATGGCTTCTGGTTCACTTCCTGATCTGTACACCGCCTTCACCACCTGACTGAGCCAGGACTGGTGCATGCTGTCGATCATCCTGTCAGCTTCGTCAATGATCTGGGATGGATAGAATGAAAACCACTTTCAAAAAGAGCACAGATGATGGATGGCAAACAGCTGACTGCACCGTTACACAGAACTCACAAGAAAGCGGAGGTGTTCCAGACACAAGCCTGAATTCTTGTTGATGTGGTCAACCAGTCGACCTGGAGTGGCCACAACGATGTCTGCTAAACTGCGTCTCATGCCCGCTCTGGAGGAAAGATCGTGATTAACAGAAATATGTTGCTGTAGTTGCATAAAATAAAGAAATAAACTCTAACACTCAGGCCCTATAAAGCATTTACTAAGTAAAATGTCATATGGTAGTGTTGCTAAATGGAAAAGCCCCCACCTGTGTTCTGAGAGTGAGGCCTGCTCTGCAGCAAAGGACCTCTGACCAGCCAGCATCACCACTCTCAGAGTCGTTCCCTCAGCGTATGATGTGAACACTTTGCAAACCTGTACAAGAGAACATGCTGAGATTCTTTAAAGTTCTAATCTGTAACTTTTCCACATTAAAATGTGTAAAAACAACTGGACCGATCTTCTATATGTTGTTGAGTTGTGTTCTTACATTATCCCAAATGTTTCCATCAATTCTCAAACCAGAGAAATCTGATTTTTAATCATGGTAACGTTTCATTGGTCTCCTGTCAGTGACATCATATCCTCTATGATCATGTGTCAGTGTGCTTGTCTGACAGAAGCTCAACATTGACTTTTATCTAGTTTTAAGCCACATACACTTTTTCCACCTTGGTGGTTTTCAGCTCTATATTTGAACCAGATGAAGGATTTTAGTCGTCGGACGTCTGGATCTGAAGTTATCAGAGAAACAAGCTGAGGAAATGTTAGACAGCTCAGCTGCTGGAGACTTCCTGTCCTGTGTCACTGAAGAGCGTCGCTGAATCTCTGATTTTGAAAGTCAAACTGCTTTCTGGGTGTTTCTACTGGTTTGAATCCCCTGGTGTGTTTGTTATGGAGAGGAGGACACCTCTGTGGAGAATTCAGCTGCTGGTAAAAACCTGCTGAACGTCTGCTTCATAAGTTATCAGAGAAACAATCAGAACAAAGGTTAGCATCAATCTCAGCTCCAGCTCTTCCCTGAGTCTCTGTCCTCCGTACAGCGTCGCTCAAACACTGACTTTAAATGTGAAACGGCTTTATTCAGTGTTTTTAACAGTTAGAATCACTGGGTCTGTTTGATTTCCTGAATCCAAACCGGGAGGAGCTTACAGTAATGGTGGTGAACACAACGGCTCCCATGATGAAGTTACAGACTGTGTGTTTAAATGGCAGCAAACATTACTGAACTTTTGTTTTGAAAGATTCTGACCTGCTGAGCGAGCTCTTTGGTCGGCAACACAGCCAAAGCCCGGACTTCACACACCACCCGCTCCGTCAGCACCTGATGGAAGACATGTCTTTCTGTAACCTGGAGTCTTTCTGCATATTCCACCTTCTTCAGTCATACACACACTGTAGTGCCTATACATTTTACATGCATATTCTGCTCAAAGCTACTTAAAGAGAAGGCAGGACATTTACCTGTATGACAGGTATGACAAAGGCAAGAGTCTTGCCACTGCCTGTTGGTGCAGACACACAGATGTCTCTGGGCTTGTAGCCACCACGTCCAATCAGTAGTCCCTGCTGTGTGCTCTCTAAGATGGCTGGGATGACCTCTGCTTGCACTATGAGAGGGTCAAAGTAACTATGGTAAAACCATTTTAATTCATTTTTCCCTCCTCAGTCTTCACTCAATGTTCCATGATGACAAAGTGAAAACTGAATTTTAGAAAGTTTTGCAAATTTATTAACAACTGAAATATCACATTGACATAAGTATTCAGACACTTCACTCAGGACTCAGTTGAAGCAGCTTTGGCAGCGATCACAGTCTCCAGTCTTCTCGGGTCTGACGTCACAAGCTTTTCACATCTTGATTTGTGGATTTTCTCTCGTTTCTTCTCTGCAGGTTCGTGGACAGACATGTTCAGGTCTCTGCAGATGCTGGACTGGTTTCAAGTCAGGACTCTGTCTGGTCCACTCAAGGACATTCATAGAGTTGTCTCTTGGACACTTCTTGGATGTTTGCTTAGTGTTGTGGTCCTGTTGGTGAACCTTTAGCCCGGTCTGAGGTCCTGAGCTCTGAACCAGGTTTTCCCTCAGTCCTGACCAGTCTCCCTGTCCTCCCACTCATCAGAGCAGAGAACCTGTTTTTTCTCAGTCTCAGAGTCCTTTAGCTGCTTCTTTAAAAACTGTCACTGAGGAAACTGAGGAGAAGCTTCGCCTGGACACTCTCACTCACATGAAGACCAGATCAGTGGAGAGCTGCAGTGATGGTTGTCCTTCTGGAAGTTTCTCTAGAGCTCAGAGAGACCATCAGGTTCTTGGTCTCCTCTCTTCTCCTCTCTTCTCTCTGATGTCTCAGTTAGTCCAGGTCCAGCTCTAAAGAGTCCTGGTTGTTCCAGACTTCTTCATGTCAGAATGATGGAGACCACTGTTCTTCTCAGGAACCTTCAATGCAGCAGAAATGTTTTTGAGCCTTGACACAGTCCTGTCTCTGAGCTCTGCAGCATCCTTCCTCCTCATGGTTTCTGCTCTGATCTGCATCGTCAGCTGTGAGACTTTATATAGACAGGTGTGTGTCTTTCACATCATGTCCAATCATCTGAGTTCACCACAGGTGGACTCCAGTCAGGGTGTAGAAACAACTCAGAGATGATCCAGAGAAATGGAGGAGCCTGAGCTACACTTAGAGTCAGAGTAAAGTGTCTGAATACTTTTGTCAATGTGAGATTTCAGTTTTTCTTTCACTTTGTTAATTTGGAGGTACTTAGTGTAGACCGATGAATACGGAAGTATACAACAGTGATGGTTCCAAATCTTTTTCAAATCACAACATCCCCCAACATTATAATGAATGATTTCACACCCCCACCCACACAACACATGCACCTCTTTGAGCTAAAGAGACAGGAACAAACTAATAAGATAATTAAATAACATAAATAGCACAGCTGTAACATATGTGTTTTATATGAACATCAACAATAAGTGAAATAATATAGGCTTATTCCTCATCTCTTAGAACTTGGGAAACCCCCTGCTGAATACACAGACTCATTCAGACTGTGTCAATACCTGGAAAGAAGTGTTGAATCCCGTTATTTTGCAGTTTTTTCACAAGTCCAGCACAAAGTCCTGAGATGTCAGAGACGGGGACCAGGTTGCTTTTAATGTCTCTGTGAATCACATCAGGCTGAGCGAGCCACTGAGGCAGGACTCTGTGTACCTGTGAACACAGGAACAAACACTCAGTGGATATCTATGGTCCCCAGAAGATGAATACTACTGATATTGGTGACTCCTGACCCCCATCACCCCTCCGTCTAGCAACGTATCTCTATACCTTTTGGACAGGTTTGTTCTCAAATCCGCCCATAACTGTGAATCCAGTGGGAGCAGAAGTCTTCTCTGGGGGTTGTTTTGGTGGGTCATTGTCTGCCTCTGCTTCCTCTTCTCCTCCAGTGTCCTCTGATCCATCACTTCCCGTCACAGGAGAGTCTGAAAGACCTTCAACTGAACCACCTAAAATCCAAGGACAGAGACTAACTTACATTTTTTGAATGCACTGTAAACTTAGCTATGACTTTGCAGCCCTAATCTCCAGGGTGAGTGTCTCTCAATAAGACATTTTTGGGCAAAGAACTGCACAACATGGGCAGCGGTATGAGGACAACCTTGTCCACATGGTATACCAACTGTAGTGCCACCACAATAAAAGGGCAGATGATGCTGTTTGGGCACTAGAAACTTTAAAAGGGATGTTCCAAAAGAAAAAGCAGGTCAGCAGGCAAGAGTAGGTGCTCAAAACATGTTATTTTATTATCAAAAATATTACCAACCAGAAGAAAAATGAACCCTGTGAAATTCAACAAAAAATAACTTAAACCATAACGAGATAAAATAGATCAAACCTTCAGCCTCACAGCGAGCTGCCACCTGCTCTGTCCCTCTCTCCTGGCATCTTATCTTCTCCATTCACCTGACTGGAGTCTACCACCGGCTCAGGTAAGTATGGCATGTCCAAGCATACCAACCCCACACAACCACTACATACTAACTTCTGTTACTGCTGACAATTCCCACTCTACAATAAGCACCAGACATTATTCATAAGTGCACAAGTTTCACCCCACTGTAATCTACTGCAGAACAGTTCTACCCATCTCCCCACATACTCATGCACAGTCCCTCACTACCAAGAGGACCTAAGGACACACACCTGTTTCCCCTTTCCCTCACTGAGATGGTGGGTCGACCCTTCCAACATATCAAACCTACAAAGATCAACTACAACCTGCATCAACCAATGTATTGAATAACTGAAGCTGAAACATTAATAGAACCATCCAACTAAAATACTGATTACATTAACAATGATAATGACAAAACAATGATAATGTGGGGGATCAGGGCCTAGTGAAAAGGGAATGGAGCAGCCTTTTCACACCGACCAATACTGGATGGTTCAGACAAATAACAATACTTTAAAATCTCAGCTGACGTTTTTTTTTAAAAAACATGAACACTTGAAAGTTACAAAAAAACAGTGGCATTTGACAATTTTTTTGACAACTGTTGGATGCATCAGAGGATGATAGTGGACAGTAGTGGACCTGCAGAAACACCCTGATGCAGCTGTAATAGTGAGATCATTTTCCTGACACTTACTGAAATTAAAACTTCCTGTGCAAATAAAAACACCAGAATCTAACAAAAATGTTGCAGCCATATTAATTTTTTTGGCTTTGTTATATATTTTATTTTAGTTCATTTTTGTATCTTATGAAATTACACATTCATTCAGATTAAGGCATTAGGATTCCTCAGTCAGATGTGTAATTTTACCCTGTGGAGAAAGACAGACTGTCTGGACCACTCATGAGTATAAGTATATGAGTATAAGAAGATAGGTGAATGCCGCAGATTCTCATCAATCAACTGTACATGCCACTTAAGAACAAATCTGTTTGTACAAGTGTTTCTTGCATGAGGCCCAATGAGCTGAAAGACACAAAGCTGAGAGGAACTGCAGAGTTTGGAATAAATAAGAACAAACACAAACCTGATTGATTCTTCTGCTTCAGTCTTTCATTTGCACCTTTCTTCTTCTTCTTCTTTTTGTCTTTGACAGTCTCAATATTGTTTTCAGAGTCCAGAACATCCAAAGGCTCTACTGATGATTTCCTCTTTTTGTGGTGTTGAGGCTCTAGGGTGCTGTCCTGGCCGGCCTTTCTTTTCTTTTTGACACCCTGCTGTACTGTCTGCTGTCTCTGTTCTGTCAAACTCTGTTTCTGCTTCTCTTTCGCCTTCTGTTGCAGTTTAGCCAGTAATGCCTGGGACCGAGACTCCATTGAGATGCTCCCATCATCCTCCTCTCCGAGATACCTGTGAGCAACACAACAGAATTTAATACATTTTACAGGATCTTCAGTCCACCGCTGCAGCACAGTCACAGCACAGGAGCTTCTCCATTTGAAAACAGAGAATTTCTCAACATCATTTCCTATCTTTGCTGTGAGTACCATTCACTTGCTGCTCTATGAGGCTTTCAAACCTCAAACCTGATTATTTTATCCACTGTGAATGAAGCTGATAAAAATGTCATCTAAGATTAAAGTTTTTAGGTTTTAATTTTGTCTGAACCTGGTAAAAATCAGATTTTACTATTAGCTACCATGCTCATCATTCTAACGTTTGTTGGCAAGCATTCATGTTATTTTTCATAACTCTTATTTACTGTGACAGCTTTTGAGATGACAGCAATCAGGCCAGAAGGTGGGCAGAAAAGACACCAGAAGATCATGTAAAATAACAGCACACAGAGGGACATTAACAAACTGGGAAATGTTCTATCTGCAATACACCATGCAAAAATGTGAGGATAGAATACATACATACACATACACACACCTATGTGTATGTGTGTTTACAGCCAGGTAAGGAGGACTTTACTGCAACATAGCTTTAATGGGAAACTTTTGAAGCTTATTATCGAAAAACCACTCAGAGCCAGACAGAGACTAACATCAGGGCCATGTAGTAAAATGACTTAAAGAAAAACCAGCGATGTAAAATAGCACAGAGCAGCCTACCTGTTCACAAGAAACAGAGACATGTCAGTAGCAAGATGAAACGCCTCTAAAACCTTTTTTATTCTTTTCAACTACTCCGCACTAAGGGAATATTAACACTGAATATTAATTATCTCCGTCCATAATCGTAACTCTGGTCAAACTTTAGTGAACTCCACAAACCACCGTTTCCTCGTGTGTCGTTTTTCGACACTCACCACGCGCAGTTTGATGACGCAGCTGCATGTTTTTAGCGTCACCAGTCGGACGTGGCCACATTAACCAGATATTCGGTGAGGAACTGAATGCTTCTATTATATCCAACGTCTGTAATAAAATTCCCGTTAAATGGGAGTATGTATTGTTTGGTTTCCATAACTCTATTACTTAAGGTGACGATATGTTTTATTTGATCAATGTTGTTGTTTTTTATGCAAAATTTCACATTCATAAGAGTAAATTCTCAAATAATAAGCCATTCTTTCCTACTTTAATCATAGAAATTGAAATATATATATCCACCATATCCACAAGTACAAAAAGAAAAGCTATTAAGACATATAATGCTTGCTTACATTAAAATATTTCCGTTTTACATACACTTTTAATTTTTCCCCTGGCAATTCTTATTTATTATTATTAGTATTATTACTAGTAGTATTTATTTATTTTTATTTTTTATTTTTATTTTATTTTTATTTTTCAGATATTTTTATTTTATTTTATTTTTTCATATATTTTTTTTGTTTTATGTTGGTTGTTAAACTGTTTGTATTTCAGTTTGGTCAGCTGAGCTGTTGACAATGTCAAATATTGTTCATATGTACACAGTTCAGAACATTTTCCATGAAAAAAAAAACAGATTTTCGGTGATAAAACAAAATTTAAAACAAAGTAAATTTTCCCACACTATCATATTACAAATTTCGTTAAAATACATTATAAAAGCACAGTCACAACCAAAACGTATCCCAGCAGTCGTTTGAACCCCCCTCCCCCCTCCGCCTCTTCCTAATGGAACTGTCCACCGATGACGTTGACCAATCACAACTAAGTGGCACAAGTTTAAACAGCAAAGGGAGTTGGTTCTGATGCGCCCACACCAGCGCTTTGGGTCTCGCTAGTTTATTGTCGTTCATAAAAAATGTGTTAGTTTGCCTGGTAGTGTTGTTTCGTAGGTGACTATCAAAAAGAAAGATGACGGAAGAGTCTGCTGTGAAGGTTTGTGTTCGAGTCCGTCCGCTTATCGCGAGGTAAGTTTTGAGCAGTGAGTTACAAGTTAAGGAGCTAACGTTCATTTACCTGATGCTAACACTGACTGTTAACGTTACTGACCGAAGTAATGTCAGTCGTTTTATTAAAATCGGGCGTTACTGGCGAGTCGTTTTTCAGCTAATAATAACTGTGTAATTAAGTTCAGTGGTAAAACACATTGCATACACCTTTATTTTATTTAATATGACCTAACCTAAGCTAAGTTATCGCTGTGGAGCTGCAAGCGTTTGGCGGTGTTGTCTCTGTTTTTTGTGTCTGAATGATGCTTTACCAAATCGACAATGCTAAAGACTTTTTGGGCTGGTGTTTATTTGTGTTGGCTCCACACATGACTGTAATTAACGTTAGGATTTGTCATGCAGTAATATAATCACTGAAGGGACTGGAGATGGCGCCTTTGGCACCAGATCTACTTAACCATTAAGCGCTCACCGGAGCAAGGCGCTATGTCTGAGCGTCACTGGTAAATACGACGCTAACGTTAGCTTATTCTTAACATATATTGTCTTTATATCAGTTCGAGACAATTAAGATAACATATATGATTAATGATTGCAATTAAGGTGGATAAGTCCCATCTTGGTATCCCAGAAGACAACAGAGATGTGACCTTTCAGTTTTATAAAGTACAAAGCTTAATTTCATATACAAATTACAACTAAAAAGACTAATTCAGTTTCATTTACAAAGAAGATCAAACAATACATTAACTTGCATTGAACACTTAAGTCAACAAAATGACAAATAGGCACATATTATTATTATTCATATACTTCACTATGGAGCTCTTAATTATTATTGTGCAATTGCTGACATAGTGATAGTGCCTGAGGTGGTAGTAGGACTGTCAGTGCCACAAATACTGTCACCAGCACTTCTTCACGTTTTTCTGAATGAATGCTTCCATCACATCCAAAGTGTGGCTACAATGCTTTGCTCACATCCACTTGTACAAACTGACAGCTCATTGAGTTGCACCAAGCAGTAGGCACACTCAAAATTTCTCCAGAAGTGTTCTTCTATTATACTTGTTCTTTTGTTCACAGTGGCCTAGTTGGAAGGCCAACAAAGTTATTACAATTCATCCTGCAGGGGGTATGAATGTCTATACCAAATGTAGCAATCCATCCAATGGATAAAGAGATATTTTAGCCAGGATCATAGAGGTGCACTGTTTGATGAACAGTTATTGCTATCCCTACTGCCATGCTGCTACTGTTTCCTAAAGATGCCTCGGATTTACAGGTGAAAAGATTTTAAGGAAAAGGAGTAAATGGTTGTTTGGGCAAGCTTGCATATCAATATGTTCCTTGTGCCCTGATTTACACATGGCTTATCTCTCACAAAATTAACATTCATGATTTTGTCTTGCATGTCTCTAGTAAAATATTCTCATCTTTTCCAGACACATTTGCAAATCAACACTGTTGTCTGTAATATTACTGACGGACAGTATATAACCCAGGGACTTTTTGTAACATAATCATTGAAGATTATATTGTGGTCGATAGGACGCTTAATTTGTCCTCCAAATTTAAAATTTTGTTGAATCTGATACCTCCCAACATTTTCTCACAAAATTTTCAAGGATGTTTTTGTGCGTTGGCCACAAATTAATCTCACAGAGTGACACCAAACATTGTCTCTTTAAGATTTTGTGGAGAAAGTCTGTAAATGTTTCCCCAGATATCTTGAATGAATGAATGTCCTTGTTACAGGGAAGAGAGTGCTGCATCGGAGAATGCAGAGCCTCCCCAGCTGTTTTGGAAAAGTGATAAGAAATCAATTCATCAGATCGATGATGGGAATTCCACCAAGAGCTTTAGTTTTGGTATGTTTTGCAGCATCAACAGAATTAAGAAACATGTTTACTCGATATTGTGATTCCTTTGAGCCATTCAGTATAGAGTCTTAGTAATGGAAATGTACATACATTCATTTTACTCCTCTGTTCGCAGACCGAGTGTTTATTGCTGAAGAAACAACAAATCAGCTGTACCAAGACATTGCAAAGCCTCTGGTTGTTTCCACTGTCGAGGGATACAATGGTTTGTAATGGAAACTGAGACCTCCTGTCTTGTGGTGTTATGATGTTCTATCCAACTCACTGTAGCTGCATGGCGTATATTTTGTTAATATATCTGTTCTGTGTCTGCTCCACAGGAACCATATTTGCTTATGGGCAGACTTCCTCTGGAAAGACTTTCACTATGATGGGGAGTGACCAAACTCCCGGAGTGATACCACTGGCTGTGGAGGATGTCTTCCAAACCATTAAAAATGTAAGAATTGAATCAGATGTTTAAAACATGCCTCAGTTTGTTGTGTAATCACTGTTTATTCTAACAATGGTTTTCTTTTGCCCAAAGTTTCCAAAGAAGGAGTTCCTTCTCAGGGTGTCTTACATGGAAATCTACAATGAGACAGTGACTGATCTGCTTGTTGACAGCTGGAAAAGAAGACCACTGGAAGTCCGAGAGACAATCAATGTAAGTGAGCCATTTAGAAATTTGGAGATCAATGACTTTTCATCAAATCTGGATCACATATCATGCAAAGACTCAGTCTGGATCTGTGATCACCTCTTGTTGGCTGAGAGGCAGCCCTACTAATGTTCCCAACCTGTAGCTACAACTTGAAAATGAAATAAGCAGCAGGCCTTCTCTGGAGTTCCCAATTCAGAAATGTGACACTGATCAGCTCAATTGATATGATTTTGCATATATATATATACATACATACATGGCCCATTGAGGCAGGGCTTACAACTTTGGATTCATTTTTTTTGGAACTATCTATCTATACCACTCAAAATTGCTCACCTTGTGCATGAGCCAGAAAGTTTGCCTCCACGCTGCACCGCTTACTCTACACTCTACATACACATTAGTGTTTCCATGCTGGCCCCGCCCATTCATCACTCATTACCCCTTGGCCCATAGACTTTACATTTACGCCTCTTTTGTGCTCAAACCTCAGTGGTTTAAAAACTCAAAATAGTAAGAGTATTAACCAACCTTGTTCTGTCAACAGTTTTACAGACATCTCCTTCTATAGTGGCAGTCTATGGGGGAAAATGTGTTTTGCGCTGCAGGGATTTTTTTTTTTTGGTGCAGTATTGTGAGTGACCACTGGTAGCATCAAGGATGAGTGGCAGCCAAGCATCAACCTCTGAGGCCGAAAAATGAAGCCAACACTGAATTACCAAAAACCGTAGTTTCTCTAATGACCACCAGAGTCTGGCTCCAACAGTGAGTCAGTCCCCATAGACTCCATTTTATTAAGGCTTAAAGTTATGAATAATTGAGGGTGTGGCCACAAACCAACATGCACCGAAGTCTCAGCTCCACACACACCCTCCTCTTTTGTCAAGACACTGCCTAGATGGCAACAGTGGCGCAGCTCACTCTGAGCTTCAAAACAACTCTTCAGAAACCTGTGGGTGACGTCACAGAGGCTATGTCCATCTTTATTTACAGTTTATGGTGGCAGCTTAGAATCCAGCTGTTTCATTATGTGCATCTGTCTAATAACATGATATGGAGTTGTGTTGTAGGGAGTGTGGGATCCAGTCTATTTAATCACTGGAGAACTCTTTTTAAGAGGTGACTTAAAATATAGTGGTCTATGCTCCTTAGGAACATGTTTCAGAGTATAGTACTCAAAGGCAGAACCCATAAAAATATACACTTTCTTGTTTTACATGATCATGATTCTGTCTTGATAATTACTGTGTGCAGAAAAACATCTATGTGGCTGACCTGACTGAGGAAATGGTTGTATCTTCAGCACAAGCCCTAGCCTGGATTCGGAAAGGAGAAAGTAAGATCTGAGGTTATTACTGAACATCAGAGTGACGCTGTGTGTGACAACCAACACATTTTCTACACTATCTGCCTTTTGTAGAGAACCGCCACTATGGAAAAACAAAAATGAACCAGCGGAGCAGCCGCTCACACACCATTTTCCGAATGGTAAGCAAAACTACAACATTCAGTAACATGTAGGATTCATAGGAAGTGGGGATTTGTCATGATTTTGCTTTCCTTAGATCCTGGAGAGTCGTGAAAGGAGCGATCCAGCATCAGGTGAAAATGTGGATGGAGCCATTCTTGTGTCTCATTTGGTAACTAGCTGCTTTTCTTTCTTTTTTTTTTATGGCTTATATTCTATTTTTCTGTTAACTTTGCTTTCTATCTTGTTCTCTGTGTCATACTTTTGTTGTAATGTTTTGTTCACTGGTTTAATCTTGTAGAATTTAGTTGATCTAGCTGGATCTGAGAGAGCAAGTCAAACAGGAGCTGAAGGTAAGAGACATAAATCCATGAAATATGAAATGCATGCTGTACCAGGCCTGATGTTGTGTTCGCATTTACTGTGAATACACCACAGAGTATAGTGAGTTTGCTTTGTTTTTATCTAAGGTGCACGTTTGAAAGAAGGTTGCAATATCAATCGCAGTCTGTTCACACTCGGCCAAGTGATCAAGAAAGTGACTGATGAAAGCCAGAAGTGAGTAAACAGTGGACATTCAATGGATTTATTATATTACTAACATAATTTATCATTTAGTGTAATCTGAATTATACCATTGACACATCCAGTTTGGTCGAGTCTTACAGGTCCAGATATATTTTCACTGGCCATGATTCTCCTACACCTCATTAAGCTGTCATCTTAAAGTAACAGTTCAACATTTTACAAACGCTTAGTTGCTTCATTTGAAGCCAGAACGATTTCTTCTTTCTCCAGCTATGCACATTAGGTTGTTAGAACATAACTCCCAAAAACCACCACCTGTCATGTTTATATTTGTCTGTTTAGAGATTAAATAATGGAGATGCATGCTCATTAGTCACCTTTAGAAGTGTTGGTAGAAGGGCTTGACCAATATGTCTTTTCAGGGCTGATTCTGATACTGATTATCACAGTCAACACAGATTTCTTTAGTGAGAACTGGAGGTGGGATTTTAATTGTAAGTTTTATTATGTGTCAGCAGTAGTATGTTAGTCTACGTTATTTTACCTTTGCTTGGCAACACTGTGGGTTGCTACAGGACTGATGTAATCGTGAAACATGTATGGTATTATTGGCATGGCACCGAAGAGTTCAGGAGATTTAAGACTGGGTCTGTGAAACTCACGTTACCAGATAATCTGGTACGAATCAGGGTCTAGGACCAGATTTGTCATCTGAACCCTGCTTTAGGCCACATCTGCTGCCTACCTTCAACACACTTCTGCTCGCTCACTGGAGCTGCTCCAGTCTGACCTTCAGTGTTGATAGGCTATTACTTGTGACGTGTAATCGATCAAATCAGTGCTGTGGGCAGGACATTGCTCCAGACGAAGGGCTAGTTGGCTAGTTATTTTTTAACTAGCCAACTAGAGGGCCGTAGCCAGGTTAGCAGTTTCCCTGTGCTTCCAGTCTTTATGCTAAGCTAGGCTAACTACATCCTGACTCCAGGGCCCTGTCTTTGTGTACATTAGAAACTAAGAAAATCCAAATAATTTGATCACTTGGATTGCCTTTTCGTGGCATGTTCATGATTATCCGCAAAAAAATCTCCTGCATGTACACTGGGGTGAACACACATTCATTCACCAGCATCACTCAAAGTCTCAGCTCAGTCACTGGTAATATCTGTTTAACTGTGGAAACATTACGGAACCAACAGCAAGAATAAACAAAATGAGCCTTATGCCCATGAACCCATTGCCCCAGTGCATGCTTGGATGGTTGCCGACACATTTACCTTAGCAATAAATTGAATGCTGATAATGGTTTCAATCAGAGGTGTGGACTTGGGTCACATAACTTGGACTCGAGTCATGTATCTGATGACTTAACTTCATAAAATGATAAAATGATGATATATATACGCATTTAATGTGAATGAAAACGAAGGATCAAACATACATAAAATGCTGTCTCTATAACTTGACTTGACCCGAGCATTTCCACTGCATTATTGCCTCTAATATTCATATCAACGCATATCGGAGAATATATGCACAGATACCAATATATCTGTGATAGGCCAATATCAGCCGATAAAATTGGCAGACTGATAAATCAGTTGGGCTCTAATTTTAAAAGCAGTTATTAACAGCGTCTTTGTATTGTCTTCATCATTAAATTCAAGCTGCTGACATGTGCTGAATCCCATTGTCTCTCTTCAGGGGTTTCACCAACTACAGAGACAGTAAACTAACCCGCATCCTGCAGAACTCTCTTGGTGGGAACGCTAAAACAGTCATCATCTGTACCATCACTCCTGTTGCTCTAGATGAGACACTCAGCACTCTGCAGGTTGGTGGACTACTGTGCTGCACACCTCCGTACCCCCACGTTGACATTTGGGTTTGATCCTTTGCTGTACATTTATGTGAGATGAAGCTCTGCAGCTTTGCGTTGGGATATCTGGGTTGGATCTGTCCTTAACCTCCAAACATCACAGTTATGGGTGAAAGCATAAGACTGATCAAAGCAGCTCATGTTTCACAAAATGTTTCTTTATTAGTTTGCCAGCACTGCAAAGAAAATGAAGAATGACCCCCATGTGACAGAGGTGTCTGATGATGGGGCTCTGCTCAAAAGGTATCGCAATGAAATTGTAGACCTCAAGCGACGACTTCAAGAGGCAAGTGTTGTCATTCTGCTTTTCTTCCGTCATGTTCTGTTTGGCCCATCATGGCAGCACTAACCTGAGGACCACCTCCTACAGGTTTCTTCAATCACACAGACCACCGCAACTGAGAAGGAGGTGCTCTCCCAGCTGCTCCAAGAGAGGGACCAGCTCCAGAGAGAACAGCAGGACAGGATCAGAAACCTGACCAAACTGATCGTCACCAGCTCCAACCTGGTTCCCGTTAAAAAGGTATCTGTCACAAAATGCAGCTGTGGTCAGACTCCAGCTTTCTATTTATTCTCATACTCATAATAACTCTTGTTCTGTTTTTAAGATGCCTAAGCGCAGAGTTACGTGGGGAGGAAAGATGCTCAGACTTTCCAATCTGCCGGACTCTGATGGTGGTCCATCAGACCTCAGCTTTGCAGGGTCTTTTGCTCAGAAGAGGAAAGCTGACCACTCCTGTCTGACGGAGCTGGCTGAAGGTAAGATATGCACACTGCAAATCATGGGTGACACTATTATTCCCTTTTCACACATGAGCTGCACTGCATGTGATTGTTGGTTTAATGCATACATGGTTTGTCTCAATAGATGAGGAGATCTTTTACTCTCACTGGGAGATTCCTGACGAGCCAGACGACATGGAGATGAGTCGGAGCTCTGTGACTGCTCAAAACTTTGGCGACAGGTGAATGTCTTTCTACTAATGGTTACATTAGTTGTCATTCTCAAGATGGCAGCTATGTCATGAATCAAGTTTTGTTATATTCTGTTTCATGGACATATATTAGAGGTGATATGGATAAAGTCTTATATAACAGTATATGTAATTTTATATGACGATATCAATATTATTGTGTTATATTAAATGTTCTGGAAGTTAATTTGGAAAATGTTTCTTAATAGAATGAAATAAAAGGAGGGTGTTTGTTTTTGCCTGACCCAGTAAATGTAAAACCTGACAAGTGAAGGTAGTTTATCACACTGATACAGAAGTCTTGTAAGTCCAGTGTTGTGTCACTGCAGTTCTGCACATTGATTTGCAACATTGCTGTCGTAGGTAGGGAGGGATGTGAGGTAAAGATACAATGTTAGGCGAAAGGGACAGGTGTATGCTAGTGTTGTAAAACCAACAGGAAGCTAATTAAATCTATTGTTTTCGTTCTTTATAACTGCAGAGAATCATCAGGGTTTTAAGGTTTCCTCAGTATCAGTGATCCAGTGATGGTTGTCTGTACACACATGGGTAACACATGCTATGATTCAGATACTTTTAAAGATACTAGTTAACTAAACTGGAAACTCGTATAGCTTTAAAAAAAAAAAACGGCTCAAGTTGTTGACCACAGTGTAACTCACTGAATTCATCTCAACTTTACACTTCCTCTTTAAATCTCCCAGAGCATTATGGGAACTGCAGTTCCAAAGCTTGGAGCGTGTTTATCCTCCACATACAGTACAAGTAAGAAATATAGTTTGTATAGGATTATTGTGTGTTTTATAAGTGACTAAATGTGTTGATTTTTAGTTTTTTGAGTTGTCTGACTTTGAAAAGCCCTGCTCTATTACAACCAGTCTAATCAAAGGGACAGATACCTCAGTATTAATGGTTTGGCCAGTTTCTATTATCTCCAGGTATATATGATATAACCAACGCTAACATGGTGAATGGGTCAAAGGTTTAATCCTCTAGAATTCCCTCACCCCAGTGCTCTCACACACCAGCTCACATTGTCACATACTGAAACTGAAAAAGAAACTTCTGGCTTTTCACTGTGTGGCTTTTATACTGTACATTTATGCTCCAGCAAACTCAAGCTCCGGCTTGAGGTAACAGTATGTGGAATAAAGCCCAGGTCTGGGAGTGTTTGTAGGTAGTTCACAGTTGTTGGACGTATTCTTCATCTGTGTGTTTTATCTCATTGCCAGTCCCAAAGTCTGTGCGTGTCCAGATCAGATGCGTGAGCTTTCAGAGAAAGTGTCCGCCCTGGAGCTGAAGCTGGAAGCAGAGGCCCAGCAGAAGATGGAGGCTGTGGAGCGGGCAGAGATGTTCCAGTTGAGAACTGCAGACCTTGAGAGACAGCTGGAAGACCAGAGCCATGCTCAGACTGAAAGCGAACAGGTGTGATGAGTTTGAATGTACCTGCTCTTTACCTTACAGGTGACAGAATAAATACTCAATGACCACAACACACGTACAGCACCGTTTGAAAACTGTTATACCTTGTTTTCCAGATGAGAAGAGAGTTTGCAGAAACCATCCAGCTGTGTGAAACTCTAGCTTCAGAGAAGGTAACTGCTGTGACCAACTAATCTCACAACTCAGCAGCCTGCTTTGCACATGACAGAAGGGAAAATCCTGTTATCCTATTGTATGAATTTTCAGTGTTGTGATTCAGAAATTGTTTCACAGGGGGCTTATTAAGTTATGAAGTTGACTAGTGATTTTACATTTGGAATCACATAAAATTATCTCAACAATAAAAGTACAAGCAGTTATTCAAACTACTATGATGAAAATTCATTTCAACTGTAAATGCTTTCTGTCTGATGAAATGTTTCTAGGATGCGGTGATTGCTGAGCGAGACTATATGAAGCAGGAACTGGGCATGTTCATAGAGCAGACTGAGATTCTGGAGACTGAGAAAGCTGCTCTGTCACAAGAGCTGGAGGAGAAGGGAAAGCTGGATGAGTTCCAATCTCTGGAGGAGGAGTGCAGGATGGAGTTAGAGGTGAAGTTATCCATCCATTCATTCATTCATTCAGACTCCACTACCAGTGAAGAGTTAGATGTCCAGGGTTTGGCTTTGTTCTTTTAAATATATTTTTTTATTTTTCACTGCAAAAATTTCCATTACTAAATATGTTTTTTTCTTAGATTTTTGTGAAAAAACTATTTATTTACGCTGTGTTCATTTTGCTTGTACAAACTTGCAGGACGAGTTCCGAAATGAAATCTCCAGCTTGAAGAAGATCAATGAATCCTTTGAACTGCAATGCCAGGAGCTTCAGGTGAGCTTGCATGCTCAGGTTTATTAAATCTTGAACAGAGTGGGAGTTTATTTTGAGTGAGAATACTGTCAGTAACAGTCCACATACATACAATATACTAATATCACATGTATCACAGCGTTTACCGAGTGAAACGGTCTTTAAGCCCCAACACACTGTTGGTTCACAGAGTTGGTACAAACTCACCTGTCTGCTTCGTCAGTGTGGACCCAAGTCACACATCTGGCTTTAATGTGTACAACGTTTCAACTTGGTTTTTCACCTTTTAGTGTTAAATTCTGAAATTAGTCCTAAGATCATTTACAAGCTAAACCTTCAAATTATGGAAACTTTGTTTGTTGTTTGTTTGTTTTTCCAGAACAAAATAGAAACTCTCTCTGAGGAGCTAAAGAGGAAAACTGAATTTGCAGAGGAACTTCAGAATTTGGTATGTGTTTTCTTGTCACCTGTAAATATCAAACGTGCAACATAAAGCCGTCAATGAAATGACAGAATGAGTTTCAGCAGAGAACTACTACTACAGCCATTCCTTGCCTCTCAGCCACATAATAAGGAGGCAAAATCAGTTTCTTGCTGAGAGCATATATAGAAAGGATTTTCGCACAATGTTGAGACAGTGATTTGAAAAGCAGCGTTGTGACTGGTGCGCAGTCAAGGTTTCGTTCATTGCCTGACTTAGTGTGATGTGTTAAATAATATGGAAATTAGTTCAAAAGGTGTGTCCAAAAGACATTTAAAAATAAAAATAGAGGGGGGCTCACTTTCCCACACTTTGAAAACCCCTGTCCTAGATGATAGATATCTGGGGAGGAGTTAGTGATGTATTTGTACTAAAGCATTTCTTTTTTGTTTACATTGGTTAAAAATATAATAAATTCAAATCAGTTTAAATACATGACTAAGTTCAGTTTTGCAAAAGCAGGTTGTTCAATATTTACAATGTACAGTAGCCAGAAAAAAAAGTGACCCCTGAATCTAATAACTGGTTGAAGGAGTTTTGGACCATTCGTCCTTATTCAGCTGCTTCACCTCAGACAGATTCTCTGGATGTCTGGTGTGAGCTCTGACCTCGGTCCACAGCATGTTGTGGCGTTTTTCTGGGGAGTAGGGGTGCCAGTCAGTCTCAGTCTGACAAATTTATGAAACCCAGTCAAACCCTACAGAGGATTCCCTAAAAATCCTCACTACCCGGGTATACACCAGCCAAACACCATAACAACCCTGTTGGGTCTGTGTGCTGACATTCAATCAACACAAGTGTCATGTTGAACCTTATACACTTTGAAACACTACTCCATCACTAACAAGCATCTTCACACTAATCCTGGTAATGATTAAAGCAGTGAGGTAGTGAAGGCCCAGTATTCTGAAGACAGGCTGTAAAGTTTAAGAGCTTAGATCGGTTGAATTGGTCAGTAATTAAGCAGGTGACTTCTGTTGTTAAGTGGGCCAACTCTATCCTGTCATCTCCCTCCAGGACAACAAGGACCTGGTGCAGGAGGTGGCCAAACTCCGTCGCTCTCTGGATGATGCAGAAGGAGTCAGCAGAGACACAAAGAAGGATTGGGCTGTTCTGCGCAGTCAAAACATCGCTCTGGAGGAAATGAACGTTAGTTGACGTCATCATTTTGATGAAACAGTTAATACTATCATACAGATATAATGAAACAAATATCCTGAGACATCAGTCCCATCTGAACTTTATCAAGGAAAATAGCTAGTCCACATGCTGACACATGCAGGTTACCATGGTTGCCAAATGATCTTGCAGCAGATCACTTCCTTGACTGCTCCCATAATCAGCATGTGGAGCAAGTAAATGCATTTTCAGTTCAGAAAGTTCACTTTTTGCACACTTCATTGTGTTGTAGTTTTCATTTTATCAATCCCCACTCAATAAGCCATAATGACGAAGTGAAAACAGATTTTTAGATATCTTTGCAAATAAATTACCAATTGCAAATGAGTCACCCCACCCCACCCCACCCCTCTTGAGCAGGTTTTCTTCAAGGACCTGTTCCCTCATGTCTGACCAGTCTCCCTGTCCCTGCTGCTTAGAAGCTGTCCCACAGACTAATGCTGCCACCACCAGGAATTGCCTTAACCAGCTTGGCCTGGTGTTCACGCTGAGTAAAAGACATGACGGTTGACAGTTTGCCAAACAGAATTCAAAGACTCTGAGACATGAGGAGAGAGAGGCAAAAATTTAACCTGTGTGGTTGATGATCAAGTAAAATGGTGACACGCATGCAGTACATGGTCGGCTCTTTGGAACCATGTGTTTCTGTGTTTTGTTATAGATGTACTAGTGACACCAAGACAAATATCTGCATCTTTTTTATGTAGAGTGTCTTGTCTCCTCTCCAGGTCACCCTGACTGCCAACCACAACAAGATGGAGGCTGAGGTGAACAGCCTGCGTTTCCAACTGGAGACGGAGAAGTCACACTACAAAAAGATGCAGAGCGACCTCCAAAAAGAACTGAACGTTGCGTTCGATGAGAACACCAAGCTCAATGCTCTGCTAGACGGCAAAGTCCCAAAAAGTAGGTGTTCAAGCGGGAGTGTTTATATAATGTAACTCTGCTGATCAGGTTGTGAGCACAGACACTCCCTTTGTCGTATTCATTCCTCTCAGTGTGCCGTGCACGTCGATGAGAGTTGAAAGATGTTTTCTGTCTCAGGTCTGATTGATAATGTGGAGCTTGAGCGGGCGGTGGGCAATCTGAATAAAGAGCTGACAGCGAGTCGCAAAACTGAGGCAGCTCACAGAGCAAGGCTGGAGGAGTTGGCCTCACTTCAGACTCTTCCAAATAAGGTGGGCAACTTGATGAAGCAGGTAAATCCTTCAGACATCCTCTAATGGTAGTGTCAGAGGATAACAGTACAGTAATCATGTGACTTGGTTGTGTGTTATCTCAGGTTTGTGAGTTGACCGAGGAGTTGTGTACTGTTAAAACTGAAAGGGACAGCCTGCTGTCAGCTCACTCTCATTGTCAAGAGGAGGCTCAGCAGCTCAGAGGCTCCCTGCAGACGTCTCAGGATGAGATCCAGAAAATCGAAGCAGACCTTAGAGCCGCTGCTCAGAGGGAGACGGAGCTGAGCCACCAGTGTGCTGATGTGACACAGCAGCTGGAGTCACTCCACTCAGACCTGCAGCGCTTGGATTCTGAGAGGAGCCAGCTCATGGCTATCAATGAAGAGAGAGCCTTGAAGGTAAGCTACATAATATAAATAATAGATGCAAGAGCATGCTTAAGATTTTTGTATATAATTTCTAACATCAGTTTACATATACATGAATATGCTTTTAATATACAGTTTATTAGGAACGCCTAGCTATAACTTATGAAGTCTAATCAACAGTCATGAAGGTGATTATTGTTATATGCCACACGTACATTAACATAATGAATGTAACCCCTTGGATATTTCTAGCTGAGCCAGCTGGGTGAGGAGCTGGAGGCACTGCAGGCTGAGAGAGACGCTGTCCGGTCTGGAGCTCAGAGCTCTGCGGAGGAGACGGAGAAGCTGCTCTCTACTGTTACATTAGTGACTGCAGAGAGAGACCAGCTCAGACTGGACCTGCAGCAAAACAAGGAGATGGTGAGTGACTGTTCTTCTTTTCTTAAAATCACAAGGCAAATCTGTTTATCTCCTCAACATTTTATGACGTTGACTATACTCTCTCATAACTGACATGAATGAGTTTGTTTCTGTATCTTAGATATTCTTTGTAGCTTGTTACATCAGCTGAACTAATCATTCCTTGTCCAAGTGTGACCACAATGTCAGTGATGTTAAAGAGCTTCCCTCTTATATGGGCGAATGCAACTGTTTAAGTGTCTCTTTAATTTTAGGCCACAGCTCTACAAGAGCAGAACCAAAGAAACCTTGACCTGGAGAGACAAAGCCAAGAGAGCCAAGCTCGGCTACAACAAGAGGTTTGTTCTTTCCAGCATATTTCACTAAAGCTGCACATGGACATGCCTTTTCAGAAGTACTGTGGCCCCTCTGATCTTTTTCAAAGTTTCCAAACGTTCTCTTATTCTCAGTCTGCAGAGACTCTGTGTCTTCTACATTCTCTTCAAGACGACCTGCAACAGCAGAAGCAAAAGAACTCAGATCTGGTGAAACTGTGTGAGCAGAAGGAATCTGACTCACAGCAGCAGGTGAGCTCAAAGGTTAAGGAGAGATATTTTTAAAACAGATCCTTTATTGTTGCTGTTCTTACATGGTTATGCTTCCATTAAAACAGACAAAGACTCTAATGGAGGAGCTTGAGAAGGTTCAAGCACAGAGAGACAATCTGTTGTTTGAGAAGGAGAACAGCACTCAGAGCTCCTCAGAGGAGACGGAGAAGCTGCTGTGCAGAGTGACGTCTCTCAGTGAGGAGAGAGATCAGCTGCAGGAGACACTGGAGGGACTGAGACAGGAGAAGCAGCAGCTCAGAGCAGAGCTGGAGGACAGGATGGAGATGGTAAAAACACAGGCTGAAAGTTGTAAATTGAGATTCTGTTACTTCCTGTTCATTTTTGCTAAAATCTGGCCCTGAGTTCTGTCTGTGTTCAAATACGGGAGAATATCAGTTACACAGAGAGAAACGCTTCCCTCAAACCATATTGGCTCTTCATGTTTTACCTAAATAAAGAAGTCATATCTGAAATTGCAGTTTGTTACGGTAATAAAACTCACTTTAATGTTAATATTCAGTTTACAGTTCGTCATTGTTTGTATTCTTTAGATTAACTGAACTAAATCATGTACAAAATATACAAAGTTCAACGAGTGGCTTAACCAGATTTGCCTGAACCTGAACAGTGGGGTCAGCTGCACAGTGCTGTTCAACAGAACTCAGATCACCTTAATGTTGAATTCAGCCATAGTCCAACAATACTGCTCCCATTCTCTTCACATATGAAATAATCAAATATAAAAAAAAAAAAAGTGTAGAACATTGTTATCAAACCGGTGAAAAGAGTGATGTAGAAAGTCATAATTTAAAAACCCCAGACCAAACTAACATGTCCTCCCTCCCTACCATGTAGATGCAATGTGAGTTACAGCAGCATCTCGGCTCTGAGCCACTGTCACTGAAAGAGGAGCAGGAGGCTCAACAGCTTGAACAGGTCAGATCCACATCTTCTCCTTGTTACACCACATTGACATTTTTATTTTATTTCGTTTTGCTCGAATGTTGAACAAGAAGAAACTGGCACAGGGCTACATTGTTCCTTTGGAGGTTAATGATTCCTGTTTGTCATTGCTTATGCATTCTGCTGTTTTCTTCAGCAGATAAAAGTCTCACAAGAGAATAATGTTGAAAATGTTAATGATCCCTCCATCGTGCCTCAGGTCCAACAGCTGGAAAAGCAGCTGGAGGAAAGGAAGGAAGAAGTGAGCCAGTTGAAGTCTGACCTCCAAGAGAATGTAGAACTGGTGAGTTTTCTTTTCTCATTCCTTTAATTACTACACATTGAGGCCTTCTACATAATGATACTAAACTTTATTTCTATAGCACCTTAAATAAGATGAAATTAAGCTCAAAGCGCTTTACAAGAAGAGGTGTTATAACAAGACAACAGACACATAGACAGGACACGTTAAAGCAATAAAAGACAATGAAGCAATGACATCCTGAGAAAGTAAGAGATGAGATAAGAGGATACTGATAGTAGTACAAGCAATTTTAAGATATGAAAACCATAAAACGAAATGAAAGAAATCTAATATAAAGTTTGATTTAATCAGAAGCAAAAGCATAGTAATAAGTTTGGAGCTGCTTCTTGAATATATCAAGAGGTTGCTTCCCTGTAGTTTTTGCAGTTTATTTATGGAACTTTTAATAAGCCAGCATGAAGTGACCTCAGGGAACGTTTGGATCAGACACTGATGATCTGAAAAAAGTGAAGCGCAGGGCTGCTGGCGTGCATAGGTGATGATTTTTGCAGCATGTATTTTATATATAGCAAAAACAGCAAATTGATCCACTGACCAATTGACCTGCCAACTGCTGCAGCATTAGTAATGAGACACTGCAGGTGGTTATTGTACACTCCTTTTGTACAGAAAAGATCTTCACTTGTAAACTGGTGTGATGCTCATGTGTTTCAGATGATCGAGAACCAGGAGGATCTGAGAGCATCGCAGGAGAAGATCAAAGTTCTCCAGAATGAGATCAGCATGCTGAGGAGTCAGAAGGCAGAGCTGCAGAGCAGCCCACACAGTGGGGGGGGTGCAGAGAGCACGCTCCAGATACAAGCGGTTCAGAATCAGGCAAGACTCTTACACATGAAAATACAGAGGGACAGAATTGACTTTTTTTTAGATGATTACATCTAAACTTTTTTTAAAAACCTTATTCAAGTACAGGTATTACATTTGTGATGTTCCCAATATGTCAAATTAGCATTGGCTCTTTCCTCACAGATTCAGAGTCTGACTGAGGAGTATGAGCGTGTGCGGGCAGAGAGAGACAATCTACTGTCAGAGAGGACAGCCAGCACTCAGAGCTCCTCAGAGGAGACGGAGAAGCTGCTGTGCAGAGTGACGTCTCTCAGTGAGGAGAGAGATCAGCTGCAGGAGACACTGGAGGGACTGAGACAGGAGACGCAGCAGCTCAGAGCAGAGCTGGAGGACAGGATGGAGATGGTATGTTTACATTGCTTTTATATGTGACTGATTTTTTTTCATATCTATTGAATCTCAATCTGCTGAGAAAGGAAAGTGATTATTTTCCTTGTCTGACTTGAGGGTCTAAGGACAGGTGGGGTCTTAAAGCTGTAAAGATTGTTAAGGCCTTAGAAGCAAATTTGTGATATTTGGCTATATAAATAAAAATTGACTTTACTTCCTCCTTATTGTCAACAAATCCCACAAAAGACTCAAAGCAACACTGAATGTGTCCCACAAACAAGAAGTGTTTGTATGTCCACAGCCTGATGTATCTTATTCCTCTGAGCCATGGAGCTCCACTGTTGTTCAAAAGCTATTAAAACCACACAATTACACACTGTAGTTCACTTTGATTCAGTCCTACAAGGGTCATCATGCTGCCCCAAATACAGATTCATCCACCACTGAAAATAGTCCCCATGAATGCACTGTTTCCTGCTGTTTGAGTCACATTTGCTAAAGGCCATAGTTGCCAGCTGCTTTTAGAAAATAAATTGCTTTTTGAAAAATGGAACTATATATATCTGTGAGCTGTTTCTAAAGATACAGGTCATCAGGAGGAACAAATGGGCTCAGCTGAGAGCCACAGAAAGGACAGGGAAGTCGAACCATTTTCACAGATGGACTCACATCGTTTATTTGGGTCATTTCATGGGATTTGTTGATGGGATCCTTCAAAGCTCTGGTCCTTGGTTGGAAATATTTTAATTCTGGAGTTTGACCATTTCCCTCCATAGGTGGAGCAACTGCAGGCTTCTCTCCAGGTCGTCAGTGAGCAGAAGAGCCAGTTGGAAAGTGATCTGCAGCAAAATAAGGAGATGGTGAGGGGAAGCTGTTTTTGGTCAAACTGAGATCTAATGTTTTGGCGTCACAGTGTGACCACAATGTCAGTGATGTTAAAGAGCTTCCCTCTTATATGGGCGAATGCAACTGTTTAAGTGTCTCTTTAATTTTAGGCCACAGCTCTACAAGAGCAGAACCAAAGAAACCTTGACCTGGAGAGACAAAGCCAAGAGAGCCAAGCTCGGCTACAACAAGAGGTTTGTTCCTTCCAGCATATTTCACTAAAGCTGCACATGGACATGCCTTTTCAGAAGTACTGTGGCCCTTCTGATCTTTTTCAAAGTTTCCAAACGTTCTCTTATTCTCAGTCTGCAGAGACTCTGTGTCTTCTACATTCTCTTCAAGACGACCTGCAACAGCAGAAGCAAAAGAACTCAGATCTGGTGAAACTGTGTGAGCAGAAGGAATCTGACTCACAGCAGCAGGTGAGCTCAAAGGTTAAGGAGAGATATTTTTAAAACAGATCCTTTATTGTTGGTGTTCTTACATGGTTATGCTTCCATTAAAACAGACAAAGACTCTAATGGAGGAGCTTGAGAAGGTTCAAGCACAGAGAGACAATCTGTTGTTTGAGAAGGAGAACAGCACTCAGAGCTCCTCAGAGGAGACGGAGAAGCTGCTGTGCAGAGTGACGTCTCTCAGTGAGGAGAGAGATCAGCTGCAGGAGACACTGGAGGGACTGAGACAGGAGAAGCAGCAGCTCAGAGCAGAGCTGGAGGACAGGATGGAGATGGTACAGACTGAGGTATGTCACTCAGCACCATGTACACTGCTCAATAAAATTAAGGGAACACTTCAATCACACTTGGGATCTTGAACGAATTATTCAAGTTGAAAATCTTTACTGATGTACATTGTATAATTTGTTGAGAACAAAATGACGTAACAACGGTCGAAGGAAACCAAAATGATCAACCCACTGAGGGCTGGATTCACAATCACACCCAGAATCAAAGTAAAAAATTGAAATCACAGGCTGATCCAACTTGTGTGACTTTTCATCACGGCAACTCATAATGTGACTCAGTAGTGTGTGTGGCCCCCATGTGCCTGTACGCACTCCTGACAACATCTGGGCATGCTCCTGATGAGTCGGCGGATGGTGTCCTGAGGGATCTCCTCCCAGGTCTGGATCAGGGCATCAGTGAGCTCCTGGACGGTCTGTGGCAGTACTTGGCAGCGTTGGATGCACCGATACATAACGTCCCATAGGTGCTCAATTGGATTTAGGTCAGGGGAACGTGAGGGCCAGTCAATGGCATCAATGCCTGTCATCATGGAACTGCCTACACACTCTGGCCACATGAGGCCGGGCATTGTCCTGCACCAGGAGGAACCCAGGGCCACTGCACCAGTGTGTGGTCTGACAATCACTCTGAGGATTTCATCCCGGTACCTAACAGCAGTCAGGGTATTGCTGGCTATGCCTCCCCAGACCATCACTGACCCACCGCCAAACTGGTCATGCTGGATGATGTTACAGGCAGCATAATGTTCACCACGGCGTCTCCAGACCATTGTCACATGTGCTCAGTGTGAACCTGCTCTCATCTGTGAAGAGAATGGGGCGCCAATGAAAGACCTGCCAATTCTAGTATTCTCTGACGAATGCCACAGGGTGCTGGGCTGTGAGCACAGGTCCCACTAGAGGACGTGGGGCCCTCATGCCACTGTCATGGAGTCTGTTTCTGACAGTTTGGTCAGAAACACGCACACCAGTAGCCTGCTGGAGGTCATGTTGTAGGGCTCTGGCAGTGCTCCTCCTGTTCCTCTTCGCAAAGGAGCAGGTACCGGTCCTGCTGCTGGGTTGATGCCCTTCTACATCCCTGTCCAGCTCTCCTCGTGTAACAGCCGGTCTCCTGGTATCTCCTCCATGCTCTTGAGACTGTGCTGGGAGACACAGCAAACCTTCTTGCAACCGCACGTATGGATGTGCCATCCTGGAGGAGCTGGAATACCTGTGCAACCTGATTGAGCTGCAGGTACCGCCTCATGCTACCAGTAGTAACAAGGACACCAGCAAAACACAGAACTAGAGAAGAATCAGTCAGGAAGGATCAGGAGAGAGCAACTGGCTGTGGCCACCACATAAAACCATTCCCTTTTTGGGGGTTGTCTTGCTGTTGCTTCTCCATTGCACCTGTTGTCACTTTCATTTGCACCAAAGCAGCTGAAACTGATACACAATCACTTGTTCTTCCTAAATGGACAGATTGATATCCCTGAAGTTTAATTGACTTGGTGTTATAGTGTGATGATTAAGTGTTCCCTTCATTTTTTTGAGCAGTGTATTTTTGTTCACATAATGTGCAGTTGTGATTGAACATTTTGATTCAAAGCTTAATTGAACCAACTTCCACATCTGCACATGCACATTGATGTGAAATCTATTTTTTTTTTTTTTTAGCCTTTCACTTTGAGCATCAAACCTGATAAATGTATTAAAAGGCCAAAATAACATAAAATCCGAGCTCAAAGGCTAATCAAATGCTAATTCATTTGCTGGCTAATTTAATAGTTAAAAAGCTAAGATAAGTCAGGTATGGTGAGTGCAGACACTGATTCCTGCAAGTTAGTGCTAACATATAATAGAATAATACTAGAATTTCACTCAACAGGAGCGTTAACTGTACAAGTCAAATTATCTGTCTGATGTTTACATGAAAAATCCTCCAAAAGCGCCACAAACATGTCTGAGGTGACACAGAACAGCTAGACACCAGTGAAAGCACTGACCTGTCACTCAAAGCAGCCCTCAATTCTACATAACTTTAAGCCTTAATAAAATGTGAACAGGTGAGTTATATAAACAGGTGTCATGAAGGAGGAAATTAACTATAGAGACCAAAACAGTTTTTGTACCAGGCTGTAAACATGTTTATTTCTGCTCTGAAGTTGGACATTTTAACATGGGAGTCTATGGGGACTGACTCACTGTTGGAGCCAGACTCTAGTGGTCATTAGAGGAACTGCAGGTTTTATCACTTCAGTGGCTGGAGGTTGATGTCTGTTTGGCACCAAGCAGTGATGGAGCACTGGTTTTATCCATCAGTGAGATACATTTTGGGGCTCATATGAAATAGACTGATAATTTCTAGTTTAATTTTCTTTCTCATATCAATTCGCTGTCAAAAATGTTTTTTCGGTTTCAACAGGTGACACGGCTGAATACATCTTTACACATCGTTACTGAGCAGAAGAAACAGCTTGAAGATGATCTGCAGCAAAAGGTGGGAAATTGGTCACAAGTGCTTTCAACTCAACTATGATAATACATTTTTTAGTGGTTTTGTACATTTTTTTTGTACTTAATACATTAAAAAAAAATTTGCTTCATATGACGTTTGTATATTAGGCTGACGTGAGTTAACGTTTTGTTTAAGGCTTCCACAACACAAAATCTTCTGAAGTCAGTCCAAGAGGAGCTGTGTGAACAGAAAAAGATGAACTCTTACCTGCAGACGATGTGTCAGGAGAAGGAGTGCTCTTCAGATCAACAGGTTAGTGTCTAACACCTCACTTTGTTATAAACAGCAAGAATTTACTTTTTATGAAACGCTTGTTTTCAGAGCAGGATGACACTTTAACTGCTTCATTCTTCACAGATAAAGACTCTAACAGAAAAACTGAAGAACACTAAGGCAGAGAGAGACAGTCTGTTGTTTGAGAAGGAGAACAGCACTCAGAGCTCCTCAGAGGAGACGGAGAAGCTGCTGTGCAGAGTGACGTCTCTCAGTGAGGAGAGAGATCAGCTGCAGGAGACACTGGAGGGACTGAGACAGGAGAAGCAGCAGCTCAGAGCAGAGCTGGAGGACAGGATGGAGATGGTACATTTGTGCTGTTACAGTCCTTGATAATCCAACAGTAGTAACTTAATCTAGCACTTCTATGTTGTCATTTAATTTATGCTCTCCTCCAACTACAGACGTCAGCCATCTCTAAGGAACTGAGTGAGCAGCAGCAGTTGAACGTGCAGCAGCAGTCAGAGAGAGAAAAACAAGAGGCCAGGCTGCAGCAGGAAGTAGGTCCAAAACATTTACTGCCAAAGGGTTCAAGGAATATTTTGACATTTTTGGACGGCAAGCCTATTGGCTTTCCATCACGAGATAGATGAGAAGACTGGTGCCACTCTCATGTCTGTCTGGTTAATACAAAGCTACAGTTAGCTTAGCTTAAAGACTGGAAATGGGGGACCTCTGTCCAAAGTGGGCAAAACCCCACCTGCTGCCAGTATAAAGCTCATTAATTAAATTAAGGACGTGTTTGAAGGAGCCTTTGAAATGGGACAGTCTCGTTGCACCACTGTGACTAAATAAGTTTTCGAATGCTGCCTCTGAAGGATGAGACTCTAAGGCATGTCACATTTCCAGGATTTGCTCTATCTCCCATTCACTTCTGTTGAAGCCCAAACAGCAGACACGTACAAGTTTTCATGATCAACATCTATTTATAACCCACATCAAAAGTATGACGTCATGTCATACCCTGTGAGCCTGACTTTAGTCTTGAGATATGCTTTGGAAAGTAAATGGATATGATGACCGAGTTACCTGAGAACAAAACATGCAGTTTTCATAGTAAACATTCAGAGATAGATTTTTTGTGCCATGAATGTGTCTGTTATCTGTCCTGAGTGATGTTGTATGTGAACAGTAACTATCAAAGGGATGAGGCTGAGGAGGCCACTGAGCTGATGCCTAACACGTGTTAACTGTGTTCATTCTAACTGAACCTGTTCTGACGAAGCTGTCTCTGTCTCTCTCTTGTTGCTGTCAGGTGCAGCAGCTCAAGGAGCAGCTCCAAGTGAACGGGGAGAGACAAACTCAGACTCAAGCTGAAGCAGATGCCTTACAACAGGTTTGTCTCCAGTCCCACACCAGTCATGAGTGGAAATTTTGAACCTTTATTTAATCAGGTATTCCCATTGGAGACCTCAGTACAGATAAAACACAGGGAGTCACACACAAGCAAGCAGCTGCTCACCTCTTAACAAATGTGTTTCTGATTTGAGATGAGGCCTTCAAGTTTTAAAGTCCCTTTGTCATTCATTCCAGTTTATATGGTGTGAAATAGTGAAAGGCAGCAGTGACAGGTCATTAAAACTAACCTGATTAACAGAGGATGGGTTGTGGGTGGGAGAAATAAAATATATGATGTGTGAGAAAAATATTAATTGCATACAACACATACGTGTTTCTAAGCTTCATTTTTCATCAGTCACAAATTAGACACTGAACTTGTTATATTTTATTTATTATTCTAAGCAGTAGCCAAATGGTATTTTTAGCTTTTTAAATAGTTTGTTCAGGGAGCAGCAGAGAATTTCATGACTTCATGTTCAGGCTAATGTAGAAATATGTGCTGCCATTTTTATTTTACCAAAAATAACTTAATTTAAATAAATCTGACGTCAGTGTAACATGTTACTGTATCATCATCATCACTGAGAAATAATGGTAATGTGTGACCGGGGGCGAGTCTCCAAATTGGGAAAATAATTAGTTCAGGCCGATGGAATAATTTCTTTTTATTTATTTACTTTAGTTAATTTCCCATTTAGTTATTTTCTTAATTTCCATTTTATTCCCATTTTAAAAGTATAAACAATGAGACAAAAATAAATAAATAAAAATTCCAACAAGGTGTCATGAAAAACAATAATCAAAAATAAATAAATAAAAAAGACAATTACATAATTTTAAGTGACTTACTTCTTCAGACACGCATTTGAAACAACTTAAATGAGGGATTTGATTTAAGAAATTTCACTTTATGAATATGGAAGTTCAGTAGTAATATCAGGAGGCTAACAGTATTGCATAAATTGTTTTCCTTACATTCAAAATGAGTCATAATAATTTTCAGTTCAATGTTAATCACATGTTTTCCATAATATGTAACTTTCAAAATCTTTCCAGAATGTAATACAATAGTACAGTAGAACAGATGATACACACACACATACAGAAAGTAAGTTTGTCATCAATATTTATAGATCTTGAAATGAACATTTTGCGGGGCGATTATTTATTCACCCATGTGGCTTTGGATGACATCAGAGCTGATCCACGCCTCACTAGTAGGTGGTCTTCCTAAGTCGTGCGTTTACTGGTCAGAGTTGGTCCTGGAATTTACTCCGACTCAGTGCATCTCATTTCGTCTCTCATTTAAAGCTGGTTCAGTGTTTCTTTCCGATGTTGGTGAAGACTCGTCTACCTTTCCATATCATTCACAGTGATGAGGATATTGATCTCCCATAATGAAACACAGGGCACATTAGTAAACTGCATCAGGTTGTTTTAAGATGGGATGAGCAGCATGAGACAGAGGAGCCATTTGCATACAAGACTGTGTGGTCTACATGAACATGGATGTTGTAAGTTTGACCTTTTATTTTTCTCTCCTCCTCTCAGTCACTCAGTGAAGCCAACACGACCGTGTCTGCCCTCAGAGAGCAGCTGAGTAGTTTGGATCAGGGCACCACCGGAGTCAAGGAGACGCTCTCATCCAGGATGCACAGCTCCACTGAGCAGCTCCAGGTAACGTCACCTGTGAACTGATTGAACTCAAGCACATGATGTTAAAGGAATCTTAAATCTGACACCACTGAACTGATGTTATTGCAGGAGTCCTTCAGAGGTTTCCAGCACTTTATTGACAACTGTTCCAGATATCAGTCCATGCCGAAGGTCCTGAGAGTGCAGTGTTCCCTGAAGCCTAACCATCTGGCCTCTCTTCCAAAACCCACCATGAATTCCTATAACACTGTCTGTCACCTGGGACTACAGACTGTTCAGAGTCTGGGAAACATTATGGTAAATATCAATATTTTTCCTGTTTGAAATTTCATAGAGGTCTTATGCTTCTGATCAGGTGGTAACCTAGAAACTTGTGCTGTCTGTTCCGCAGGTTCACCTGCGGGCACGAGCCCAGAGCTACAGGTGTCTGTTTGAGGAGTTGGTGAAGAAAGACCTAGCTGTGTTCGAGGAGAGGCGGCTGCTGGATGTGCTGTTGTGCCGAGAGCAGGCTCCCAGCTACTCTGTCAAAGACGAGGACTTTAACACACTGTGGCAGCACAGACTGACTGAGCTGCTGGACAAGAGGCAGCTCTACCATCAGGTGAGAATGTGCCTCAGCCTTTTCCACAGTTATATAGTCAATGACTTTATCCAGAGCAGGAGGAGGATTCAATGACAAAAAATATAAAATATATAAAATAAATGATGATAATGTGATTTTTGTTGGTCTTGTACCAAACAATCGTGTTCCTTTATGTCTGGAGAATATGATTTGCAGACCAGAGCGTCTCTGTAGCACCGCAGCACTTACAGTGCTAACAGTGCACAGCAATGTTGTGACACATTTTACCCTCGTCAGAAAAATTGCAGCTCCTTCGATTTGGATTTTGCACTTGGCCATATTGAGATTTGGATTATTTGTACAGTCCTACAGCTCACTCAGATCATGTTTGTCAAACCTGCGACTTCTACATTACAGTATATACACCTGTCCAACATCACTGCACTCAAACTTTCTGACGACTCTACTGACTTTGTAGAAAATGTCCGGTGTTCTGGAGAAGCTCTGGGTCAACATGGCTTCTTATCCCAGTGAGCTGTCTGCTGAGACCAGAGAGAGGGAGAGGTTCAAAGAGCAGCTGCAGGCCTTCTTCACCACCCAGCCAATCAGCTTCAGCAGGCTCGACAACATCCTGAGCTGTGAGCTGGAGCGCAGGTCTGCAGTGGTTCACAGCAAGAAGACCTCTCTGCAGGTAGTGTGTAACATTCACCTCCTCCACAGGCAGGAGGAGGTTGTGTCTGGATTTGTCTGTTAGCAGTGTTTTGATGTGATTGAGGATTTTTTTTTTGCAAAGGTTTACCTACGTCTTAAACTACTAAACCTAAATGTGAAAAGATCTGACACACACCAATGGTGGACTGTCACTGTGTACTTTATCACTAGGGGTGTGTGTCTTTCCCCATGAGATGTTACCTAAAGATGCTATAGAAGGGTTTTTAATCAGACACACAAATGATCCAGGTCCATGAATCAGTCGCAATATAACACTGATTGAGCTCAGATCCAACAGTTATTTTTACTTTGTCATAAATTAAATTGGATTAGTTTTGACTGATGAAGAAAAAAAAAAGTTTTTAAATACTGAATCAGAAAGACCCCAGATTAGGGCTGGGCAATATGGTCTGTAAGTAATATTGGGGTATTTGTAGGCTATATCTGGACATTTTGAAATCTCCTCTATGGAACTTGATAAATACATGATTTAACCCTTTGATGCATAAAGAGACACACTCTCATGCTTCACTGCTGCTTTGTGTGATCTAGAGATTCAGCATCTTGCCTGTTTTTCTACATATCCTTAATAACAGACCGCTATAGTTAGGGTGTTTATTGCAGCGTTGCTTGTCTTTCAATCGTGATGTTGTCTGTGCACTTCATGCAGGGCATCATTGGTGAACACAGTGGTGTGTTTGAAGAGCTGAAGCTGCTGGAGGCTCAGGCTTGTTCTCAGCTCACAGAGGAGAGGAGCAAAAGTTCCACACTGCTGCAGGCGCTGGAGGGAGCTCCTCTGAAGACAGAGCTCTCGCTGCTGAAGGACAACCAGCAACTTGTTCTTCAGCTCCAGCAAACGCAAGAACAAGTCAAAGTATGTCTGTTTTTATATCTGCTTGAAATGAGCTTAGGACTGTCTAACATCAGTTAGCACCAGGCACTTCTCGGATGAGATGACTGAACCCCACGGAGATGAGAAACCTGATTCATTAGATTCATGAGACAAAATCGTTTCAGACCAGTGTAGGGAGAAGTGGCAGCAGTGTAAACTAGCTCCGTCTCAACTCAACTCAAGTCGCCACAGCTGGTTTTAGAACAGGAGGCAGGTCATCTGTCTGGGCCCGATTTTTTTAATTTTTATTATTATTATTATTCGTTCCCAATCAACCCCTGATCTCTATCACCTCTATACTGTAAGACGCAACAAAGTATCAGCCACAAAAAAGCCTGAAAGCCACGTGTCGTCGCTATTGAAAGGAAACACTGTTTTATCTAGTTGTAGTGTAGTGTAGTGTAAACCGGTTGTTAGACCAGTGCACTCGTCTCATCGTGATTCTTCGGTCTATACTCGATTTAGACCGAACTTAGAAAAGAAATCCTTTCTCTCTCTTCATGGTGGGTCAGCACATCGTTTACACAAGATCACTAATAGTGCAGCAGATAACTATAATAATCTTTCAAATGTGGATACAAGACCAAAATTGGTATGTTTATGCCTCTGAGGCCATTCATTTGAATGAATTTTAAATGTACGACTTGACACAGAAGGAGGATTTGTGCCGAGTTTAGTACTTTAGTACTACTAAAGTAGTAAGTTTAACACATTTGAAAGATTTCTCCTGAAATATGCAGTTATCTGCTGAACAATAAGAGTTAGTGGCTAATTAAAATACATTAAAGAATGAAGCTGATATTTACATTTTTTTTCTTGTCAACAAACTGTGTGTATCCAAAGTCTATCTCAGGTCTCATTTCTTTGTGCCATTGAGATCCATTGTTGTCCAGCAACAAATAAAATCACCTTAGTGAGTCACACTGTTGCTCTGGGTGACATGTTCCTTCTTCAACATGAACACACACTAGTTTTTTTTTTTTACTCAGTCATACACACACACTGTCCTGCCACCCCAAATACTCAGGCCATCAACCACCAGTGAACATAGTCCCCAACAGATGTACTGTCCCCCCTGCCTGAGTACCTACACTGTTTGAGGTGTTAAAGTTTGACACGTTCAGCAGGAAGCAGTGAGCTCAGGTCTCAGCCACAAACACGCAAGATGAGTCACAGCACTGAGAGAAGGATGAACACATTGTTGGGTTTGGTCTATCATGTAACTTGAACAGGCCTATGTATTTCATCTCTCCCTAACCTGTCTTTGTTCAGCAATCGGTTCCAGTCTCACCTTAAAACAGCATGACTGGGAGACCCGTCTACCAACAGCTGGTGACAGATATTTCTGTTTTCCAGGCTCTGAGTTTACAGAATGAGCAGTTGGAGGTGGCTCACATCAACGCCAACAACAGGGTGTCCAACCATAAACAGGCCACCCAGCTGCTGCAGACAGAGCTGCAGGACAGCCGTGCACAAGTTGAGGAGAGAGAGAACGCGATCCAGACCCTCAGGAGCAAACTGCGAGAATCTGAGGTTTGTCTAAAGATCTCAGGGCCTGTTGTGAAGGACTTCAGAGCAGCCGCTTATACAGAGGCTTGCTGACATGATCTGACATACTCTGAGCTCATTTACTCTGGTCATTATGTGTTTGTTGTTGTTGAAACAGTTTGATTTAGTTTGTTTTTTTTAACTTACATTGAGAAGCTTATGTTGTAATTTTTGTCCTTTTCTATATCAGAAAAATGCATCACCCAGTGCAGCTGAGCTGGAACGACTAAAAGCTAAGCTGTTCAAAGTGGAGGTGGAGTTGAGTTCAGCAACTGATGAACATCAACAAGAGTAAGAGCCATTTTAACCCTGTGTTTTCTTCTTCTTCTCATGGGTCTCATTCATTGTCTGTAACTAGTGGATTGTTGAACTGTCGGCTGCTCAGAATGTGTGAGCAGATGGTGAAGGAGTTCCTCTGTCGTGTTGACTGTGTCAATTCAGCTGTATTTTGAACCTCTGAGAGATAACGGTCATGGGACACAAAAAAAAAGGTCATGAGACGACCTCATCAGCTGTCCTCTTTCCTCACACTAGGAAAAAACACAAAGGGGTTTATTTGTGGTTTGTTGACTGGTTTTCTCCTCTCAGGATCCAGAGGATGACCACAGTGCTGAACGAAAAGGAAGATTCACTGAGGAAGCTGAAGGAGACCCTGAGAAGATCACAGCAGCAAGGAGAGGAGTCATGTAAGTCTGTATTTGTATTCAGAGCAGCTGTCAGCTTCAGGTGGTAACATAGTGACTGCTTCATGTTAATTAATACTTTAATTCCATCAAAACTCTGGTTCTCCATGTTAATCTCAACAAATTCCCTGAATGAATGAAGGAATGAATGAATGAATGAAGGAATGAAAACACAGCATGAAAACAATCTGCGTCTTAGTTTGGTTCAGTTTACTGAAAGGTGCAAAAACTTTTTTTGACCTGGGGGCAGTGCAAACATCAACATATCACCTTTAAGCTGATATGGTAAACAGCTGTTTATTTCTACACAGATCAACATAATGACCATGTGTTTTTGTCACCGTTCCTCTTTAGCCCCTTTTATACCAGGCAAAACACCAGCTAACATCTGGCTTTTGGTGTTATGTGACAGGGAACAATCAGCTTTGGCTCCCTGGTCACATGACTCTGCAGTGGTCGCAGGTTTTTTACCAGCTCCAGCTCTGATCAGCAGAGCACAGTGTCTGACTGTCTGAGGATAACACTAATGTAGTTATGTTGAAATTAGTCCTGCAGGGCGAGGACCTTCATGCTAAGTTGACCAACCCCAGAGGTTTGGTGATCAAGAGCAGCATTCAGCTGGAGAAGACCAAGCTGGAGGAGGAGGTGAAACAGCTCCAAGTGAAAATCATTGAGCTAGAAAGGTAAGATTAACCCGTTTGAGTGTAAAACTACTGGGACAGTTGCATCTTTTCGTCCTGCTCTCATATCTGTCCCTGTGTCTCTACAGCTTGGTGTCCACGCAGCAGGCAGAGATCAGCAAATGGAAGAGCAGAGCCATCAAGCTAAAGGGGAAGGGCAAACCTGAAGTGGACAAGCCTTCATCACCCTGCACTCCCACCAAGAGGGGCTTTCTGACAACCTCAGACACCTCCAACTTCTTCAGCTCACCTAAGAGGCTTCTGGTTACTCCCAAGAAGCTGCTGGAATCTCCCAAGAAGCTGCTGGACTCTCCAAAGGCCTCTCTGCTCAACTCCCCTAAAAGCAGATTCTTTGACATGGACGGGAGCTCTGAGATCTTATCCAGAAACTGCCCCAAGCAGTTCTTTGACAACTCCAGCCTCGGCACCATTCCAGGTAAGTGACCTGCACAGTTCGGCTACATTGTAGTGAAGCTTCTCTGTCACTCTCCCATAAGACTATCTGAACACCTTAAAGACCCAAGTTGTTTGTTCTGCCAGAGGTTTTCCATGTTCCTGATGCACCAACTGCAGTAGCTGCAGAGACGGGTAACTGCTGCAATATCATACTGTTTGAGGGATCACTGGGGCTGTATGAATAGAAGCAAGGGGTGATGGTACTTAAGTTGTCTGCCACTGACACTTAAACTTGACTCAGCACTTCTTCCACAACTGATGAATTCACTTTTCTTTTTTTCTATTAACCTGGGCAATCTGTCGTCAATTCTTTGAGCTTCCGTTTAAATCTCAGGTTTTGCAGTGGACTATATATATTTTAAACAATACAACCTGCTCTAGAGTAGAACCTACAGTAGGTTATTAAAAAAAAAACATGAAAGGTTTTTTTATTATAAACCCCCTTTGAACTGTAAAGGAGAAGTGTGTCTTATACTCTGCCCTTATTAATGTAAACAGTTTGGATAAAATAAATGTAAGTCAAAAGTCATCTGTTCAAAATCAACTGCATTAAAGTACCACAGTAAAACTCTGACCATCTCAAGTGAGTTGGAATGTCTTAAGATACTTTCTAATTATTTTTGATTTAATGAATCCAAAGTGTTTTTTGATCCCTCTTAATTCTTATTATTTTGACTTAGCTCAAGAATAATGGCCGGAAAACTAATCTGACTCAGGCTCACATCTGCTTTGAGACTTTTATGAATGTCACAGCAATTGAAGGACAGACACCAGTACGATTCACTTCATTCTGTATGTTACTTAAATATTCATTTGTCTGAATAAAGTGTGGTGTTTTGCAGATGCAGCTGCAGGTGCAGCCAGAAAGGAGGAGTGGTGGCCTCAGTCCCCAAACCAAGAAGAAATGTGTAAAACCCAGTAAAATAAACTAGTGCAATAGTTTTTAAATGTCTCTTTTCACCGTCTTTGGCTTTCACTGTTTTCTGGTGTTTTGTCTTTTCATTCTGTCTTACATTTTAATAAGTAATAAAGATTTTCTTGATAAACCGTGTTGGACAAGAAGATTTTCTTGATAAAGTTATTGACTATCTCAACATTTCTGTCCAGTCACCTGAAACATGAGGAAGGATTTGTTGTCTTAGTTTTTGTACGAGGAATGAAAGAATAATCCAGCATATTCAGGAATAATATTGTGAACCTTTTTTTTTTTTCCAAAATATAAACTCATGTTTATTGAAGGCCTAGTTCAGTCAAAAGATGTCCAAGTCCATGTTCTGTGTTCAGCCTGTCATAATGTGGAGGTGTGCGTCCTGTACACAGGTCCCAGGACTAAGATGTCCTCTACAGGAATGACTGATGAATCTGCTCTTACTCCAGTACTACAGTGACTTCACTGAACATATCTGAGCAGTCAAGTATCAGATTGTTTGCAATGGCCCAAGCAGTAGTTTCTTATTGGCTCAGACAAATATCATTTCAACAAGTTGGTTGAAAAGTCAAAACTGAAAAAACATAACTACAGAGAGCACACCAACATGATAAAGATACAGGATTTCATTTTTGTGATGCAAGTCTACGACGGCCAAAAAAGTTGTAAATTAATTTATTTATTTATTTATTTTTTTTTAAACAAAACATTCTCTAAAACGTCACAAGAAAAAAACTTGGATGGATTGTGCATTTCTTTTTCTTTTTTTTTTTCCCAAACCATCAGTTCACTTTGCAAAGTTGGATCAGCCTACAAGGTCAGACAAGAGTACGACTCAAAAGCTGAAAGATGAGCTGCTGTGGGCGGGGTCAGCTGAAAACATGTTTAAGTGACTTTACAAAATGCCCACAGAAAAAACCCAATATCAGTTGAAGTGTACACTTTGACAAAAGGAAGGGAATAAAGGAATATAAATATAAATAGCTTTGTGATTTGTTGATGAGGTGGTCAAAATTCGTGTTGAACACCTGCTGAACATTCTGACTCATGTGAAAGCCATTTTTCATTACCCCCACAAACTAACCTCACTAGCTGTAGAATGAGTTTCTTGGAAAAAGAAGAAATCTGCTTTATAATGCTTTGCAAACAAGAATAAGTCTTTGTGCTTCTCATTGTCTCTCAAAGCACTGGCATCAAGAAATTGAAAGATAAAGACAATTTGAATAGCTAGACAATAAATCACAAGTAAGTCACCAAAAAGCACCAAGAACTGCACCATTACATTTACAACAATGTGAATATTAAAGCCAAGGTAAGGCAACAGTTACCTGTTTCGTATAAATTGTAATAATAAAGAAAACATTCAGAAAAATAAATGTATTCAACTTTTACAGCAGGTAGAGAACAATGTCATGTTCATGTCCCTCCTTTTACTCCCATGGTGTGAAAAAGGGGATAAAGTTAAGGAATCTCAGAAAACATTAAAAATAATAATAATGATAATGAATAATTGCGTCAAATGATGTTGAGTCAACTAAAAGAGTCTGTTCACAGAACTTATTTATTAGTGCATCCAGTGTAGGGACAGGTAAAACACAAAGAAGTGGTTTAGACTTTCCATTACTTGAAATGCAAGAATTAGCTTCTTTTTTCAACTTTATGTTTATTGGGCAAGATTAAACATGTTTTTACATTTTTACTTTTAAACTCTACTAAATAAAAATCTGTAATTTGTATAAATTTCCTTTACTGCCCTGTCCTCATTTTCTGTCATTTCCCCATCAACAACTCCAATACAGTCTTTCATTCGTTTTCTTGACCAACCAGTTTGCAGGGATGTAAGTTTTGGCCAAGTGACACAAAGACAAAATCCAGGTGTATTTATTCAGCAGTGGCAACAGACATTCCTGTGCAGCACTATGTACAGTGCAGGCCTGGCCAAAAATAAAAATCATGGGTCCTATTAAGAGACATTGATTAGTATTTGATAGTCAAATTTTGCCACAGCAAATTAATAGCTGATTCACACAATATCCTCATATCTACTCTACAGTTGCAAAACATACTAAAGTACATTTTTAAGCAAATACTCATTTAAAAGGCAATTAAAAATAGCACTGCTTATATGAAACAATTCAACACCCCACCAACTCAACAATACATGGTGCCTTCACCTGGGAACCCCCTGTTCATAAGCCAATGGCACCCTCCTGTATGGCTCCTGTCTAGGTATCTTATTTTATAATATATTGTGTGTTTTGTTACAATATTACTCGACTGGAAAGAAAAATAAAGAAATAATGCTTTGTTGGCATGCCATCCGACATAACAAACAGATGGCACAGTCACGCAGCATTTGCACTACAACATCAATACCTCCAAGGCTGGACGTTATCTGGCTCCCCTCGCAGCAACATTGCTCTAAAGCAGGGGTGTCAAACTCAAATACACAGTGGGCCAAAATTTAAAAAAAAAAATGGTACAAGTCGAGGGCCGGACTGGTTCAATGTTTATTGAGAACTTGCGATGACCTTGTTGCATGAATTGAACCTGAAATTAACAAAGCCTGTAAAGCATATAACAACATTAATCATAAAATAAATTTTAAAAATCAGGTGTATTCACTTTTTATCTGGAGCTTTCCATAGTAATTTCTAATGAAAACATTTCCCCACAGGCCAACAACAGGCAAAAAAATAATTCAAAGAAAAATGCAGTGTCTGTAGCAGCAAGAAAAAAAGTGCAAAAATGAAACATGCATTAAAGCTCAGTTTGCCACTCTGTGATGCACAGTAGTCGATAATTGAACCTGGAACTGACAAAGCTTATAAGACATTTTGTACCTAAAAACAACAACAACATTAAACATTAAATACAAGAAAAATCACTTACATTTATTTTCTAAAGCTCTTTCTGCAGCTTTTCTGGATAATTTTTAACTGACAACATTTTTCTACAGGCCAACAACAGCCAAAAAATAATTTCCTTGTAAGAAAAATCAAAATGTCCTGTAGCAGCAATAAAGAAAGAAACATGCATTAAAGCTCAGTTTACTGCTCTGGTGGATGCTCACTTGTCTGAGCCAGATACTTGGTGTCTCATCTTGGATGCAAGTTCATCAATGTTAGGCGTCAGGCTTTGAGCTGAGGAAATCCTCAGGACTGAGTGAAGGTGTTCACCAGTAAGACGACTCCTGTGTGATGTTTTGTTTATCTTCATCAAAGAGAACAGCTGTTCACAGAGGTATGTGCTGCCAAACATAGACAGCATTTGAGCAGCATGGGTTCGCAGCTGGGGCATTGTGTCGGGGATGAAACGTGGAAACTGTGCAGCGCACACAGACTCATACTTTGCCTTGAGTGTGTCACTACACTGGAGCTCAATCAGATCCATTTGGAGGTTTGGTGGTGCGCTTTCCACGTCAGCTGCAAATGGATTACTGAGCAGTTCAAACCTGCTTTTTTGGGCTTCAAAGTCGGCAAATCGCCGTGTGAAGTCGGCACCAAGTATGCTGAGTTTTTCTGCAAACTGTGTACTTGGGAACACAGAGGTAGAGACCTGCTCTTTCATAGTTTGACAGCATGGGAAATGGCTCAGGTTTTCTTGCAGCATCTGCGTCTCCCACAGGTGCAGCTTGGTTTTAAAAGCCTTCACTGCAGTGTACATGTCCGTGATGACACGGCCCCGCCCCTGAAGCTGCAGGTTGAGCGCATTAAGATGGCTCGTGATGTCACACAGAAAAGCCACTTCACACAGCAACTTTTTATCCCAGAGGTCTCTTGTGTCTTTTCCTTTGCTTTCCATGAACTTGGCAGATCTCCTCACGCAACTCAAAACATCTTTTCAACACTCTTCCTTGGCTTAGCCATCGCACCTCTGTGTGATATGGCAAGTCACCATATTCTGAATTTAAGTCCTCCAGAAAAGATTTGAACTGTCGGTGATTTAATCCTCTGGCTCTTATGAAATTAACTGTTCGTGTTATGGTGCTCATTACATGTTCCATTCTCAAGGCTTTTCCACACAATGACTCCTGGTGTATGATGCAATGATACGCTGTCAGCTCACCTGCGCCGTTTTCCTCCCGCATCTTCTCCTGGACCCTCCCCACCAAACCACTCTTTTGACCGCACATCGCGGGCACTCCATCTGTCGTCAATCCCACAAGTTTATCCCAAGGCAGCCCCATTTCACTAACACACCTGGATACCTCTTCAAACACATCTTTCCCCATAGTTGTGCCATGCACTGATCTTAATCCCAAAAGTTCTTCTGTTACGCACAGACTTGAGTCCACTCCGCGGATAAAAATTGACAGTTGGGCAATATCTGAAGTGTCGCTGCTCTCACAGCTAAGGAGTACACGATGAACTCTTTTCCCTTTCCCACCAGCTGTTGCTGTAGATCGGTGGAAAGCTCATGGTTCCATCCTTCTTGGGGACCAAGGGCTGTTCCATTGGCTGGAGGACAGCTCAGTAACCCCCAGTCCTCTCATCACTTCTGGCTCCCTCTTCAACACCAGCAGCAAGCGTTCTGGGATCCTGGAAATAGGCTAGCAAAGTGGCTTGGGATCCTTTCAGGTGATGTGGGATTGGATGACCTCTGTGCGACCTAGGGTTTCTCGGAGCAGGTGCAGGGGCAAGATTTGTAGAAGCTCTTTCCTCATCTCCTCTTCCAGGTGGCTCAGATCCAGATGTGTCCTGGCAAATACTGCTCCACAGCTTGATGAACAGAGAGTGAATTGCTGGTGCTGAAAGGGTGGGATGTGGCCAGCTTTCAGTCTCTGACAAACTTTCACAGCATTCCTTTCAGAGTCTCGCTGAAATGCTCAACTAAGTCATCTGTCTGTTGGTTGCAGGGGGTAGTCCTCACTCTCCTAATCCCTTACAGTTGATAGGCCTGTGAGAGCGTGCAACTCATGAAATTCAGACCCTGGTCTGTCAACATATCTCTGGTGATCCCTTTGAGACAAAATTTCAGCAAGGATCAAACTACCGCCTTAGCTGTCACCTTTCTTAAAAGGAAATCATCAGGGTATCTTGGCATAGTCACTAATGACCAGTATAAAGTTGTTCCCTGCCTGGCTCCTCTCCACTGGGCCCACTATGTCTACTCTGATGCACTCAGAGTACTGATGACAGGAAGTGGAGCAAGAGGTGGAGTAGCTTTTCCTGCAGTATTCCTTAACATGGCTGCACATCCCTGGTGAGTAAAACCTTTTAGAAATGTGCTGCAGGTTTTCATTAAACCTAGGTGACCTGCCCTAGGGATTATGTGACCTGCCCTCAAAACTTCCTCCCCACAGGACATGGTATTTTTCAATAAGGAACTGCTCACCAAGGGAACTTACTTCCCTTGGTGAGCAGTTCCTCAGCGTGCTTAAAACAGTGCCATAGGGTGGATCCTTCATGCTGCTGCTTAGCAAGGTCAAGGGGCAATTAATCTATTTGCAGCTCTGGAGCAGAAATTTGCTCTGAAAGTTACTCTTGCTCTGTCTGCTCTGTTGGCTGTAGCATAAATTCACCCACTTTCTGTCTGCATCCTCCTGTGTGACTGTGGGCCCTGTCACATAATCTTTCCCATAGAATGGCATTAGCTGCAGTGTATCTCTCTGAGGGTCTGGTATGGTATGTATGGGTGTTGTAACTGACGCTGCTTTAGGTGTAATGGGTGGCTTTGTGTGCTGTATAGCTGTAACCACTGTTGTCCCTGCTTCAGGGACTGGAGCAACAGCAACATGATTTGCTTTGGAACATGTAACTACACCAAAAAACCCTTCCCTGCTGTCTGATGAGGTCATGCAGGACTTCCCTAGCATGATGGGGTGGTGCAGTTCTGGGGAAACACCAACTTCCATAAGGTAACCTGTCCTTTAGCCTCAGTCTAAACTTCAGCTTTGGGGGCCTGTTCCTCGTGTCCATGGAGACAAATGACTGGGACTGTTTTTCCCTCACTCCATAACTCACTGGGAACCAGCTGAAGACTTAACAAGGGCCTAGGAACAACTGGTGTCTCAACAGGGCTGTATGGGGCTTATCATTTAACTGCACAGTGGCCACAGGGAAGTCTGTCTGCCCTTCATGGGTAACAATGAACTCAGGTTAAGGGACATAACAGAGACTGATGGCTTTGTGCTTTCTAATGGGGCAAACCGGACATGTATGGCCTGGCTCACCACAGTTGTATAAAAACAACCTGTGCCTTGTCCATTGGCTGAGAATTGATCGTAGAGTTCTCCTGAAACACTGGTCTGTTTGGTCTAGGGTGGCTAGGAGAGCTACTGACTGGACCACCCCCTTAACCATCCTGTCAGCCTTACCCCTTGCTTGGCGCTGTTCAGCGTAGTGGCCCCTTGACCCATGTGTGCCGAGACAGATGTCAACCAGCTATGTTGTCTCTACTGATGTCTCAGGATTGTGTTCTCTAACCTAATTCCTCTCTTCAGGATCGAGAACCCTGAGGTACTGCTCCAGGACCATAGTCTCCAGAATGTCAGAAGAAGTTTACCCACTTGCAGAACAAGTCCTTGAGGCGGGCAAACAGCTCCTGAGGAGTCTGCAGGAGTGTCGAGGGCACGGAAGTGCTGACCGTAAGTCTCTTTTGACCTCATGCTTCTTAAAAAAGTGCCTCCTTCAGTTTGTCAGTGTTGAGTGTGGGCAGGGTCCATAGCTACAAAAGTACTTCTTGCTTTGCCAGTCAGCAAGGGAATTAGTCAGATGGACCAGTTTTGTTGCAGCCAGTTGGATAAAATTGTCGTTAAGTCGTAAGAAAATTCAGTATCATTTCACTCCAGCTTTGATTCTTCCAGTGGCACCCTACTGGACCAAGACACTGGCAGCTACCATCCTAAACCTCTAAAGGTTTTACTTGCTGCTGCTGCTGCTGCTGCTGCCATGACTGCTTGTTTTTTGGAGCCATCCTAGTCTGTCTTTTTCTTCTGACACCACTGAGTGTTGTTCATCTCCTGTGGGAAAATGTATTCTCAAATACTAACTCTGTGACAGGGCACCTCCAAAATATATGCATATGATTTGCAGATTGATTCCCTCTCCACATTTACTCCAAGTTTGAAGTCAGTGCATCAAGAGCCACCACGCACAGATGTATCCAGGCCATAGGCTACAACTGTCGCATTCCTCGTGTCAAGCCACTCCTGAACCAGAGACAATGTCAGAAGTGTCTTACTTGGGCTGAGGAGAAAAAGGACTGGACTGTTGCTCAGTGGTCCAAAGTACTCTTTTCAGATGAAAGTAAATTTTGCACTTCATTTGGAAATCAAGGTCCCAGAGTCTGGAGGAAGAATGGAGAGGCACAGAATCCAAGTTGCTTGAAGTCCAGTGTGAAGTTTCCACAGTCAGTGATGATTTGGGGAGCCATGTCATCTGCCTGTGTTGGTCCACTGTGTTCTATCAAGTCCCAAGTCAACGCAGCCGTCTACCAAGAAATTTTTAGAGCACTTCATGTTTCCTTCTGCTGACAAGCTTTATGGAGATGCTGATGTCATTTTCCAGCAGGACTTGGTACCTGCCCACACTGGTTTAATGACCATGGTATCACTGTGCTTGATTGGCCAGCAAACTCACCTGACCTGAACCCCATAGAGAATCTATGGGGTATTGTCAAGAGGAAGATAAGAGACACCAGACCCAACAATGCAGACAAGCTGAAAGCCACTATCAAAGACACCTGGGCTTCCATAACACCTCAGCAGTGCCACAGGCTGATCGCCTCCATGCCACACTGCATTGATGCAGTAATTCATGCAAAAGGAGCCCCGACCAAGTATTGAGTGCATATACATGAACATACTTTTCAGTAGGCCAACATTTCTGTATTAAAAATCTTTTTTTTTATTGGTCTTATGTAATATTCTAATTTTCTGAAATACTGAATTTTGGGTTTTCATTAACTGTAAGCCGTAATCATTCAAATTAAAAGAAATAAAGGCTTGAAATATTTCACCGTGTGTGTCATGAATCTATATAATATGAGTTTCACTTTTAGAATTGAATTACTGAAATAAATGAACTTTTCCATGATATTCTAATTTCTTGAGATGCACCTGTATATAAGTACATCCATGGCTCAGAGTCATGGTTTGTATAATACATGGTTTTATTTTTTTCTTCTCCTTTTATATCAGAAAATCCCCAAAATCCATAAGACAAATAACAGCAGCAATTCAAAAACATACAAACATAAAATTATATATGTCTTGATAATGAGATAAAAATAATAATGTCATAAAAAAGTGTATATGCCAGGGGTAAACATAAATAAATAGAAAGTGACTTTAGTGAAAACATTAAAATGGGAGCACAATTTCACAGTTTTAAAAGCTTTTTTTGACGAGGTTATTGTCTTAATATACAGTTCAATTTCTTAACTGAAAACAATTGAAAACACAAGTTCGGTTTCATTTTTAACCAATTAACATTTATGAATGTAAAACTTTGCAAATAATATAATGAGATTTATTATAAAATATACTTTTTGATATTTTTTGTTGATCATTAAGAAGCTAAAAAACACATTTTCCAGTAGAAGCTTAAAGCTGCAAGTAATATTGTCCAAGATAAACTTAGAAACATCTTGCCACAATTTATGTTAAAATAAATACAACAAAGGAAATAATTACAACATATATATAAGGATGATGAAACAAAGATAATAATTTTTTTTTTAAATGATTTAAGGCTTTACAAGTTTCTACTGTTTTTGTAGCTTTACTGTTCTTCAGTCATGTAATGAATCAATATAGTGTCAAAATATTATTTGGAATTGTTGTATGTGTGGTTTCTTTTGAACTATTTGCATTAGTGGCTGAAGTATTTTCCATATAAAATAAAGATTCAAAATAAATAGTTTTTTTCAGTTAATGTCATTATTATCATAAAAAAATATATTTTTTCTAAATGAATAGTTGAACCAGTCAGCATCTATAAGAAATATTCTATATCTAACCAAAACAATTGAATAGATAGGCATTCAAAAAATAGATAGATAGATAGATAGATAGATAGATAGATAGATAGATAGATAGATAGATAGATAGATAGATAGATAGATAGATAGATAGATAGATAGATACTTTATTTATCCCCTAGGGAAAATTCATGTGTCCATTAACTCATTGTTGATAATAATAATAACAGTTGAACCTCTCTGTTCTGCAGCGCAGTGAGATGAGAGGTTTGCTGCAGCTGTAGCTGCTTCTCTGTCCTGCCAGAATGTTGTGGAGAGGATGGTTGGTATTGTCCAAGATGGCCTCCATCTTACATTGCATGCATCTCTCCACAACAGTCCTGAGTGAGTCCAGACTCCTGCCAAGCACAGATTCAGCCTCTTTTACCAGCTTGTCCAGTCTCTTTGTGTTCATGTTGGACATGCTGCTGCCCCAGCAGACTGCAGCATTAAAGAGTACACTGGCCACCACTGACTGATAAAACGTGCAGCTTTTCACTGCAGAGGTCAAAGGACCTGAGCCTCCTGAGGAAAAAGAGCTGGCTCTGCCCCTTCAGGTAGATGGCATCCCTGTTCAGGGACCAGTCCAGTTTACTGTCCAGGTGCACACCTAGGTATTTATAAGCGTGCAGCCACCTCAATGTCCTTCCCTCTAATGTTGACTGGCTGAAGGACAGGAGACTTGACCCCAGTGTGGAGGGAGTTGCAGTGGGAGAGAGAACAGGTGAGGCTGTGTCACACCTGTTGTAGAACAGGTTGAACTCATTGGCCTTGTCCACATCACCTGATGTTGCCTGGCTGTTCTTCTCTTTATAGCCAGTGATGGTCCTCATCCCCCTCCAAACCTCTCTGGTGTTGTTGTGCTGCAGCTTCCTCTCTACTTTCCTTCTGTAGTCCTTCTTTGCATTTAACCTTGTTGCACACACCTGAGCTTCTCCCTGTCAACTGATAAATACTCTCAGCTTTGTAACTGCAAAGTACACATTTTCCATCAATATTGTCTCTTAATCTGTAAATTACCTGGTTTACAGGATAAATCAAGTGTAGAACTTTAAATGAATTAAATGAATTTTGTTTACACAGTATTTCTCTTTTAATTAAAGATAATTAATATTTTCAAATCTAGAGTTCCAAAACAGCTTGATAGGAGGAGTTGTGAAACACTGGCAAAGTCTCCTAATATGACTACTATTACATGTTTTGTCTGTGAAGCATACACCATCTAACATAATGCTACTTTTGAATTGTGACTTCATATCAGACATCATGCCAATTCCTTGCATTACATTTTGTGTCCTGTTTGTGCAGTTCACAAACCAATGAGTGACGTCATGGTGCGTTACCACTTGGTCTTTACGTCTAACGTCATTGCGTGTCATTGGTGCGTACTGAGTGTGGAGCGCGGGACCTTTGGTTATCAAACGGCGGAGTTCGAAGGGAAACAAGAAGCATCAGGTAGGTACCGTCTGTAGACTAAAGTCAGAGTAAAGCCCGCCCGCACGACATATGATTACAGCACAGAGTTAAGACATAAGTGTTAATTTGTGTTGAACTCGTTAGCTGGCCGTCCAGGAGTGTTGTCAACGGCTAACACTAGCTCCACGGCTGAAATGTAGCGAACTGATGAGAAAACAGCGCCAATGCTAACAAGCTAAGAGCGTTATCAAATGTGTTAAATGCTAATGATACTTCTACTTAAGCTGGTTCACAACAGAAGATACATCGGTTGACCTTGTTTTATTGTTGTAGCGGTACGAAACGTTATAAGCAAATGTTTTCTGATGTAAAAGGTTAGTCTGTTAACTTACTAGGGCTTTGACTGAATAGCCTCATTTTGCAAAGTGTGACAAATCAGAAGGTCACGTTCATATTTCCATTCTGACAACAACTAACTAACGATATTGTCATACTGTGTTTACAGTCCTAGAGCGGTAGCATAGAGAAACCAGGTAAACAAAGGCATCACTGCCTATTACATTCAGCGAAGACGGTCACTGTTTAGAAACATGTTTCCCTCTGGTGGTTACCCAGTCTGCAAGATCAGGAAAGCAAAGGGACAGAATTATGAATCCTCTTCCTCTCTGTTGACCAGATTTCCATACTCGGACCATGGCTATGAGGAGCGAGGCCAGGGTGGAGGCAGAGGTGGAGGAGGAAGAAAACTTCGGACCACAACCTCTATCCAGATTGGAGGTACTAGTCTGAGTTCACTTTGTTCCTTTTGGACAGTTTCTTAAATGTACTGCACTCGAATAAATGTAATTTCCAATTTTCCTTTCCAAGAGAGCAACTCAAGCTGACATCTATAAACATGGATACGACCCCTTCCTTTAACAGATGTACCTTGTTTGAAATGAAAGGGAAGTGGGTGGGATTACCCTTTTCACCTTTTAGTCTTTATGTAACTCCATGAAGCTGATCAGGGACCTTCTGCAGGTCCAGAGTTGTAGTGAATAGGGAGACTGCCCTTCTCCCAGCTTGAGCTAGCAGCAGACGGACGTGTGAATTGTGACCTTTTCTTTACTTTCCTGTGAGGACCTTCTGCTGCTGCGTTTGACCCGTCCTAACTATTAAGGAGCACCTGGGCACCAATGACAGCTCAGAGGCGAATTTTGCCTCTACCGAAAATTTAACTTTCTGAAGCACTAAGGGTTTCTGACATACTGTGTCAGAAATAGTATCATTATGATATATATAATATTATACCTAATCTGTACATGCGTTTCTGTGTTTATGGGGCAAGCTCCAATTTAGTGGTTTAGACGTCACTGCTTTGTAATACCATATGTAATACCAAAATCACCTAGTAAGGAATCTGCAGGGTCTTAAAGTCTTGAAAATGTAATTTAGTTTCCTTTTAAAAATGGCCGAAGAAGTCTTCATTTACAGTTGTTATATCTTGTGTGTTAGCTGCTGTAGCTAGTAAAGTTAGTTGTGATTGCAGCTCTCAAGAGATGTTCTACAACAGTGGTCCCCAACCACCGGGCTGTGGACCGGTACCGGGCCGCAGCATATTTGCTACAAGGCTGCACAGAGAGGACGAATTAATTAATTTTTTTTAATTCGTAAAATGCAACAATTGCCTGATAATAGGCTGTTTAAGGCAGCTTTGATTAGTCTCTGTGCGCCCAGTCACTATTAACTGCCATATATTTATTTTTTATTCATCATTTATGGTCGCACTGTTTCTTTGTCCTCTGCTCTCTGCTCTCTGGGAGAGGTGGGGCTGCAGTACACACACTGCACTGGACACAGAACCAGGTGAAGTAGAGATAACTGAAGATTACTGCAGTTGATGACAACCATCACTGACCTTTATGTTACCTTAAGTGCAATAAAAAGTAAAAGGCCAATAAGAACTTTATCAAACCACCTGTTCAACAAGCAACAAACAGAGAAGAGATATTTTCATTATTTTGTCTGTTGTCTCCCGGTGTCTTTTACACCACAGCATCACGCTGGTTTCGCTAATAGTGAATTATTATGGCCCAACAACCAGTCCATGAGAAATTTGTCTTTCTGAAACCTGTCCATGGTGCAAAAAACTTTTGTGACCACTGTTCTACACCTCTAATCTAAAAGTGGGACTATGGTGACAGTTCATTGTGCTGCAGGAGGCTTTTTTTGGAGTTTGATTCTGCACCATTGTACTGCAGCAAATACCGTCACTGCCTCTGCTACAGTCAGCAGCTCAGAACGGTGTTGAAGTGTTGAACAATTAATCATTTTCATTTGGTTTGTCCATCCCTCCATTTTCTGCTGCTCACCCGGGTCCAGTTCGTGTTCATGTAATTAATTATATCAATAGAATTTATTGTCATGCTGCTGGGAAGAACTGAAAAATAAGATATTGTATTAATTTCAAGCATTATTGTCCTAACTGGTTTTCCATCATACTTGTGAAACATATATTAATTCTCGTTCTTCTATCTCCTAGTGAGTTTGCATGTGGCTGTCTCTCATTCCAACTTCTCCCATTGCAGCAATGTGGGATAAGTGCCAGTGACATCAAGAAGATGGAGGATGCAGGTTTCCACACTATTGAGGCAGTGGCCTATGCACCCAAGAAGGAGCTGCTCAACATCAAGGGCATCAGTGAGGCCAAAGCTGACAAAATTCTTGTAAGAAACAACAGTAATTCATGAGTTCTGGCTGCACAGTCCTGATGCAGCATTTCATTTTTTCTGCTGGCACCACACATGCACATATCTTTGATAGTGGTGGAGATTTTTTGAAGTGACAACCTTGTTTCTTGTGCAGATTCTACAATTAGTGAAATGAGAATGAGAGAAAATGAGCAGTATTCAAAGCCAAGTTTGTATATTAGTGGCTCACTCTCATTATGGTCTGGCAGGGCCATGGATGAATTTGATTGAAACAGACATAAGCTCAGTTCTCTCCTTCACTCAGGAATGAAGCTGAGAAACAGGCTGTGCAGTAGATACTGTGTTGCACTACACCTACAATGTCTGGACTTGTGCTGGGATTTTTAAATACTGTATTTTAGGTTAAACCTGAGGTTACAAGTCTCTGTGATTTGAGACTATCTTAGATTCATATCTGAGCTTCAATTCCCACATTATCAAGGTGAAGAAAACATCATCTCTCCACCTTAGAAACAGCTGAAGTATGGCCATTTATAAATCAAAAGAAACCCTGAGACTTGAGCTCACTCAAAACTCTGCAGCTCAGCTGTAAACCAGAACCAAGAGCGGAGACCACATCAGGCCAGTTTAACTTCCTGTTACATTTAGAATTGCTTTTAAGCTCCTCCTCCTTATGTATGAAGCCCTTAATGGGTGACGACCAAGCTACATCTCTAACTTCCATGTTAACTATAGACCTCCAAGAACACTGAGATCATCTGCTGCTTTATTGAAGGTTCCCAGTGACAGTTGGAGGGATGCAGCCTTTGTCAGTTATGGTCCAAAGCTATGGAACACATGACCTTTAACCAGCTCTGAAATGTTGGACTTGTGTCTTACTGATGTGATATATTCTATGTAATCCATTTTTAACTTATTTTAATTATTTATTTGTTTAATTTTTTCTGTTATTTTATTATTATTCCATCTTTAATGTTTTTACCATGTTTTCATGTTCATGTGTTCATATGTCTTTTCATGTGAAGCACTTGGTGCATGTAATTTCTTAAAGCACCTCCTGCTGCATTTCTTGTATGAAAGGTGCCAAACCAAAAAAGTTTATTATATTCTAATTTTTTTTTTTGTTTTATTATTTCTTCAATGCCAGACTGAAGCAGCCAAACTGGTGCCTATGGGCTTCACCACAGCCACTGAGTTCCACCAGAGGAGAGCAGAAATCATCCAGATCTCCACAGGCTCCAAGGAGCTCGACAAACTACTACAAGGTCTGTCTATCTATCGTGACGTTCACCCTGATTGTCAATGCTGAATTTGTGGAACAACACCATCTGGCACATACTGGGCCAACCACTATCTCAAAGTCCTGTTTTGAGATGTTCATTAGACCCAGGTTGTGTTGTGTGAACACGGTAATTACATACGGCAGCAAAACTATGTTCATTTGATTCCTGCTTCCCCTGCAGGTGGGATTGAGACGGGCTCCATCACAGAGATGTTTGGAGAGTTTCGCACGGGAAAGACCCAGCTGTGCCACACACTCGCTGTCACGTGTCAGGTACAGTCCAAAGTTATTCTGCTGAGAAAGCCTCAGTGCTGTCACAAAAAGTTGTGATGCAGTCAGAGCGTTGTGTAACGATCAGATGACAAAGGAAAATCACAGAAACTTTATCCTTTAATTTTAAAGAAGAAAAAATCAAATCATGAAGAAGGTGTGTCTACAGTTCTTAATGTCTACACAGTATCAGGTGCTTAAAATTTCAAAACGATGGCACTGTCCTTTTTGTCCACAGCTGCCCATTGATCAGGGGGGCGGAGAAGGTAAAGCCATGTACATTGACACAGAGGGAACCTTCAGACCAGAGAGACTCCTTGCTGTAGCTGAGAGGTGAGTCATCACTCATCAGCTGATGAAGGCCACAAGCTCAAGCACATTGGTCTCACAATAAAGTTGTTGTTGGAGTTTTGACCCCCTCCATGCCTGATGTTTCATGTGATGTCATTTCTCTGTCATCAGGTATGGGCTGGTAGGGAGTGATGTTCTAGACAACGTGGCCTACGCTCGAGCTTTCAACACAGATCATCAGACCCAGCTGCTGTATCAAGCTTCTGCCATGATGGCTGAGTCCAGGTCAGTGAGTACAAAATGCTTGTGCTTTCAGAGTATTACCTTGTGCTTGACATGCTGTTGTGTATAACCATACAGTTCATTCAGAAAGTCTTCAGACCCCTTCACCTTTTTCTCACTTTCTGTTGCAGTTTTATGATAAAAATCATTTATTAGTCTTCACCCAGTATCCCATACTGATAAAGTGAAAACAGGATTTTAGAAAGTTTTGCAAGTATATATTAAAAAGTATTAATTGAAATCTCACATTGATAAAAGTATTCAGACACTTTACTCTGACTCTAAGTTTAGCTCAGGCTCCTCCATTTCTCTGGATCATCTCTGAGATGTTTCTACACCCTGACTGGAGTCCACCTGTGGTGAACTCAGCTGATTGGACATGATGTGAAAGACACACACCTGTCTATATAAAGTCTCACAGCTGACGATGCAGATCAGAGCAGAAACCATGAGGAGGAAGGATGCTGCAGAGCTCAGAGACAGGACTGTGTCAAGGCTCAAAAACATTTCTGCTGAAGGTTCCTGAGAAGAACAGTGGTCTCCATCATTCATTGTAAACTAGGGCTGGGACCATTATCCGACGTAATGGACGTTGTCGATTATAAAAATTATTCGACGTGGAATTTTAGTGTTGACGCGTCGTGTAAAACCACACAGGGTAAATGTTCATAGAACAAAACCGGAACTTTCTAATTATAGAATTTAGAGTTTATATCCATCGTCTTTGGTTTACCTGGATACAAGCGCAGCACAAGGGCTGGGACAACGCGGTGACGTAATTGAAGTCATTGACTACGTGAATGATTTGCGTCTGTGTAATCTATTTGAACAACATGGCGGCGTCTACCAGCAGTAAGACGGAGCGTGTGGAGCAACACGCGGCAAAAAAGGCTCACACACGGTCCTCCAGAGTTTGGGAATACTTTAATCTTGACACCAACAGTGCGGTAGTCTGCAGACTCTGCAAAGTGCATCTTCATTTGTCTGTGTGTGTGTGTTGAACGGGGCAAATTGTTATATTAAATGACTAACTGGAAAATAATTGCAATAAAATTACTGTTAGGTTAATAAAAAAAATAATCGTTAGATTAGTTGAATAATCGAAAAAATAATCGCTAGATTAATCGTTTAAAGAATAATCGTTTGGGACAGCCCTATTGTAAACAACCATATGAACATAAACAACCAGGACTCTTTAGAGCTGGACCTGGACTAACTGAGACATCAGAGAGAAGAGAGGAGACCAAGAACCTGATGGTCTGTCTGAGCTCTAGAGAAACTTTCAGAAGGACAACAGCTGTCTATATTACAGTTTACACTTTCTATCTCCACAATGAGTTTGTTTTTTGAAACTTAATAAATGTAACCACTGCAGCGCTAACTGAACACTTGCTGCAGCATTAGCCATTCTGCTTTTCCATGGATGTTTGTATCTGTTGTGACGTTTCAATGTGACTGTCTTGTCTTGTGTGTATCCCTGCAGCTAACACACACACACACACGCTCTCTCTCTCCCTATGTGTCAGGTATGCTCTGCTGATAGTGGACAGTGCCACTGCTCTGTACAGAACAGACTACTCAGGTAGAGGAGAGCTGTCAGCCAGACAGGGACACCTGGGACGTTTCCTCCGCATGCTGCTCAGGCTGGCAGATGAGGTAGGGTAGGAAGGGGGGTTTGTCCTGGTTGTCTGGTGGTGTCATCATGTATCCAGGATACTGTGATGTGTTTTATTCTAGTTTAGTCATGTTCACAGTCCAATTTAACGGACTGAATCTACACAGTCCACATATGATGCATACTGACCCAGGATGTTTCATATTTTTATCTGATCTGTGTCACAGTTTGGTGTTGCTGTGGTGATAACCAACCAGGTCGTAGCACAGGTGGACGGGGCAGCCATGTTCTCTGCAGATCCCAAGAAACCAATCGGTGGCAACATCATGGCTCATGCTTCCACTACACGGTGAGTGATGCAGTGAAGAAAAAGTGTTTCTCTTCATCAGACTGAGACACGTCGTCAGTCCGTCTCATTCTCGTGAACACAATATCTGAGTAACATCTTGAGGGAATTTCTTTAAATTTGTAAAATATGGAATATACTCGATGTATCGCTGCTTGTTCCACCTGGGATGTAGTAAATGACAATATTGCGAACAAGTTCCATACAGGAGATTTCAAAATATCCAAATATAGCCTAAAAATATCCCGATATTACTTCTAGACCATATTGCCCAGCCCTAGTACAAACATTCACTTGAATGGAAAGGATGAAAGGAAATTTAGTGGTCAAAGGTCACTGTGACCTCAAAACATGTTTGGCCATAACTCACAAATTCATTCACTAATTGTGACACAATTTAACTCAAATGTCGAATTGGACAAAATGAAGCGATGACATTTTATATCTAAAAGGTCGAACATCAACTTCACTGTGACATCATAATGTTCTATAAAAAAAATCTGGTCATTATTCAACACTGTAACTCAGGAAGGAGAGATTCCAAGTTTCCTGTAACTTGGCTGGTTGGCAGAGGCGACAACCACAAGGCAGGAAATCTAGTCCTTGTTCTTTATTTCTCATGCAGATTAACATGTAATTGACTTTCGTACATTTGCGTGACATGAATAAACAGCTTTGCTATTTACTGATTTAAAGATACAGTAACATAAGCTGCACTATGATCGTCCTCTCCTGCGCCAATTCTGAATGTTCCGTGTGAAACATTACACAGCAGTACAGTCAGCCATGTGTACTGCACTATGGTGATTTTCTTCATATCCATGCTCCTCCTTCTACTGTTCAGTCAGTGGATGTTGTGTGTCACAGCTCCTCTCAGATAGATACACAGCAGCAGGATCTGAACATGGATCAACTGATTTCAGTGAGTCCTCCACTGACTACAGCTGCACATGCTACAGACACATCTGAGTGGAGAATCCTGGTTTGGCTTTATAGCACAGATCCTCCTATTTTGTCCTCATCTTTTTTTTCCGATTAAAGTGTCGTGTTGGCTCTGCTTGATTTTGACGTGTTTGAATGTGTCGGCAGGATGCTTGTGCTACCATTTTATCCCCATTCTTATCTGTGCTTTGTAATGTTCAATGTGTCCAATTTTTCTAAATGTCTGTTCAGAATGAAGTGTGTGTACATGGAAAGGTGAACTACAGGTGCTGAAATGCTTTGACAACTGCAGCTTAATGACAGTGTGGTCTCATCCCTCGTAACACTACTCCTAACACTGGTCTTATTCTCACAGTCTGTACCTGAGGAAAGGCCGAGGAGAGACGAGGATCTGTAAAATCTACGACTCACCCTGCCTGCCAGAGGCTGAAGCCATGTTCGCCATTAATGCTGACGGAGTGGGCGATGCCAAGGACTGAGCGGGCAGAGAGGCAGGAACCAGAGGGTGCTGGGAAACATACTGTCTCTTGGACTATAGTGCCCCATACTACTGCTGTCACACGAGGCCTCAGACTGATGGGATTATGAGTTGTCTTCACTGAGTGGATGAGACGGTCCAGCTGCACATCTGGCTTCATGCAGCCCAGTGATGCAACAGCAGGATGAAAAGTTTAGTTTTCTGCACTCAAAGGAAAAAGAAACTGACGTAGTATTTCATAATTATGAGATCTGTTACACTATGATGAGATAAACTCTATAATTACCTGATTGGTAGCTCATGATTTAGCATCCCTTTAATTACAAGAAATCTCATGACATTCATAAAATATCAACATGACATTTATTAGGTAATTGTGAGTTCTTCGTCACTTATTAGACCTTTAATGTGTGAGATCTCATAATTATGAAATGCTAAGTCATAATTACAGAAAATGGCTGCAGTTTTTTTTTGTCTTTGTTCAACGCAGTGCACTCCTGCAGTTTCATCAAGAGTGGGTTTGAAAAAACTATTGTAAAAAACTTAAATATTTTGTGGGATTTTTTCTTCTGTATCTTTCTGTTGAGTGTTGTCTTCTCTGGATGTCTAACAGTGAAGCTTTTATTTTCTAGGATGCATTTGAAACAATGATTTCCTACAAAGATCTCCTTACATTTCTGTAAAGTGATGTTTTCATTTTCTCTTCACCAGAACCTTGCGTATTCTGTATGTGTGATTAATAGCTAAATTAAATTTCTTTTACTATTAAATCCACGTGTTAGCATCGTCATCATGGAAGGATTCTATACTGTGTCAGCTGTTACCATGTTCTTATGGAGGGTTGGCTACACATATGCATTACTGAGGAAGGGTGGTGTCAGGGTTTGTAATGTACGGTGGCCCTGGAAGCTCAACACACTGCAACTTGAGAAAAGCAATGCAAACGGACAAAACACAAACAACTTCACACGTGCTGCGAATGCAACACTCTAAAAATAACTTAAAAGAAAAAGTAATGCACCTATCTGGGACACACCTGTTCAATGTCAAAAGTCTCAAAGCATTGAACAAGTCCCAGCAGGTTCATCACTTTTTAGTGTCCCCTGGAAACACTTCTGTTGTGTTGTATTAGCAGCAGGTGTTGTCAAACTGATGATGTTTTCTGAATGTTTGTGTTTTGTCTATTTGCATACGTTTTCTTAAGATGCTGTGTGTTGAGCTCTCGGGACCACTGTAGTAATCCATGAGTCTCTTCAGTGCATATAAGCTTTTCATTGAGGAGTCAGAATATTGGGAAATGACATGTTCATTCATCGTAATATCACAGCAGTGACTGCAAGAGAATAGAAAACACAAAGAGCCATTAAAGTGATGTTAGATCACCAATGACCTGAGAGAAAACTGCAGCTTTACTTTCACTTCAGAAAATAACAGATGTAAAAACATAAGGGGACAAAAATATTAGGACACTTTTCACAGTCACAACCAAACAGGAAACTCCATGTGTTAGTTTACTGAGGGCTGCACATGGTCCAGTACAGCTGCTTTATACTGCACCATCTGCTGGGGGGGTCCTTAAGTGAAAAAAAGCCAATCGAGTTTTAAAACAGATACTCAGATCAAAATACTAGTGTTATCACTACATCTACATTAATAAAGTGTCATTAACCCTCCCCCTCCCCCCCCAAAAAAATAAGATCTTCAAACATCCCTGAACATACTGCTTTTAGCTTCCACATCATTTTCCCTCTGTCACATTTATTCTAAATGTCAGAATATCTTCAGTGTGGTGGTGTGTTCTTTCTTCTTATGAAGGCTCCTCACTGAGTGAAAGGAGCTGAAGTATCTGAGCAGCAGCCATGATCACAGCTGCTCCACTTCTCTAAGTGATGAGGAAAGGAGCTTCAGTGCTTCCTATCTTATCTCCTTTAGGAGAGGAAACACTGGTCCTTCCTTAATGAGAGGAGAGGAGAAATGCCGTCCCACAATTCCTTGCTGCAGCAACATTTAAAGTAGTTTCACCACAGCAGAGCCAAATAAATGTAGAAACATCAGAGCAGCTGTTTTATGTTTGTGAGACCATCCAGAACTGATGGAAATCCTTGTGTGATCCACTGAAGCCTGAATCCATAAATACAGATTCATCCTCTTTAAATCAGTCAGGAGTCGTCATGAAGAAAGAAGAAAAAGCGCAGTCAGATTATTTTCCTAAATCCTTAAGACTTCTTCACATCTTTGACCTCATGGCGTTTTCCATCGAGGTTGAGGATACGTGATTGGGGGGGGGGGGTTGGATTCTAATGCCTTTATTGGATAAGACAGTGAAGGGAGTGGGGGACTGACAAGTCCAACCAGCTGGGAATCAAACTGGAGACTTAACAAAACATGCACTTAACCCCACTCAGCTACCTGGTCTCCCTAACTAGGTCTAGAGTTTTGCTTATCAGCAAACCCTGCAGCTCACACTCTAACCAGCAACATGTGTTCCTATTTATGTAGCCACAGAATTATCACACAACAATGAACATGAGCAATGTTTGAATTTACATGAGTGGGTTGAATATTGAAAACAACACATACAATGCTTGCTATAGACTTTATAGTCACTGAGACAGTTTGACAAAAACTAAATTTAAAACATGATATTGACATGACCACACTTTGAGAAAGGCTGCACTAGAGGGAAGGATGAAAACCAGCTGCGACACCAGGGCCAGTATTGTTTTAACCTTGTGTGTGTGACATCATGGTACTCATGTAATCATGTTAAACAATAATAACAATAAAATTAATTTAGGTGACCTAATCCTGCTCACAAATAAAACTGTTTATTCACTGTTTATGTTTATTCACTAATTCTCAGTTAAAAAAAAGCAAAATGTTAAAAAAAATATTAAAGATACCACATACACTACAATCTGTATTAGTCACCAACTCGGCTCAGCCAGAATAAAGTTTGCAGAAAATAAATAAACATCAATAAACTGCATTTCATTTCACAGTGACAGCAAAACAAACATATCCACTAATAGAGGGAAAGAAAAATTAGTGTGCCATTTGTACTGCACATCTGATTGGATGGTCACTCATTGGCCAATCGGTGCCACCAGCTGAGTGGCTCCATCTGCTGGACCTCAGAAGAAATTACTGTTTCAGATTTTTCTGTCAGTCAAGACGCGAAGCTGAGTCTCCAGTTTAGACATTTGCTCATCCTTTGAAATGAAAAGAAGGAAACAATGAATAGGAGTAATTGTGTCGTGTGTGTGTACAGTTAGTCTTTTTTATTTTTATTATCCTGACACATCTGATGAATTCATTATTTGCTTTTGCTTCATTTTATGAATACTGCTTCAGTATTCAAAGCTATAAACACTAACATTTCCACTGTATGGCTGAACATCATGTGGCTTTATGGAACGCGGGTCAGAAACGTCTATACTGACGTCAGCATTTAGGCATCAAATTTGCACATCTAAAGATGACAGAAAGTGCTGTGTTAACACGCTAATTTTGAACTAAGATGTTGGAAGTATTGATGGTCCAAGCGTCTTAAGATAGATGCTTGGACCATCGATACTTCCATGCTATTGGTCGGCGTCTACATATACCCACCCCTTTTTGAAAGAGGGGCTACATTTCATATACATTGGGCTGTATGTATGCCTACGTTGTGGTCATGTGGGTTCTTGCTATTGAGTATGTTTGGGCTACATACCTATCATGTGTCTGATATGCAACTGTGAATCAGTATTTGGGACAGTCCATTTGTGTGAAGGGGGAAGGGGGGGTCAGGAATTAGTTAAAACTCTTGACTAAATCACTGAAACACAAATGTGGCATTTAACAGGAGACCTTCCTGATCCACAGTCTGTTCATGAAAGGACAAATGTAGAATTTTATTTATTTATTTATTTATTTTTATTAAAATCGATTACAGAACCCAAATTCAACAGATAGCCATTTGTGCTCTAATACTGCCATCTAGTGGCACTTAGACAAACACATCACATGAAATAAATATGTCAATATGATATTGGAGTTAAATTTTTCTCAATAAGAGATAGATTATTAAAAAAAAGCTGATGTTAATAATATCGGTATTATATATATATGTCAATATTCCTAACCTCAATTCATGGGTTGATAGGGAATTGTTTCTTCTCTTGAAATGCTTCAGGTCTATAAGGCCTCAGAAATTGATCAAGTGGTAACACCAACACAATTTAAACGTCTTAAGACGTTCAGAATTTGTGTGTTAGCGCAGCATTTTCTGTCTTTATGTCTTAAGACATAAATAAACAGGTTTTGGACCAGTCTGCGTTCCATATAGCTTTGACATGCAATGGAGAGGATTTCAGGTGTGAGGGTGACGTGTGTGACCTCTTACATCATTAGTGTTTGTGGACATCTTCAGAGCCAGCTCGGTCCAGTTTGTGGCCTCAGAGATGTTTCCAAGCTCCTGGTGACACTACAAGTCAAACAACATGGTGATTAGCTTTCATCAAAACACACTGATGAAGAGGGAAGAAAAAGATAGAAAATACACCCTGATGTGTTATTGTTGAAAATGATTCCCAGTCTCTAGTATAATTCATTGATTATCATTTCCCTATAACCCCTCCTGTTTCTTCACTCTTTTATCCAAGGTGAAATCTTTCTGGTTTTTTGCATCCAACAGGTTTTGTCTATCTAATATATTTATATCTATATTCTGAGCCTTAGTGAAGTCAAAAAATGTGTAGACGGTGGAAAACAAAAAGCTCATATTCATGAAGTTACTTTCTACTCTTACCTCCCACACGATATCTTCCTTGTTTTTTGGAGGGAATGAGTGAGTACTCGAGTACTGAAGTAAGTGTCTGTATCAGATGACTGTGAGGTTTTTCTACTTAAAAATAGCTGTTCTTGACAGACGTCACACTTACTCCTGCAGTGTTCAGGCCACATGGTCTGACCAGTTTTGATGCAAACTGCGTCAGTCATGTTCAGATGGTCGGTGTATGTAATAATCACACAGTGAAAGTGTCTCTGCAGTGACACCACTGTGTCATGTGTAGAATGACTCTGCTCAGTGTTTACCTTGGCGATGTAAAGTCTCACAGTCTTGGAGAAACCTGGACTGAGTTCCTCTGCCTGCAGGTTCACACAACACACAAGACAAAGTGTCAACAGTCACATGTCCATGTAGAATATTAATTAAGAATGAAAACCATTCACTGTCACTGTCATACTATCAATACAGACAAAAATATTTAATAATACAATACTTACAATACTGGTCCCTTTTAAACAAACTAACTAATCGACAAAACAAGAGTTATGCAGTGGCTGGACATTGAACCAGCTGTAGATAAATGTCTATACAGGAGAGGAGCATTACTGTAGACTCTGGGACACCTAAGGTACTTAATGTCTCTCACCTCCAACACCACAGATCTTGGCTCAGTCACATTCACTCTGGAGCAAGTTGATTCACACAGTGTTTATTAAAGAGCAAAGCAAAAGATATACGAGACGTGGTGGACACGATGTGTGTTCTGTTTGTTTCAGCGCACGACCTCTGGTGAACTGTGACTGAGTTAAATGCATCACAGACGTGAGCGCAGCCCCTCACACTCTGCACCAACCGCACCAAAGCCCTTCAGAGGAGGTGGTCTAGGTCTGGAGTGGTTCATTTGTGGCGGGAACATGATCAGACCTCAATCTGACCTACATCTGAACTACAAAACACAGCTCCTGTAGGCGGGTGTGCTTTGTGCACCAGGATGTCAGGAGCTGGACTGACACTTATGTCTGTTGCTTCTTGATATTTGTGCAGAACCTTCCTTACGACCCTCTTCCTGTTTGACACACATCTGTCCAAGCAGAGCAGTGAACAGTCTCACATGGCTGTCAGTGATGCATTTTAGTTTACTTCACATTTTTTCAAGTCAACAACTCGTCTACCAACTTGAACCAGAGCAGACCAAATATAAGTGTGAAAACACCCTCAGCCTGTGGTCTGTGGACTTCTACCTTCAGGAAGTTCTCCAGGGCGTCATGCAGGGTGGAGGAGGGGGGGCTCTGGTATAGGGCTGCAGCCGCCTTCTTCTCCAGCCAATCCAGAGTGGCTACCTGCAGAGACACAGACAAACCAGGAAACACTGACTTTAGACGCGATTGCCTTTAGTCAACAATAAGCAGCACAACACACAACACAGGCACTCTCACCTCATAGCACCATCTGCCCAGCAGGTAGAAACACATGGGGTCGTCGTCTCTGAGGGCAATGGCACGGTCCAGGTGCTCCTGGGTGGAGGAAAGATATCACACAAGTTCTCTGAACAACTCTAAAGGGTAGAGATGAATCCAGACACCTTCATACTCTGGGTCCATGATCCATGCCGACAGCTGTCCCCGCTGCTCACTGTCAGCAGAGACTCCACTCTCTCTCAATGTATCTCTCTCTGTCTCACTCTCTCTCCTTCTTTCTCACTGTGTCTTTCTCTTTTCTCTCTCTCTGTCTCACTCACTAAGGCTCAGTTTCAGAATACAGATCTGGATTCAGAAACTGAGCCTTAAAACCAGCCGTCAGGACTTCTGGAACTTTGTGATGTCACAACAAAACAGTCACCACCCTCAGCCATGCCCCAAGCCCCCCCCACCTGGACCCTCTATCCAAACCTAACAGGATTTGGTTTCTGAGTGTTTACCTGAAATCTGCTATATTTTTATTGGATCACTCAGAAAACAGTCAGCCAATCAGAAGAGAGGCTCAGAGCCTCCTCTCTCCTGATTGGTTCACCAACCTGTTGTTACTAGAGCTCCAGAGAGAAGCCTGAGAGAGGAGATGTAAAACTACACTGAGATGGTTTTTGAGTTCTTAAAACCACAAATATATCTTCTTATGGATCGACACTTCAAATAAAACACAGAAGAAGAGGAAAATATGGAGCTTTAAACTTGTGTCCCTCACTTTGTGACATAGAGTCACATATAGTGCAGCTCAGTTTGCTGCATGTCCCTCTCCTCATTTGTTGCTTCCCACTGTCATCCAGCTCTGTGAAAGCTAGTTTCTTATGAATTTCTCTGATCATGTTACATTTTAATATTCTCTCTCTCTCTGTCCTTATTTCTATTCCTGGTAGTGACACCAGTTCAGTAAAGCTGGCCATCATTTGACCTGTGTAGAGCAGGGTTTACCTATTCAAACAGACCTGACACAGGTTTAACCTGCATCACTGCGTCTATCTGAGTCAGCTACAAGTGTTCCTGCAGTACCTTCAGTATGTGGCCGCTCTTCAGTTTGCCGTGCATGCTCTCATGCTGGGACGTCAGTCCTGTCAGCACAGCAAACCTGGAGCCACAAACACACAGTAACTGTGACATCAGAATATGAGTGGTGGGAAAAATATCTATGTAGAGGTGAAACCCAGATGTTAAAAGCTCAGTGACTCTCGTGTTCTTACCATTTGTGACACTCAGCGTTCAGGCCGTTCTTCTTCAGGGCGCGCTCTGCCTCCTCACATCCTGCAACAGCAGCTCACAGGGTAATCCCAAAAACCTCAAGATGCAAACTCCAGTGGCCAGATTCAAAATGATGCATACACACAAAAACCATGCGTGCGCCATTTCCCCACACATAACTTGGTATTCATAAACACAGGCTGTGTCACCTCACACAATCCTTTGACCATGTGTACACACAGTTTCCCAAAGTGATCCAAGTTACAGTGAAAATCCAAAATAAGAGACACTTAATTTAACATAAAATAAAATAACCGACTTCACAGAGCTTCATTCATTCAGTTTTACCATTTACACAGCAATAACAAATCTACAGTTAATAAACAGAAATAATTGTGTTTGTGCTCATTCATCATCGTTTAATATCCTAATTATTTATTGTGAGTCATTCTGTAACTGTTTGATACTATTTGAATATTTACTAATCACAGTGTTGGAGCCTCTGGAGCCTCATTAAGACTCTCTGGTCCCAATAAATGAAGCTCAGAGTAAAACAGGACTTTACATCAGAGTGATTGTGCTAAAGTAAACTGATGCATGTTTTTCCCTCAGTTTCACTATCAGTGAAATTGTTCTTTTTGTTCACAGTTTTAATTTTATGCATTTGATCTCTGGTGTTAATCTTTAGTGAGATTCCTGTCTCCAAGCAGCACTTCCAAATGTCTTCTCTCTTTTTCTCCAGTTAACTTTTTTAAAAACTGAGAGTACAATTTATTTTCATTTAGGCTCCACTGACAATCTTATTTGTTTTATTTTGATTGAATGTGTGTGTGTGTGTGTGTGTGTGTGTGTGTGTGTGTGTCCATTACCTTGCTGTGCATAGGTCTTCTTTTCCTGTTTGTCCTCAGTTGACTCATACATGTCACTGTAGGCCCGAGCCAGTCGCCATAGAAACTCCCTGCTGTCTCCATACTGCAGACTCAGACACAGAAACCCACCCGTCAGCGTTTAGGGGGATTCATTACTGAAGAACATGATCACACCACACACTTAGATCATCCTGGTTGCTGTGTAGCAGCCACTGCTGTCAGAAGACAACTGACCACTGTTATCATCACCACAGAAACATCATGTCCGAACAGCTAAAACAATCTGAACAAAACACCTGCAAAGTCTGTTACTGTTTCCTTATAGATGCAGCTACAGATTTATGAAAATCAATCATTGTGCACCAGACAGCACAGTGAACACGCTCACTTAAAAATGTAACTAATACAACAACTTTAATAAATAGTAGAATTCATGCAGACTGCTGATGCCAGGCTTGTTGCCAAATATTAATCCAATCCACAGAAGTGTGTGGCATGTTGTCTGTAAAACATATAGTATGTTTGTGCTAGTGACCTCTGACTGACAGCTCAGCTGACTGCACTGACATCTACAGGCACGGCTGCACAGCTGCACCACACTTCTGGTGATCCCTCAGAGATTTACACAGTGTCTGTACAAGTGAAACTACTCATTTTTCACTGAAGGTTTGATATTCCATGAGAATATTTTCGATCAGTGGTTCCCAACCTTTTCCAACTCATGGCCCACTTGAAAATCTCGAAAATGATGGCGGCCCACATCCAACCCCCGTAACAATATGGAGGCTAAATAACACTTTCTCAGAGCACTTTTTATTGTAATGATGACAACAGAACATCCAGGACTGAACTGAAGCAGAGGAAACATGTAGGAAGGTCAATTTTTCTTTTTTGCTTTACAGAGGAGAGATCACTGTCTCTGACTCTTTCCTTTCAATTCTTTGTGTTGTTAACCAGCTATCCATCTGACAAGTCACATGTTCACATGCAGAGTGTAACTGCAGATTTTGTGTCTGGAGGTTCATGTTGAGGTTACAGTGGTGAGACAGTGGAGGTTCTCTCATCAGGTGAAATGATATAATGTTATGTTTATCTCATCAATACAGTACAGCTTATCAGGCTCTTTGTTGATACTTCTATTGAGTCTTCCTCTTATTTTTAAAAAGGATCAAATTTTCAACAAGATTGAAATGAAAAAAAAATTGTGTCCCTGTATATAAACTATATAAATAATAATGTAAAATGTCAATACACTACTAAATAATATTCCTGACATGAAAACACTGAAGCTGAAACTGAGTGGAGCTGAATGAAGAACACAGACAAAGGTCATATCAGTCACTGTCTCCTCCGTCCTCCTCCCTCTGCGGCATGTAACACTGCCGGGGGGGTGAAGCTGCACTTTACATACAGAAACTTTTCCTTGTTCTAAATAGTTTGCTGTTAGCTTAACGTTAGTGCCCTGCGCTCGTGGAAAACAAACTGTGGTAGATGAGAGAAGTTGAAAGTGTAGCGTTTCTACATGTTTAACTCTCGTTTTGATGACACCCACAGAGCTACGACTGTAGTTGTTGTGAGCTCCAGTAAAATGTTTACATCTCACTGGTCTCCATCGCCACCTCTGTGCTGTCCACTGTGTGTGTCTCAGAAAGGAGAGGCTGCAGCCCGACACCAAAATGCAGTAGAGTTTTCCGGTTCATTTGGCTCAGGTGCTGCACTTTGAAAACCCTTTGACTGCATGTTGCATGTAAATCAAATGATTTCTTTCTAATTCATCATGATTTTTCAGTCGTTCCCAATGTGTTTATTGCACATGTTCATATCGCATGACGATGAGAATACAACATGGTATTTGGTCACTCACCTCGGCTCTGTTGTCCACCAGCAGGCGAAAGCCCTCTGCCTTCAGACTGGCGTCTCCTGTGTGGAGGATGTCACTCTGAGCCAGGAGGAGAGCCAGCTCCCCACTGGGAACTTCAGTCACCAGCTGCAGCCTCCCCTCATCATTGTCCTCGTCCTTCTCCTCCTCCTCCTCTAGCTCCCTATCTTCCTCCACCTCCTCTTCCTGTGAGTCTTCCTGGCGAAGGGTGAGGACTGTGGCACAGCTCCTATCTTCCTCCTCCTCAGACTCCTGCTCCGGCTGCTGCTCCCCCTCCTCTTTGTCTGTATCACGGTCTGTGTAGTCTGACTCAGCGTAGGCTGTGGAGTACCTGGGACATATTGGGGGGGGGGTCCTCTGTTACTTATTCAGTATTCATTTATCTGCAAAATGATGTCAATGTAGAGAAAGAAACAACACTTGAATTTCACACTACAGTGTATTGATTGATGATTACCTTTGAGAGTTAATTCACCATAATTAATGTGGTATTTGTTCATAAGACAGTTTTTGTTTTATCTGTCTAAATACCACAGAGGTCAGAAAACAAGAAAAACCAACATTAGCGAGTGTCAAAAAATCATATTTGGCATCGACACACATGCTGCTGATGCAGGGGACTCTGGAAAAAAACACTTCAGCCTGTGCACTGAAACACTTTAACCTGGGTCAGTTTTTGCTGCAACACCATGCAGCATAATCCAGCAAAGTGCTGTGTTGGCCAAATACATGCAGGAAGTACATTCCTAGTAGATTACCTTGTACTGAATAATGTATTTCTACCATTTACCATCAGAGGAGATAAAATGATTGTCACTGTGATAACTGTCCAGCTCTCTGCATCTAATAGGCCTTCAAGCTCTTGGATCTATTACTCACACCGACCGTCCTGGATTGTATTTCATTATCTCCTGTGTAATGGAAACCACAAACCCCCACCAAAGAAGCCCCTTGTGCAAATGACCTTTAGGATGGTCAAATATAATTTCATAATGCGTTAGCCTTATGTTTAATCATTTTATACATATTTACTAAAGCCTGTGGTTTTTATTTGTGCCGATGGTTTTATTGCAAAGGTCATGCTTTTATTTTGAAATACAATGACGTCAGCGAGAAAAACGAAAGTAAAAAAAAAAAAAGTTACGTCAACATGGTGACATGGTGTTTTCTAAAGGGACACTTTGATATCTTTAGTTCGTTCTGCACCTGGCTGATAGAGGCGCAAGCTACATGTGTGTTTCATTTTAACTTTTGTTTTGACAGTGCGTTTTTATAGCTGTGCAGTGGAGTTATAAATTAGGCAGTGTAAGATAGCTTAATTATTATCATTAACGGCAAGAACAGAAAACATGGACATTTAAATATTTAATTTGATTAAAAAAGATTATTAAATACCGTTTAAATGGAGTATTTCATGAATGGAGATAATAAATACTAATTCATTCTTTGCAGCAAATGTAAAATTGAATAATTGAATGTTATAAGAGAAGATATATATATGAAAAGATGGTAATGTTTTTATGTTTGTTTGCTCTTTCTGTTAGCTCTTACAGTGTGTTCACTGTGTATTAAGTGAACTACAGTACAAAGAAGGTTTGAAATTAAAAAGACTGAACCATCAGTTTGAGAGTAAGACCAGTATTATGCCACACCTGGCATGTTTTCAACACTGTGCCATTTCCATTCTAAACTCTCCATAAGAATAAATGTCAGTCAGTCAGTCAGTGACTTAGTGTTAAGTAAGTTAGTGCAAATAGGGCACCATTTAACTATCTGTAATTGTCTCTGACGAATTAGCTGATTAAGCTTAAAAAGCCAATCAACAGCGCCCACAAGCTGGATCAGACCTGGATCTCAGCCTGACATGGTCCTACACAGAGCACTACTGAACACACACCATCACTGCTTGAGTCTTTTCAGGTGTCAAGGAGGAAGAAGATTTTTGCCTCTTAGTCTGACCCACACAGCAAAGACACTAAGAAAAGACAGCTCAACACTTTAAAGCTGCACTCATCAATTTTGTCAAAAAAAAGTGTCAATGCATCCAATGAGTATGAAAGAGCAAATGTATACCGACTACTGGACAAACTAGAATCACCTCCTGGTGGTTGTCTGCCTCCTTCACTTTTCTCCAGAGTCATATCAAATATGAACCATTGGTTTGAAATGTCATAATTGCTGTGTAAAGTCTTGAGTTAGGGCTAAAAAGTGTTTTGCAAGGTCACCGTGACCTTGACCTTTAACCAACAAAATCGAATCAGTTTGTCCTTGAGTCCTAGTGAATGTTTGTGCCAAATTTGAAGCAGTTCTGTCCAGGCGTTGTGTGTCGCGGGCGCAGAGGAATAACAATCAATGCAGTATGCTACTAGCATTAGTATCGTATGAGAGAGGGACACCAGAAAAGAAGAATACACAAAAACAAGTGAAGACACATACCCTCCCTCACTGGTCTCGTCATACGCACTGGCCATGCCCTGGCTGGCTGTGAAATAGATGGAGCTGGAGCTGGTGGAGTCAGTGCGCTCTCTGTGGACGACATGACGGCGCCGACGCAGCCGCTGACTGTCCTCCACTCCCTTTCTGAAAGTGAAGGAAGGGGAACAGGTCATCACAACTCCAACAACTCGCAACCCCACGACTACTGTGACGTTTCCCTTCCATTACTGTAACATCCTGCAGCAGCTCGAGCCTCACAACAACCAAAACACTACGACTGTCTAATCCCCAGTCACACTTTAAGGTGCTCCAGTAGACGTGTGGAATGTAACATGGACCGAAATGTATTTAAAATCCTGCAGTTCAAAAGTAGTTTTGTTTGAATTCAGTGAGGAAGTTCCACTACATCTAATTAAGATTGGTTAACGAGAGCATAAGTACTGTGTGATTTCATGCAACATTCACTTGAGATGAGACTTGAGACATCCGCTTTTATCATTTCTATGGATAGAAGTATGTGTGATGCACCTTTATAAAAACATGCATGTACAACAATATAATAAATTGTATTCTAATTAGCATATGTAAGCTGGTTCACATGAAACTACTCTCTTCATTCAAGTGTCTTTCTGTCATTAGTCAGTAGAAACCTTCTCTACCATCAGATTTTGGTGCTTTCTTCAATTCACTGTATTTTTATTTGCTGTAATTTTCACTTTTGCTATCATCATTTGTTATTGTGATCATGCTGCATGGTGTGTTTACTTAGAGACATCTGTAAAAAGTAACCAGAAGAAATAAACTACTTCCCTACTGAATACATAAACAGTGCAGTATTCTCCTCACAGCTTCAGTTTCATACTAAAAGAAAGACTTCACGCAGTTTGAGCATATCACACTCTATGTATCTGCATTAAAGATACATCATTACCTTTCATTGCCTGATCCATTTTGAACCAGAGCAGCAGGGTATTCAGTTTAAAGGAAGCCACTCTGGATTTGAACTGTGTATTGTCTCCACAATTTGTTATGAAGGTCCAGCCAATTAAATTACTCTTTAGTATCATACACAGTGGGGTAGTTTCTTTACAGCTCACCACACTGTCACTCACTTGACATCCTGGATGATTTGCAGGGCGATGTCCTGCAGGCCGCCCCTCAACTCTGCCACCTCTGAGCGCAGTGAGGCCACGCAGCTCAGCACCTGGTCCAGCTGGTTCCTGAGCTCCAGCTGCTGCTCTGGAGACAGGCCCTGCACCACCGCCTCCACCGCTGCCAGAGCCTGCTGCTGGGCCTCTGCCTCTGGAGGAGGAGACAGGGAGACACAGGGTTAGACATATGGGCTTCTTATCCATCCATCTATTTTCTCCTGCTGGTCCAGGTCCAGGTCACTGTGGCAGCATCATTCACCCCATCTTCATCTTCCACCTTTTCCTGGGAGATCGGCTACTCAACTGTGGCCTCTGAGAACTGCCACTTAAAAATGGCTGCGGGGTTGGGAATGAGGGGTGGGGTTGTCCTGGGGGCTATGGAAGCTAAACCAAGGCAAACTAGTCCCAGGTGAGGAGTCAAACAGAGAGTGATTCAAAACTCTTAGACAGGAACTTTGGCACAAAACCATCTCATCTAGATCAGGGAGACCAGGGTCCACTCACTGATCAGGGCCTAGTGGCTTGGAGTGATGCTTCATCTTTGTTGGTCAACCACCTGCAACTTACAGGGCCAGGTGTAAGATCATGTGCATAGTTATATGAGTGCCATATGAAGGCAGGGGCAATGGTATGCTGATAAAAAAACTGAATTCTCTCATTTACTTATATCCAGTCTAGAGTTTCAAAATAACTAATAACTGTAACTAGAGAATTGAGGCATGATTTCAAACGTTGGTACTGTCTGACTATTTGTCCGTTTCTGGCTGGCAAACAAGGAAATCTTGTTAAAACAAATGCAAAGTTGTTAACTGGTCTTTACAATGACATTTGTTCCTAGCCTATGACAGAAACACACACATCTTTCCTGACAAACTGGTGTCAGTGCGAGGCAGAGCCGAGCCGAGCCAACCCACCCTGAGCATCCAGCGCCTCCCGCAGCAGCGCTGCTCCATCCGCCCCGTCGAACAGCCGGGCAGCTGGGCGAGCCTCCAGCACAAGTCTCTGGGATTTTCTCTTACTGATCTCTCTGTAAATGATGAAGGCAATCAAGCCCAAGCCGGCTGTAGCTCCGACTGCGAGCCCGATGAACCCGTTCCTGCCGAGCGGCGTGTTCATGTCTCCTCGCTCCGCAGGTCGGTTCTAGCTAACGTTACCGTTAGTTACTTACAGATGCCACTTTCGTTTATCTCCCACCATGACTGCCGGTGATGACTTTCAGCTTGTCAGCCTCTCGACTTAAATTATCCTACCTGAGAAAACAAGGTTGATACGCAGCACGTCACCATTAGCCTGATGTCATTAGCCTTCCGCTGTTACAGCATTCACTGGCTAATAGCACAATGACGACTTTTAATAAGCTTAACGCAAATGTTTAATTTTATCTACGGCACGTCACGTATATTTCGATGACACGTTTTAAAGCTAAACGAGTCTGTTTATAGCATCAGGATGTGCTAATGTTGTTCGTCTAGCAGCAATGATGCTATAAAAACATGTAACGTAGCTACTTCACATCAGCACCACTGCTGTCAACAAGCCAGAGCATGGAGAAGTAATTTCCGGTTTCAACTTTCAAAATAAAAAGTCTTGACAAGCGGGCTGTAACATAAGAAATCCCATTCCCGTCATGAATATAAACAATAAGTACTTGGACACTTTCATGCTTTTGGTGCTACAGTAGGTAGGACGGAGTATTAGGGCCAGATTGAGGAAAATGGGATATCTGAAAGTGCGAGAAGAAAGTCATAATATTACAAGAATAAAGTCGTAATATTACGAGAATACAAAAATGTAAAATTTCGAGAGAAAAAAAACATTTTTTTAAAATATGACATCAACTAATAAAACAGGTGAAAGGACAGTCAGTTGCAGCCTGAGCTGCTTCTGGCAGCTTCTGTTTGTCTGTTTAACAACAGATTAGACTCAGTTTCTTCACAGTCTTTTCAAGGTCCTCATGCTGATGATGATGATGATGATGATGATGATGATGATGATGACGACGACGACGACGATGATGATGATGATGATGATGAGCCAAAAGATCAAGTTTCTCCTTATTTGTGAAACTGAACTTCACAGGATGCTCTATGTTCCTCATTTTAAAGCTTCTGATATTTCCCTCTAAAACAACAAAAAACCTAAGATTAACACTTTAGTCTCATAATATTAAGACTTTGTTTATTGTAAAATTATGACTTTATTCCGATAATATTGTGACTTTTTTTCTTGAAATATTTTGATTTTATTCTCAAAATTACGACTTTATTCTCTCAATATTTTGACTTTATTCTCAGAATTTCAGATTTTTTTTCCTCAATGTGGCCTTTACACTCCATTGTACTGCAGGAGCATGTTTTACCATGATTCTTCCATGCTGCCGCAGCTGGTAATCATCATGTTTAATAGAAGAAAATCCTTTGCACTCATTGCCTGCAGTCACATCAGCAGACTCTTTGTGTTCTCTCGGTGATGCTCCCTCCAGGCCTGCAGTGCAGTGCATTGTTTTGAGGTCCAGCTGCCTTTAGGTCCTTGGTTGCTTTGACTGTACTTTTAGGATTGTTGTCCTGCTGAATGATGAAAAGTCCAATGAGGTCTGATGCATTTGGCTGAAACTGAGCCACAGACTGCTCCTGTACATATCTGTTGCTCATCTCAGTCGTGAAATCATCAATAAATGCCAGTCAGTTCCACTACATGCTAAAGCCATATCAGAGCAACCTCCATGTTTGACAGATGAGGTGGTGGCTTTGGGTCATAAGCTGCTTTTTTTCTCTATACTTTCCAGTTTCCATCAATTTGATAAAGGTTGGTTTTTGTTTCATCAGTCCACAGAACTTTATTCCAGAACTCCTCCAGTTGCTTTTTGTGCACTGAACTGCAGCCCGGCCTTTCTGTTTTTGAGGTTTACCATGGGGGTTTGCTCCTTGTGGTGAATCCTCTGAGGTTATGCTAATAAAGTCTTCTCTTAGTCACTGATACAGAAACATGTTCACCTGCATTCTGGAGAGCAGTCTCAACTTACAGTGTAACCATAAAGGGATTTGTGCTGCTTGATCTACCAATTTGTTTGCCATTTTCTAGTTTCTGTACAGACATTTTTTAGAAGGTAAGCAACTGTTGATTTTGGCAAACCAACCCTTCGTTATCTCTGTGGGAGATTTCTTGGTTATTATCTCCTTCACTTGCATGGTCTCTTTACAAACAGACAGACAACACAGCCTCAATCTAAATGGCAGCTGTCAAATGTCCGCTGTGAGCCACAGGTGAGCTCTTTATGCACAAAATAAGAGTGAAACAACACACAGCAGATCAAGAAACATTTAGTAGACAAGTGTCCAATTACTTTTGAACCCTTGCAATTTTGCCCCTATATGTTAAAGTGGCTTTAACTCACACCTATTTCTTTGTTATACATCTATATTTATTTAAATGTGTAACTGTCCATACAGTCTGGAGTGAATTTACATGTAACTCATTACAAATACAAAATACATATGCGTTTATACATTTAGACTCTTTAAGTCTAAATTATGAGATATAAGTTGTAAATATTAGATGGAATGCAAAAATGATCAGTTGTTACATAAGTCTTTTGATGAACTGGGGCCCTTCATCAGTGATTGTATGGGGTCCTCAGGTGTTTTGGTTCACCAGGGTGACCCAACCAAGGCCAAAGACAGACTTTGACTGAGTCTTAGATATAAATAGTCAGACTTCAGACAGACTGAGTCCAAATTCATCTGTTGCACAAAGCAGTTTAGTTCTTGACTATTTAAACCATGACTGCTGCTGTACCAATGAATTCTGGGTAAATAGTTAAGAGTTTTTAAAATGGCAGACCGAGGAAGCACTCTTCCTCGGCCTGCCTCTTCCATCCCCTCCTCAGCTCATCATGATTACTCTCTTTGGTGTTTCTTACTTCTGTTCAATGCGATGCTGGTCAGGCTTCAGCCCTAACCAGCTGAGGAGGCAACTGATTCCACCTCTTGAAGCCATCCACTGTAGACAGGTGAAATTCATACATGAGCAGGGGCCTTAATCAATCTAGAAGCCCTGTGTCAAATCGTGATTTAATACCATTAATATTACTGTTGACAAATGCTTACATGGTGCATTTTCTGAGACAAATCTGTGTTTACTCAAATCATCTCAAACAGCTCATTTTACCTCCATTTGTGGTGGCTTAATCTGTCCCTGCAGAGAATTTTAGCACCATTCATCTGTCTGGATACTGATAGGTAGATCTTTTATGAGGTTGCATAAAGAATATATATGTCAATGCTTGTGGAGGTCAGTAACAGACCATAATGTTCTCTTTTTTTTATCAGTGTCTAAAGAGTTTACTTCATTGGGTTAGAATGTATACTAAGTAAATGTGAGTGTCCACATAATTGTGACCACAGAGCAAGAGAACTATTCAAGGCATAGCTATCAAAATAATAAATACACTTACTACATTACTACAGTGTATCTTTGTTAATAAGGCTATCATTGGACTCATCTCTACTGAATATCAATTTGTCAGTGATGCCCCCCACCGGACACAAGGGACAAATACACACAATACATTTTTTTTGTCAAAATAACATCAGCCTGTCCTTTTGCTAATTTTTCTGTTTTTCTTTTTTTTTTTATTACTTATTTTTTATTGAAATTTTCTTTCAACAATTACAGTGTCAGGTTTTACACACTTCACAACACAATTATTCTCACATCAGTGTCCTTACTGTCCGGTGGCGATGGTGGTGTNAGAACTATTCAAGGCATAGCTATCAAAATAACAAATACACTTGCCAATCATTACTACAGTGTATCTTTGTTAATAAGGCTATCATTGGACTCATCTCTACTGAATATCAATTTGTCAGTGATGCCCCCCACAGGACATAAGGGACAAATACACACAATACACTTTTTTTTGTCAAAATAACATCAGCCTGTCCTTTTGCTAATTTTTCTGTTTTTCTTTTTTTTTTTATTACTTATTTTTTATTGAAATTTTCTTTCAACAATTACAGTGTCAGGTTTTACACACTTCACAACACAATTATTCTCACATCAGTGTCCTTACTGTCCGGTGGCGATGGTGGTGTCCTCTTGCTGTGTTCTATAGTCTGTCCATTTCTCCCATTTTTCCTGAAATTGTGTCTCTTGTAATCATAGTTTATGTGTAATTTTTTCCATTTCAAATATTTCTTCCACAGTGCACACCCACTGCTCCACCGTCGGTGGTTCTGCTCTATACCATAACCTTGTTATTGCTTTTTTACTTGCTGATAGCAAAACTTTAACAAGATATTCATCCTCTTTTTGTATTATATCTTGTGTCAAATTTCCCAAATAAAGTATCTTACAAGATTTGGGTATCTCATATCCTATTATTTTTCTTAAACTCCGCCATATTTTATCCCAATACCCTATTATCTTTTGGCACGACCAGAAAATATGCATGTGGGCTACATCCATGTGTCCACATAGCCTCCAGCATGGTTGCTGGTTACATTCAGTTTCCTTCCTAATGTTTGGAGTTATAAAAAATCAGTTATCTGCTCCTTCAACTCTTTTTCCCATTTTTCTTTGATATAAAGAGAGGAAGTCTTCCTACATGACAACAAACCTTTGTAAAGGGCTGAGATTACTTTACATTTTTTTCCCTCATAAGCTTTCAAAAACACATCAATAACTTCATTATCAGTGTCAGTTTGTATCTCCTTCTCATAATAATCCTTTATTTGTCTGTATCGATATTGATCATGTTCATCTAATCCAAATGTTTCCCTTAACTTTTCAAACTCTGCAGCTTCCCCCGTTCCACCATGGTACATATCGCTGTAATGCCTTTTTTCGTCCAATGCTTAAACCCCTTATCATTCGTACCCGGTACAAACCTCAAATCAAATGCGAACCAGCTCAAAATCTTTGTTTCTTTCTCCAGTTTGGTTATTGAGTCCAGTTTTGGTTATTGAGTCTAATTGGTTACCTAACTTACGGAATAATCCTTTGTGTGCAATTAAGTTTCGTATTTCACTCTTTCTGCCCTATTTCTATATAACCTCTTAGCTATAATGGAGGTGTAGAGTTTATAATCTACATTTAAAATTGATATTGGTCTGTAATTACAACAATATTCTTTATCTTTACCTTCCTTTGGAATGATGGAGATAATAGTCTCTTTCCATGAGGGAGGGATCCTGCCTTTCTTGAGACTATAGTTAAATGAGTTACATAATAGTGGGGTTAACTCCCCTTTAGATGTTTTATAAAAGGAGGCACCTAATCAATCTGCTCCTGGTGATTTCCCCGATTTAGCCCGATTAATTGCCTTTTCTATCTCTTCCACTGTTATTTTTGAAGTCAACATCGCATTCTGTTTTGTACCAATTGTTGGCAAATCTAATTGGTCTAAAAATTCCCTTAAGTCCTCTTCACCCACTGAGGTAGGCTGTGTATACAATTTACTGTAATATTCCTGAAATATTTTTTCTATTTCCTCTGGTTCATATAGGATTTTATTAGTTGTAGGGTCTCTTATTTTATGTATATTATTTAATGCTTGCTGTTTCTTTATACATCTAGCAATACTTTTAGTGGCTTTAGATCCTCCCTCATAGTAAGTTTGTTTTATAAACTTAGCCTTTCTTTCCACCTCTTCCAACAGGATATCATCTACTTTTTTCCTAACTTCTTTAACCTCTATTACCGGATCTTTTGTCTGTTTATGCTGGTGCTCCAGTTCTTTTAATTCTTCAATTTCTTTCTGGTATGTTTCTAACCTGGCTTTTTTAGCAAAAGCTGTGTACGAAATCAGCTTCCCCCTTATTACAGCTTTTAGGGCATCCCATAAGATTGTTGGGTCTACTTCCCCATTATCGTTTTCTTCCCTGTATCTAGTTATTTCCCCTTTTAATTCTTCAACTAATCCCTTATTGTTCAGTATACCTTCGTTAAGTCTCCATACTGTACTTTTCCTCTTGTTGTTCAAATTAATTTCTAGGTAAATTGCACTGTGATCTGATCTATCAGTTACCCCTATCCTGCTGTCCTTCACTTTGTATATATCTCCCTTATTCTTTAGAAAATAATCAATTCTGGAGTACATTGCATGAGGGGCCGAGTAGTGGGTATAATCCCGATCAACTGGATGGAGTTCTCTCCATACGTCTATTATATCCATTTCTGACATTACCGTCTTCATATATTTATTAACTTGTTCTTTGCTTCTCTTCCTACTTGTTGTGTCTAACCTGTAGTTTAATACCACGCTGAAGTCCCTCCCCCACATCAATGTTCCCTCCGATTCCAAATTGATAAGATCAAATATTTTCCCAAAAAATGTTTTCCCACTTTGCGGAGCGGCATACACATTGAATAGTGTCACCAGATGGTTTTCTAATTTACCTTTAATCATAATATATCTTCCCTCTTTATCAGCGACTTCCTTAATCAATTCAAACTTCATTGTGTTAGCGATCAGTATTGCCACACCCCTATTATGATTTTGTCCAAAGGAACTGTAAAATGAATTCCTGTAGCCTAACTTTTTAAACTTTTCATGCTCCTCTCGCGATAAGTGCGTCTCCTGTAAAAAAACATAATCTGCATCTTCTCTTTTCTAAACTTAATTAAAGCCTTACCTCTTTTTTTTATTATTCAGGCCATTGATATTCAGCGACACCACCTTTATATCATTATATTGCATTGTTTATATCCTTCGAAATGTTTCCTAATCCCTCCACTGTAATGTCAACCCACATTTTCCTACGAACAAAATATGAACAAACACCGAAACTTAAACTGAACTCCCAAGCAAATAAGGACCTTATTCCCCATAGGTCCTGTCTCCCTGTTGGTGGGAGTGAGGATGACCTTTTGTGTGCAAAGGGCCCCCCCTAGTGATTTGGGGTAAACCTGAATTAGGTCTTCCCATCCTACTAGATAAGTCCAACAATCACTAGTTTTATAGTTCTCCTTGTCGATTCTTATGTAAACATTAGAGAAGTCTTGTGCTTCTGGGGGAGAGGGGTGATTTTAAAATTCCCCATTTTAAGTCTGTTTCAGTGGACCCCTTTTTGCTTATACTTGAAAAAAACCAGTCTAGCACAGAAATAAAATAAAAAATCAACAACACAGAAGTTAACTACTAAATCAGATAGTCCCCTGTAAATAACTTCAGTAATATCAAAATAAACTGGTATCTGACCCGTTTTAGTGTCTCTGTTTACTCATCCAGTCGCTGTAGAAGTTATTTAAAACAGGAGACATTTAGTTCTTCTGGGTTCACTGGATTTCCCCCCTTACACCCCCTTCTCGGTATATCTTATCTTTATCTCATTTTTCAAAAGTTTTTTTTCTTTTTCATCTTTTAAATTCTTGTAGCCTTTCCTCGCCCGGCTCCCTGCTTCTCGGCGTTCTCCTGGGCGTAGTCGTCCCGCTTTATCACCGTCTTCTCTCCAACGCGTTGCCATGTAGAGGCTCTCAGGATGCGCTCCTCCAGTGGGGGGCTGCTGCTGCTGCTCCTCCGGTACCTCCAGCCCTCTGTTCCTCATCTCTCGCGCTCCTTCTTCAGCGTTGTTATAGATCTTGGGTTCATCCAGCCGAGTGGATCCTATCCTACTCAGCGGTGTTTGGAAGCGGATCTTTTGGCTTTTCAGAGTCTTTTTAATCTCAGAGTAGGATTTACGTCTCTTCATCACTCCGTTGGATAATTCGTGGTCGAAAAATATCTGTCTCCCCTCGATTTGTATTTTCTCTCTTCCAGGCTTTAGACAGAATATTTTCTTTGGTTTCGTATTTCAAAAAGTTGACCACTATGGACCTCGGGGTTGCTCCCTGTGGCGGTTTCTTCCCGAGGCTTCTGTGTGCCCGCTGTATATGCAGTTCAGTTCCCTCCGGTATCCCGAGCTCCCGGCGTAGGAGCCCGTCCACTAGCTCTGGCACAGATTCGTTGTCCCGTTCAGCCAAGTTATAAATCCTCAGATTGCAGCGTCTTCCGTGTCCTTCCACTTCGGTCAACTTCTCTTGCAATTTCGTTTGCTGTTTTAATAGAGTAACAATGGCTTCTTTCGCATCCATGTTCCACTCTTCCAGCTCTGAAATCCGTTCCTGTGCCTCAGTAATATCTTTTCGCTGCTGTTGTATTTTCTGCCATTTTGCGTGTCGTTTCCTCTGTGAAGGCGGCAAACTCCTTTCTCGCCTCCTCTTTAAATTCATCTTTGAATTTTGAGGGGTCTTCTGTCATTTCCCTCTTGAGGTCTCGTATTTCCTTCGTGATACTCTTGAGGCCCTCTATAACCGAGCGGAGTTGTTTGGGGTCAGGGTCACCATTTTCGTCGTCGGCTAACTCCTCTTCAAACTCGTCTTCTTGGTCTTTAGATGTCATTTTTTCCCTTGAACTTCTCTGTTTTCGTCCCCCACTCATTTCGTGTCAATGTAGAAATTGTATTTTCAGTCCTTTCATAGTTTTTTGGGGTGGTTATTGTTTAATCGACTCAGATGCTCTGATCTACGCTGCCATCTTGTTCCGTCGGGGGCGTGTCCTCTCTGTTTTTCTTTTATGTATTTCTATTCTATGTTGTTTCAAATTATATGGCAAAATGTTCCTTCTTATTTAGAGAAGTTGGGTGTGGAAACCTGAAGTACATGTTGGGAACACTACAATTCCCATAATGCCTGGGAGTTTCTGGAAACCTCTGCCAAGCTTGGCTAACCCAAGTTTCCCCTGAGAACCTGACCCAGATATGTGAGACAACCAGAGGATGAATATGAATTACTGTTTGTTTTTGCTGCTACTGAAGCATCCAAAGAATGTGTGAAACAGAAAGAACAATGTCATTCATGTGGAGGTGAAGTCAGCAGGACACACAGGGAGGAAGCAGAGATCTCTCAAAATGCCAAGAAATGCTACAAGGCTGATTTGTTGGTTCCAAATGAGAGTTTAACACTTGGTGTGAATACCACCTCAGCAACTGTATATCAGTCTTCATGATCACTGATCAGGGTTTGAAGACTTAAAATTCTGATCGATTATTCTCTTGCCAGAGGAAAACAAAATAGTATACATGTTCTGCTGTTCAAAGAAAGAATATTTCTGTTTTCCAGATCCCACAGGTTTGTTAGTTGTATATAGTGTTAGATTTGCTCCAATAACCCTTAAAGACAGAAGGGGGAGACGTAACACTGAATAAACTGCACAACTTGGCTGATGTGGAAAAACTGAGGATGGCAGAGCTTGTTGAAAGGGGCTCTGTCACCTACACAAATAACATCTAACAAATCTCTTTTGGTTCTAATAAACCTTCTTCTCTTGTATGGCAAGTATTCATCCAAAATATTTTGCAACATGGAGTAACATAAGATTTTGAATTATAGCATTACATTATCTGGATAATTATGTGTTTTTTCCTTTGTTACATTATGTTTGGTTATTGCATGGATTTTCTAAATATTAGCCGAAGTAAGTTTATTTAACTGAACTTCTATAATCCAATTAAATATGATTTAGTTAATTATTTAGGTAGCAGTCATCTTTATTAAAGCCCCTCTCCAGACATGTTTTAAGACATGCAGAATTTTCTGTTTGGAACAATAGTTTGTGCCTGATATGGTTTTCCTTCAGTTTTCACTGACTTAACATTGACAAAAGGAAGAATAAATTGAATATATTAATATACAAATATTTCTATTTTCGAAAGTTAACTACTGGACACGAGATATCTCTTACTTTGCTGAAGTCCATTCTCAGTGAATGTGCACTGGAGTTTTCACATTAGTGTAGAACCAGTTGTGATGTCACATAATCCTGATACCTGAGATTTAAGGAGAGCAGAGAGAAACATTTCTCCTTCAGTTTGTCAGTGTCAAACATCATCACTGTGCACAGTGAAGCTCACACATCCTAATTGAGAAACAATATGCAAAACAACTTTTTGGGGGGAGGTGGACTTTAAGGTTTCTCTAAGAATGATATAAAGGCGTGTTAACAAATAAAATATTGGATACCAATTTACAAACATCAGGCACATCATTAAAATCAACTAGGGCCCTAAAACTTAATTTGATTACATTTTGAAAGTAACCAGATTACTTCATATTGATGGAAACAGTCTCTCATCATTTCCCTCTTTCTCTTTAGTCTCTTAAGAAATTAACAGAAACAAATGCTTGATTTTCCCTTTTTGCACCTTGTTTGTGGCTGAACAGCACTTTGATAAAGACACTGAGCAGCAGCTCTTAGGTTCAGGCAAACCTAACTGATTGATGACTTTTAGCTAAGTTAAACAAAGACTGCATGATTTTCCCATGAGGCATGCAGTTAGACCAGTCAGTGTAAATGTAGACTTGAATGACTTGGCTGCTCCCACACAGGAAATACTGGCAGGCATAAGTGACCTTACCAGCTGCTAAACTACACTGTTATTACAAGGCCCTCAGATGAGACTGTTGAGGCTTTAAATCCAATCCATCTTTATGTCTTAGGTTTCAGTTAGTGGCCTATTCTTTGATTACCTAAGGCCTCATACCTGTCACCTTTGAGCCCAGAGTGCCTACGTGGCAATGTTGCTGATACTTAAGATTCCAGAAAGTAAAAGAAGCCATCATTGTCAAATATGAAATAAATGAGAACATTTCCGGCAGAGATTCAGTTTTTCTGCTCTGTTTGGATATCCTTAATCATTATCCTTTTTCCTTATTCTGAATTTTGCATTTTCTTATTATGATCTGGGATATACTGATATTATTCAGGTTTTAGGAGCATTATTTGGAGATGTATACAGCATATTCAGAATATGCATATGTAAGGCAGAAAGTTTCCTTTCTGGCTTCACAGCCTCTTGCCTGTCCACAGTCAGCTCTGTGCGTTGTACACAAACCAACGAGAACAGATATTGTCTGTACTGTGATCTTTTGAACATCCTGCTTAGCAGGAGTTTTGTCAACACTTTTGTACATAGTTTTTTTCATAGTTTTATTTTTTAATATGTATATCTATGTATATTTATCTTTTGGACTGTTTCAGTACTTTATCTTTTTATTGTTATTTCCTATAATTAATTGTATACTGCACCAAACACCAAGCCAAATATCTTGTAAGAAAAAACCTACCTGGCAATAAACCTTATTTTCTTTTTCTGCCTTTGTGATGATGTCATCATCCCTTCCTCATGCTGCTGTAGCCTGACACCCATGTGTCATGCAGTATTCCCTTGCGTTCATATTTTTTTATAGGTAAATAAACACATACTGTTTGTATTACAAGCAAGTTACTCATAATTTGTTTCAGTGCTATCAACAGTTTAACTATTAACAATAAATGCACATATAAATAATAAATTATAAGGGACATGGGGGAAACAACAACATGATTAAGTGGACAGGGGTGAAATGCTGCCCCTATGGAGGTGGATCAATAAGAGCACGAT